>NC_087205.1:72963524-72976024 GCF_015104395.2 Macrobrachium nipponense
CTACGTGTGTGCGAGCTTTTTCCGTACATAACGAGATGTAAGGTTACCATGAAGGGGAGATCTGTACCAGAGGCGAGAAGCCAAGAGGGCTTCTGCAAAGTATCCTTTAAGAGAAGTGTTGTGCATACTGTGTTGAATGGGTAAGCATATTTTATTTTGGCCAAAAGGTGTGGCTGGGTTGTATTTGAATATTTATTTCAGAGATGTTATATTTCATATGATCTTTAATGTTAATCTTGTGCTTATCGAGGTGTTATCCTGTCTTCTAACAGGCGGTTCTGGAGACAAGGGGAACTGATCTGAGAAAGGGGAACTGACTTAAATAATGTGTCATGGTGTTACTATAGAGACTGTTGTGACTTTTCCAGTTTCATGACTAAAATGAAGTTGGTTATTTTTGGGGAATACGGAATGGGCTATCTGAGTTCAATCATTCATTTAATCTTTTTGTTAAGAACCTGGGTTTATTTAGCTAATGCTTTGTTCTTAAATAAATGTTATATTTTATAAGCTCACGTGTCTGATGTAGTTGCCTTAGGTAATGGAGGGGGGAGGTGTGTCGTGGAGAGAGAAAGATGGATGGAAGAGAGACGAGAGAGAGAGAGAGAGAGAGAGGAGAGATAGGGGGGGGCATGTTACCAGTTGTCTTAGATGCACGGATCCATTGCTACCTTTTAATAAATACCGAGATTAGATTCTAATCTCGGTTATTATATATAATTAAGTATATATATATATATATATATATAATATATATATATATTATATAGATATATATATATATATATATATATATATACTACATATATATATATATATATCTATATATAGTATATATATATATATATATATATATTATATATATATATATATATATATATATATATATATCTAATAAAAGGAGCCCATAAAACACCAAAATGTAGAGAGAAAAGTACTATATTTCAGAGACTGCTGTCTCTCTCTTCAGGTATAGTGAATGAGAAAAGTTTACAGAAAAGGTGGTATTTATACCAAGAGATCCGTCCACAAGTAAGCCAATTTAGGTCACCCCCGCTGATAATCTTCCTTTAATCTTCTTAAGCGTTGGTTGAATGAACACTGCGTTCGACGACATCTGAGATCCACGCCCCTTTTGAGATGTTCATTACTGCTTCTCTTTTCAGCAGGTAATGAACATCTTAAAAGGGGCGTGGATCTCAGATGTCGTCGACGCAGTGTTCATTCAACCAACTCTTAAGAAGATTAAAGGAAGATTATCAGCGGGGGTGACCTAAATTGGCTTACTTGTGGACGGATCTCTTGGTATAAATACCAATTTTTCTGTAAACTTTTCTCATTCATATACTGAAGAGAGAGACAGCAGTCTCTGAAATATAGTACTTTTCTCTCTACATTTTGGTTGGTTTTTATGGGCTCCTTTTATTAGATGGAATTCTGTGTTACAGAACACACATTATATATATATATATATATATATCTATATATATATATATATATATATATATATATATCTATATATTTATTTATTTATTATACACATATCATCATATATGTATATAAATATACATATATATGAATATACATATAATTATTATAAATATAGTGTGCGTGTGTGTGTGTGTGTAATTATTACCAAGTGGTGATAAAACCTGTAGTCAGGTTGTAAAAGTGCCTACAAACTGGATAGTTGGTTCTTGAAAGGTATCGTTTAGCAGTTCAGGATTACTTAAGTACCTTATTATTTGTTTTGTTTTCAGCACCACTTTACATGTGGGCACTCGTCTATGGCTCGGCAGTGTTTACTTGTTTAACTGTGCTATTTGGTTGTTGTTTATTTCATTTCGTGTATATTCAGTTCTACTTGTAAATGTCCTTGAGTAGTCTGTCATTTGTTACTGTATATATATATATATATATATATATATATATATATATATATATATATATATATATATATATATATATAGATATATATATATATATATATATATATACGCACACAAATACAAATAAGTATATATAAATATATATATATATATATATTTATATATATATATATATATATTATATATATATATATATATGTATATATATATATATATATATATATATATATATATATATGTATATATATATATATATATATGTATATATATATGTATATATATATATATATATTATATATATATATATATATATATATATATATTATATATATATTACCGTGTGCGTGTGTGTGTTTGTGTAACTACATTTGCATGCGTACACTGCAAGAAACTGCAAGACCAGCCAAAGTCGCCCTTAAGGCCATCACTTCAGGAGAAGCGTGAAAGAAAGCAAGAAATGTCTTAACAGACTTCCCAGGAAACGATTCGACCGAGATCATGCGATTCTGAACAGGAGATTACCGAGAAATCATGAGATGCTCGAGGGAGATTAGGCAGAAACGTAGGTTCGGTCAAGTTTTCGTCTCATTTTAAATCGTTTGGAAATTCGTGGCTTTAGAGGAAGGGAAATAGGCAAGTAATGAAAGGAGCAGAAAGAGATGTTGAAAGGAACTTTATTAAAAGTGAAAGAACTTTGTTAAGAATTCACTCGCTTATCAATTATTTGACAGGTAAACTAATAGTTGGAACGCATGCATATGAGTATAGCTGTGTTAAGGTAGTATGCTGATAACAGTATAGTAATAGTAATTACAGCAGAACCTTTGATGACAACGGAAAAAGAAACTGATCATGATAATAGCAAGCGTTTTCGTAGGTTGCAAATCTCCACCAAGGCTAAGCTGTCCATCGCCCAGAATGTCTCTCATACCTAAAATTTAAATTCATACCTTCCAGAATCTGGTCATTTTCTGCAAACCCCACCTTTGATCGAATTTTGTTGAACATATTCACATTTTATTTAAAACATTTTGATAAACAGATGAAGAAAGAGAAAATAAGTCCCTTTGTGGCGGTAGAATGCATAATGCCAATGATGTAAAAAAAAATCATAGTAATATTCAAAAAAGGTCTCAAGATTGCAGATCTCTGACAAGGTTTTCAGGGGCGCGGGTGGTGTCCAATTAGGTCCCGAGACCTTTTTCCATATCCCAAGCGACTCTGGTCTTATTTCGTCGTCGAAAGAGTGCGGGAGCAAACCCCAAGTACAGCGCCTCAGTGGCGTGATCGGTATGGTCTTGGCCTGCCACCTCGGTGGCAGAGAATTCGATTCTCTGGCATTCCATTGAGGGGTGAGAGATGTGTATTTCTGGTGATAGAAGTTCACTCTCGACGTGGTTCGGAAGTCACGCAAAGCCGTTGGTCCCGTTGCTGAATAACCACTGGTTCCATGCAACGTAAAAACATCATACAAGCAAACAAACAAACAAGCAAGCCCCAGAATAATCCTACTCTTCAGGTGTTATTGATGATATCTCCTAAAATTTACATTCTTGTTAGTCACGAATTCGCACTTCGGTCAAATTTCTCGAAGATCCCTATCAATAATAATAATGATAATAATAATAATATTACATGACTGTTGTTCGTTACTATGTTGCATCCTTCAATTTTCAATAAGTATCACCAATTATCATTTTGGAAATGGGACCAGTACAGAAGCTACGTCTTGAAATCCAAGGGACTGAGTACTATTGTAACTGAAGCGCCCATAGTTATCTCTCTCTCTCTCTCTCTCTCAGGCATAATCAGCGTCGCCACAGAGATGTGTTATTAGTCGATGGGCTAATAGGAGGTCCGCTGGTCCTCATAATCTAATTTAAGTGGGAAGGGAACTCGAAGGAGGCCCTGGGGAAGGTGATGAGAATGGGCCGGCTAAGGACCGAAGGTCCTAATTCTCTCTCTCTCTCTCTCTCTCTCTCTCTCTCTCTCTCCGGAATATCTTCATTAACATTATCCATTTTCATTTACAGGCACTCTTATGCACCAGAGATTCGTTTTCTTAATTTTTACGTCTTCGTCTATAGTATACCACCAGTTTCGTTCCTGTGATGCACATTTGATAAATGTAAAGGTGAATGAAATTACATACATATTTGCATAGGTGATTGATATTGTTCATATTGGTTGGTTTCTTTCTTTTATTAATTGTATCTTTGCAGAGTCTATAGTTACACTTAATTTGCGTTTATAAAATCGAGAGTCGGACGTCAATCATCTTGTGAATCAGATGAAAACTTACAAAATCATCATGTTTATATTCCAGGTCCATACTGCCACTATATCTTGCGCATTTTGTGTGAATATGTATTGTTATCAATATTTGGCCATTTCCCTCAACGGAGGATGTCTACAACAGAAAAAAAATAACGGTTTCTACGAATCGTGTGTGAACATTGTGTCGCAAGGTCCTGAGTAACGATTGTGTGTTTGGGCATCACCATCACTAATTACTAATTTCTTGTGCGTAAAAGATTTTTCAAAACTAATAAAATACGCAAATGGTGATGAGGCTTCTGTAAATTGCTTAAAGCGTTTGCCATGGATTTGTTAGTTCTACGGGAGGGTCAGTTAAAGGGTAATGGTTGCAAAGTCTTATCAGGAAGTTATTTAATGAGATTTTTCGTATATATATATATATAATATATATATATATATATATATATATATATATATATATAAATGATGTATTGCAAGATAATTTTTTTTTTTTCCTTGAAAAAAAAAAACACTGGGTTACCATTTTAATTAAGTTTTATTTATTCCGTCATTTTAAAGTAAAGTTACGACTTTTATTTATTTATTTATTTATTTTTTTTTTTTGTCATTATTGCTGTGAAAACTGACCGAGGAGACGAGATATTCAGCTGTCAAAGGTCGGGATTAGTACGAACAGACAATAAGATTTCAAATGTTTTGTACAAAAACTGCACAGCAACAAAAATCAATATTAAAAAAAAATATCCCATTCATTATAATCATTATTTTTTTCACCTTGGCAGATTATGGTTTAATGTTCCCCCTTTGGAAGGTTATGTCACGGTAACCCAAGGTAGGTTAGACCAGGAAGATGAGTTAGGTAAACACTATCTACCCCTGGCGGAGAAAAAATCTAGGTCCCCCCTAAAAAGGGGTGGCTGGATTGGTGGTGGGCGTCCCTCCGGAGCGAGAAATAAGTAAAGCCGAAAATGTAAACTTAGAATGTCCCTGGATTTCTCTTTCATAGTTGTTTATGCGTCTTAATCGCACTCTCTCTCCTTAATGGAATAAAAACGCATAGATCATTCCCCCGCCGCCCCCCCAGAAAAAAAAATGTCCTCCTCGGGTCTAATTGCACCATGATTCATTACTTTTTTCTGCCTCGTTCGTCTGCACAGAAGAGCCTCGTGTCATCCTTTTCCAAACCTCATTATCATTTCATGGAAGAATTTCAAATTAAAGGAAGCGCCTCGGAGCCACACAAAGAATGTATAACTAGGCGAGACATTTAGCGATCTTTTTTTCCCCCCATTTTTTCCTTATTCTTTTTGTCTTTGTTTCTTGGATTTTCGAGGAGATGCTTTAATAAGGAACGGCCCTCCTTGAATTATGTCAGCCGAATTATTTCTCTGAACCTTTTTGATGAGCATAGTGTATATTCGTTTTTTTTTTTTATATCACACATGCTTTTGCAGCAATATCTTTTAAAGATAAAATTCATAAAACATTATGAATGAATTATTAGAATTAAATATTTGTTATCTAACACCATTATTTAACGTATTTGATCATTTTATCAGCATTATTATCAATATATTATTATAGAGCATATCTCCCAAAGTAGCCTTGGGAACATAGCAACAGCCAAGGAGCCTTTAAAATAGGATCATAAGGTCTCCGTGGAAACATATCCCACAGGATGTGGTGATCTCATGTTGGTGGGACATTTAACCCCCGTTTACCTGACCAGGGAGCAGGTGTAATGACTTTCAAATGACTTTAAAGGGAATTTCCTTTCCCAAGACGAGTGTACCTCCAGCATATTCTGATGTTTTGTTAAGAAATGGTTACTGAACTTCCTAATGTCTTCTAGAAAGTAGTCTCCCTCTCTCTCTCTCTCTCTCTCTCTCTCTCGCTCTCTCTCTCTCTCTCTCTCTCTCTCTCTCTCTCTCTCATTCCACAGGAAAAGAGGCTGAAGGTCAAAGATCTGGCCTCTCTCACTGCTACTGTCACCGTCGTGTTGGTTACCTGAATGGAGAAACTTTCATTTCACATCATCTACGTCACTGCTTCATATAGGATTATAGAGATTACTGTGACTGTCGCATAGGGATGGAATAATTATGCATACGGTGTTATAGGTTTATCCAGTAAATACTGTTTAAATCGGTAACTTGAGAATGTGTGAAGATAGTAATCGTAAACTGAGATGAAGGCGAACTGACATGGACTGAACATTTCTTTACAAGTTCAAGGTGACTCTCTCTCTCTCTCTCTCTCTCTCTCTCTCTCTCTCTGTCTCTCTCTCTCTCTATGTGTGTGTGTGTGTGTGTGTGTATAATACATACACACAAACATATATATGTATATTATTATATTATATTTATATTATAATATATATATATATATATATATATAATTATATATTATTATTTGCCTACTCCATACACCCTTTTTTATCTTTTGAAGAGGTGTTTCGCGAAGGTTAAATTTCCCGGTTTCTCCTTAGATTCGAAGGTGCTAGCTCCACGCCCTCTTCTCCTTGTGCAGGAGGCATTGTTGGTGCTCATTTATAGTTGGGTGGACAGGTGGACGGTAGGCCGAGAGCAATCCACGGCAGTAATAAACGCGAGCCAAGTTCTACACCACCCTAGCAGATTCCATATACTCCTTGACAGATCATGGGGAGAGTAGAAAAGAAAACAGAACAGCAAAATACCAGACTGACATCTTTGTCTGAACTTCTCTGTCCCTACTTAAAGTAATTACTCGGACGAAACTCGAAATTTTCTAACCACAACCTTGGAGCCTTGGATCTATTTTTTCTCCAAATATTGTATTAAAGATGGCGGTTTTCCTCATGAAAATTGTTTACCTACTGAAACGAAATTCACAGGCAAATGAATTTGGGAACTTTTAGTTTTCACAAGACTTTGCAGTGCGGTTTATTTTTTCATTTTTATTCGTCTTTCTTCCCAAGTAATTTATGAAATGTTTCAAGACTCGTGTGTTCTTCAGCATCAGTGATATAAATAACCAGAATTTTAAGGTCTGAGGTTAAGTTTGATTTCGCATTCGCAATAGCATTACGTTAACTTCGTCGAGGCACCTCGAGAAAAATCGAGAGTGATAGTTTACTTTTTTCGTGTGTTATATGTAATTAGGTAAAAACCTGGTTAACTTCCAGTAAAAATATCTCATTAGCTTCCGCTTAACAGAAAACGGGTATCGTCTGTATGCAGGCAGTACTATAGCAGTTCGTGGGTAATTTTTCTGTAGGGTCAGCTCATGTCAATAGGCATACAATTAGTAGCTACTTTGTAAACAACCTCAGGCATTTAACTTCAGTTTAGACTACGATCAATTTTCTCCCTTCTTGGCGCATGCCTGATGCTCTGCATTGTCTGCTACTCGTTTGCTTTATGCCTACTTCTAATTGCATTAATCTTTTGGCCTTGAAACTTAGCCATAAACGACATTTCATAAAAATATTTCTCAGTTTGTAAGGTGAATTTTTTTTATACATGGACATTAGGGTACCCTGCTTCACAGTTACAGAACATTGATATCTTTATAGGTCTTGTTTATTTTAGTGTCTATCTCTACTTGGATGTACAGCCGTGTATACACATACACACACACACACACACACACACACACACACACATATATATATATATATATATATATATATATATATATGTATATATATATATATATATATATATATATATATATATATCTATACTATATATACATATATATACATACATACATACATACATACATACATACATACATATATATACTTCATTTCTCTATTCCAGGAGGCATCAGGGGATGATTCTGTCGATACTGAATTCAAGTAATGGACATCCATCCGTTGGACTCCTGTTCCATTCAATGTTTTTAAGAAAAGTAAACCTTTTCAGGCGTTCCATCGAATTTGACGCCGATGTAAAGAGCATTAAACCGATAAATGGAAACTCATGATGAAAAGAACACTTCAAATCATCCCCGACAGCGTCGCTGACGTTTTGTTTCTGTAAAGGATATTGTTTAGATGCCTTGCAAATATTGCAGATTAATTTTCATGTACTGTATTGTGTCTACCGAATAGGAGAGACACTCTATTTTTTAATCTCTCTCTCTCTCTCTCTATCTCTCTCTCTCTCTCTCTGTGTTTTTAAATCTTATCTAATGCTTTACGAAAGCTTTTATTATTTTGTTTACGTGCAAGATTTTGTGTGTGCGCGCTAGAGCATGAGCTTATGAGAGAGAGAGAGAGAGAGAGAGAGAGAGAAAGGAAACTGTTCCAGAAATTGCCCTGTTCGGCTGCTGGTTTCCTTCCTTTTAAACACCAGCTTTGGAACTTTATCCCGCCAACACTCCTCTATCGCCCCCTATAATCTTCCGTCTTTCAAGAAGCAAGCCGAGCTATCCTTTTGCGCTCTGGTTATCGCTCCTTGCTGTCCTTTTATTCTTGTTTCATTCAGGCATGGGTTAGATAAGGCCTTTCATTATCCTTGCTATCGTGTTCTGTAATGAAAAAAAAAAAAAAAAAATAAATAAATAAATAGCTGTGGCCAGCTATTCTGAAATTCTCATTATAGTGTCATGACACCCTGCGGGTCAAAAAATGTTCCCGTTTTTTTCTTTCTTTTTTTGACAAGGGGTTGCCAGGTAGCGATGACGACAGTGCCAAACTCATTGGCTGAGTGCTAGGGTGCCAGGGCACGGCAGTGAAAGCTTTAGGAGTTCGCAGCTTTCAATGTAATTAAGTCGTGAAACTGTCCCATGAAAATGAAATTCATTACTTCTGTATACTTTAGAAAGTGCATTTTGATTACTGCATAGTATACCAAGTGTATGAAGTTGCTTGAAATTTTACTTCTAAGACTTTGTTATGTTTAAAAGTATGTGGGGTCTATTTCCCGTAGACCTTTCATAACAACAAGTCTTCCTCCATTGGAAGTCGTAGAGCCTCTGACCAGAAATCAGTGGTAGAGTCTCGTCCTTCTCTGTGAACAAGTTAGATATGTAAATTTGAACAGGTTAAATGTTATCGTGCCCAGACATGGCCAGGTACCTGGGAGTTTGGGTGTGCAGACTTACAGACAAGCTTACGTGGATACACACACACACACACGTGTGTGTGTGTGTGTGTGTGTGAACCAAGTGATTGTTCATAATTCATAACTTGAAAGGTATTCATGGTGGTAACTGTGTCCCTCCCTAAGAACCCATTTTTCTTGTGGGTCGTTTTATTTATGTCGGTACCCTGAGTCTCTCTCTCTCTCTCTCTCTCTCTCTCTCTCTCTCTCTCTCTCTCTCTCTCTCTCTACGGGTTGCCTTTGGCCTCGTATTCGGCAGAAGTGGGGTGGGGTTGGGGCGGGATGTAGGGGCGACCCTAAACTCTTCCAACACGCACACACAGTTGAACAGATGAAACAAAAAGAAGAAGAAGAAGAAGAAGAAGAAGAAGAAGAAGAAGAAGAAGAAGAAGAGGAAAAGGAAGAGGGAGCAGAGGAAATCCAGAATTGCAAAAGGGAAAATCCGGTGAAAGACGATTTACTCATGTCTTACAATTTCATCAGCGCCATCCCAACTATCCTCTCTGAAAGAAGTCTGGAGAGCGAGGGCCGCCTTGGAGAGTTTTCTCTGATTAAAAATGAAGGGAAGGTGCCGCTGGCTGATAATCCAAAAAGGAAAAATGCTTATTTATAATAATTGGTCGACGGCATCTGCTGCTTCTCTAGGATCAGGGGTCAGGGACGACCCGACAGACCGCCTTAGGTGGGCCCTTGGAGTGAGAGAGAGAGAGAGAGAGAGAGAGACGGGGCCAAGGGGAAGGGGGGAGTGGGAGGGGAATGGATGAAGAGAGAACTTTAGGACTATAATAAAGTGGGGCCGTAATTTCCAGCATTACTGCTTGTTAAGCAGATTCTATAATTCTCATCTACGGTTCTCACTTCCGTTATTGTTACCAATTATACTTGATTACGTTGCCTTAATAATAACGTTCCGTACATTCTTCCATGTTTCGTAGCGGACTAACAGATATTCAGTTCTACCATTTTTTTTTTATGAATCACTGCATTCTGTTTAAAACATTTATTTCACATTCTCTCAGAACATAAATATCCGTCTTGGCACTATCTGGAATATTTAAATTTTCTCGGGTTAAGGTACTTGGTATAATACATTCTTCTTATCATGAGCGAAAACATTTGTCCACGTTTACGTGGCATGTTGTCAAATTATTCTAGGTAAAAGCCACTCCACCTTAGAGCATTTCCCTTCTAGCATACGTTCTACAGAATACCTGCTGACTGGCGGGACACCTGCTGATCTTAAACAGCGTGTGGCAGTAATTTATCAGAATTTATGGGCCACTTGTTTTCATTAACTAATTTCGAATGCCGTAGTTTCTATACATATAGGTTTCGTGTTTATATTCAAGTTAAGTATAAAATTGCTTATCTAAAAGTATAATTTTTCGTCAGCTGTTTCTAATTTCCATTTGGTTGTCTTAACAACGTAATCGTCAAAGTCGTGGTTTGGTTCTGCTAATTTTGAGCCTCCCGTATCGGTTTGGTTCCTTTGAAGTTTGGACCGATTTACTTGTTCAGTTCTTAACGCATGGAATTTTCAAAAACATTTATGGAAAGTGTACTTAGTCTTCCTGTGAGTCGACTGGTCGTTTTGATACGGACTGCATCATGGTGTAGTCGTGTAACTTTCTTTGTATCTGTCATGCTTATTAGTATTATAAGTTTTATACACATTTCCATATCTTCTGAGCAAACTTTGCAAATGATCCGTGAGGAATATCTCTATGTTTCCCGTAAAATATTACTTTATTTTCGAAATCAGCACAAATTGCTAGTAAACACTAGTACTGTGAAGTAATGTTGTCAATTAAAGTAAACTGTAATCAAAATGAGACGACACCCCGTAGTGGCTTAGTGCCGCCAGTGCACCTCATTCGGTGGAATGTGGACATTACTTAAGGTTCTATGCAGCGTCCCTTCGGTCCCTAGCTGCAACTACTTTTATTCCTTTTACTGTACCTCCGTTCATATTATCTTTCTTCTATTTTACTGTCCACCCTCTCCTAACAATTGATTCATAGTGCAACTGCGAGGTTTTCCTCCTGTAACACCTTTCAGACCTTATATTGTCAATTTTCGTTTCAGCGCTGAATGGCCTTAGTTGCCCCAGTGCTTGGCATAATGCCAAAAAATCTATATAAATCAAAATGAGACGACAAATAACATTAACCTTCATTCATATTGAAGTAAAAACTTTTCATAAGACTAATCATATTATATGAAGATCACTGTGAAACCTTACTTCGTAATTTTACAAAAAAATTTATCGTCATGTACCTTGTTTATTGTTTAGCACTATTAACTATGATGAATTTTCGCCTCTTGATTTAGCATAAATATGTTTATTTATATCTTTTATGATTTAGAAACATTTCCCAGCATTATTTTAAGGAAATCTGTGTAAAACTAGAGAAAAAATAATTTTCACTAAAATGATCAAGCGAGGAAGTATTTTCAAGTTCTACAAGTTTCGCGAGAATAATGACCATAATTTCATTTCTGATTGTTTCTTGTTTATGTTGGTGGCTGCACCTAAATCATTCACGGGGCGGGGAGGGGGGGGAATCTAAAAGGTTTAATGGAAATTTTACCTCCAATTTTATATTTAAAGGCTTTAATTCAGAGTAAATATGGAAATCAACCTGAAGTTACAAATCTTTTGTTATTTTTGAACTACGGAAGTGGGCAGAGTAGAAATAGTAATATGCTCGTGGAATGACTCATAAATATATTTAGAAAAAAGTGCCTAGAACAATTGAAGCGGAGTCACAGGGGATACTGAATGAACCAGAATGAGAACGAATAATAATTTTAGATAATTGCATTAAAGGGAATATGCAAAAAATATAAGCGACTGGAGATCCTGAATACCAGGAATCTGAATATGTATGTACGACTTAATTAAGAAGTATTGCTGTTCAGTCGTCGTATGTGACACCTGTATGCGTGTTTGTGTGTGTGTTTTATGAAACAACAGGTAACAAGACAGGTACCTGAGTACTTGGTAAACTTTAGAAGAAGGCGGTGGAACGGGGAAAAAAAGTATCTTTGTCCTGATAGAAACGATAGACCAGCCATTTGAATAATGGAAGGCTGTTAGATATAAGATAGCGGAAGCAGGAAGAGATTTCCAAACCTGAATAGCGAAGATATGAGAGACTAATTTCAACATAGTTTAGAAATAGAATGTAGGCCTATGATGTCGTGCGCCATCCAAAAATTAGCCAAGATTAAAGGG
>NC_087205.1:72981993-72984493 GCF_015104395.2 Macrobrachium nipponense
TGAGGCTCCTATAGACGCTACGAAGTTGGGAGAGCGCGTGAGACCCTCCCTCCCTCCCTCCCTCTCGTAAAAATAGCTGACGTAATTTAAAAAGGGACTCTGATGTCGTATGTTACACTCGACTAAAAACCTATGACTAATTTTGCACATTGGAGCCAGACCATAAAAGAGAGGGTACTGCCGATGGCAGCCTTTCTGTGTGGCGGGATCAAGTAGAAAACCGAAAACAAAAATAGATTGCATCCCCTTGCCTAGAAAGAGGTTCACTGTCAATGGATGGCAACGAAAAGCAAGTAAAAACGATAAGATTTAAGCGACTTATTGAGAAATTTATGTTTGGATGTACTCTGCTGGACCCGTTTTTATATTCGTCCTTCCCTCTTCCTCGCTGATGTTATCACCTTTTTCTCTCTCTCTTTCTCTCTCTCTCTCTCTCTCTCTTTCCGCCCACTTCCCGTTCCTCCTATTCCGCCTTCAACTCCTCGCTCTCTTTCTCTCAGCCTAGTCTAACCCAAGGTGGACCTTAGTCTAACCTTCACTACGACTTTTCGCCTATATCTTTCCTTACTTTTTCTCTCCCTCTCCCTCTCCCTCGTTTTCTCGCTTTATGTCATCTTACCTCTTCTTCACAATCATATTCCTTATGTTGTCATTTTGAGACTTCTTGTCTTAGCCACCTCCAATAGTTCGACATCCGCCCTCCCTCTTCTCTCCGTCAGGTTTCTTCTCCTCTTCCTCTTCTTCTATTCACCTCCTAACCGCCTCACCTCCTTTTTGCCCACAGCCTTTACCTACCTAATGATTAAACCCCATATCTCCTTCCTCCCCCAACAGGCCCCTCCCCCCTCCCCTCACTCCTTCCCTCCATCCCAACCCGCTACCATCCGGAGGCGATATAGTTAAGACTTGCTAGACATTATAGTTAGATTTTATAGTGTCCCTGCGTGCGCAACAGCGAGCGGATATGACGCGCTAGAAGTATGCCGGATGTATGTGAAGAGGGGAACAATAATAAAAAGAAAGGAAAATCCAAAAAAAGACGAAGAGGAAACGCGGAGAGTTTTAAGTTGTTCTACAAAAGTAGAAAAACTGTTGGATGAGAGACGGGGATTATGTTAATGATGATGGCAGTTAGGAGAGAAGAACTGTGGAGTGAGGTTGGAAGCAGGAGAAAGAAACAAAGCAAATTACTAGGGTTGTCAGTACACACACACACACACATATAATATATATTTATATGTGTGTTTGTGTAAAAGCTACTAGTCGATTTTCACAAGATACGTATGCAATTGTATTTGCTAAAATGCCTTCTTAACTTTTTGAATTCTTCACACTTTTTAGATACGCATGTCACTACAAAGCCTTGGATCCAAATGCAAGAAATATGAAGTAATTCTGATGGACGGTAGCAGGCTTCCAAAGTATCAGAACGACATCACCACCAGCACTACTCGCTAAGAAACTCCTCGGTGAAATCCTCAATGAAATTCAGCCACACATGACTTTCCTGTGCTTCATCTTTACACAAATATTTACTCATCTCCACCCTTCCTTCTCACAGTTCTCATCCGAGTAGTCTGGGTCTTCTTACTATATTGTTCCTAACTCATACAATCAAGTACTAACTTCCCAGGTTTTGCGTGATGAACATGTCTATGGCATCTCCACATATATCCCTTTCATCACACACACACACACACACACACACCATGCCGCCTGTTGAACGATTATGTGCTAGGGTATGTGGAACTGACGGTCTCAACAAGCTACCATTAATCAGTTAAACAACCAGGAATGAACCTTGTGTGTGAGTGTAAAATCTTCGAAAACGTCACCACTTCTTATAACTACATAGGCGAGTCGATTAGTCGAATACAGCTAGGTATGTTCTATAGACCTTGTATTACACCACACATACTGCGTCCCTGACCTCTATATTGCAGGCCTTCATATTCTTTCTGGATATTGTAGGTCCTCTTTTCTGACCTGTCTCTCATTCATAAAAACTGTTCAGAACTAGACGCCATCCATTATCCCCCAATCTCTCCATCTGACCAAATCACTTGGAGAACATGCCATCATTTTTCTTATAACATACCTGCATATCTCTGCATTTCTTATCTAGTTAAACATTCTTGCATATTATACCCTTCCTGTTTACACGTGACTTTTATTATTTAATCCTTGAAAATATCAACCAGCCCTCATGACCTCACATTCCTCTACTTTGTATTCTCTTTGTCACCACAGTAGTCACTCTTCCATTATTTTATTCTACCATATGCTTAATCATTGTACCTCTATTAACCCAAGTATGCTGCGTCTCTCGCTTCTTATATACCAGACACACTTTCTTCCCTTTACTTTGAAACTTCTTACATAGACGTGTCCTTACAAGAACTTCAGCAGTTATCATCATCTTTGTCCGCACCCTCACCGTTCTTCCCCATCAATACATATGCTATATGTCATATCCTTAATCATGGGTATACAATACTAA
>NC_087205.1:72991993-73025420 GCF_015104395.2 Macrobrachium nipponense
AAATAATAGTGCAAAGTCATATATAAAGCTATATTTGTCTATTCGTTAAATGAGACTTACCTTGAAACACTTTCGTTTTAACAAATATGATGTCATTTTAAAACTCCATCTCATTTCTGCTATCATTTTAATACTTGTCAAATGTATATATCTTAATAAAAAAATCCACCGGGGTTCAACAGGCTCTAGACCTTGGGTTTCTTAACCTTTTGATGACTCCAGACCCCCAATGAATTGCCCAATATGGTTCCATACCCCCTTTTCTTAAGTCAACTTAAGTCCTATTTATTGACAATATAATAACTTAGTATACGTAATATACGTAATTTAATACTACGTTAGGTATGAATAGCTAGGAACAGAACATACAAGAAAATCAAAAGCATTTAAAGTTTTATCTAGTTATTTATTTACAAAATGTACCCATATAAACAAATATCCAGAGATCAAGTACCATAACTCCAGGGTGTGGTTCTCATATCCCCAAGGAGTAGGGATACCCACTGGTAAGAACCCTGCTCTAGGCAATAGGTAAAATATCGATTTTGAACATTCGTGAAATAGTTAAATGAAATAAAATATCATTCTCCTAATTTACTATTTTGCTGAATTGTGATATTTTTATGGGTGTGACACACACATAAAAACACAAACACTTATATATATATATATATATATATATATATATATAATTATATATATATATATATATATATATATATATATATATATATATATATATGGTATACATATAACTTATATCGGGGAAAGAATTCTGTGGGGGTAAGTCATCACTGGTGTGAAAGGGGTGAAAATAAAAATAACTGAAAATGACAGATATTAGTGTCTGAACCATAGTTTTCAAAAGGTCGCTGAGATAAATAGTGCTACTCCCAAAGCCCTTCAAATCCAAGTTCTGGATGAGAAGTGGTGAAATAGAAAATGTCAAAAATGCAGGCAATGTAACTGAAGCAACTATCTTAACAGGAAGGAGAGAGAGAGAGAGAGAGAAGAAGAGAGAGAGAGAGAGAGAGAGAGAGAAGAGAGAGAGAGAGAGGAGAGAGAGAGAGAGAGAGATTTATTGGTTGTCATCCAGAGTCTTCCCGGCAGTACCAGGTTGGTCAGCTAGTATATATATATATATATATATATATCTATATATATATATATATATATATATATATATATAGAGAGAGAGAGAGAGAGAGAGAGAGAGCACATATCCTAAGAATAAATCAACAGTAGATGCCAGTCTTAGCACCCAGATTGCTAATCTAATGGTCCTAGTTATGAACCGCCAAAGTGCCCAGTGGATACCCGTAGCAAAAATCTTTAGGTTCAAAAGAAAACCTTTAGACACCAGACTGAGGAACCCTTTCTTTTGCATTTTTGTACTTTAAACACTGTTACAATGGTTTGAATGCTAATTGAGGTAAACATCAATGACACTATTTAATAATAAAGTTTTGGCCATTAACACAGTATTATTAAAACTTGCTAATTTTTCTAGAATTCTACCATTGTTAATTATTTACAATATTTTCCATCTACTTTTCAAACACTAATACGTCTGCTATTGTAGTAATTCCATCATCATTGTTTTAAATTTTGTCATCGTCTGTATCTCGGCAATTTTAGTTGCATCATTTATTACAGGACAAACAAGTTTACAATTTTATTAAACGCAGTTATTTGCATGAAGATAATCTCCACCACGATGTTGCGTTTTGGTGAAGACCCCACCCGAGCGGCGGTGTCAGAGGAACCAATAAATAGCTCCTAATCTTACCGCCAGTATCATGGCATTCACAAACTGAGATTCAGCTCCAAGCAAGACTGTCGTTTGAGAGGGTCACATCGATACATGCACCGACAATCACAAACACTCACACACACACACACACACACACTATGTATGTATGTATGTATGCACACAAACACTTGCGTTTGGGTTCGCGTATCTATTACAGCGCATACGCAGTACATCCAAAGACAGGCACATTTATGCGTGAATTTATGCATAGGGGATCCATTGATACCGAGTGAGCAGTTTTAGCCCTAAAACCGGCTTAGCAATAATTCCATATAGCTCATCTCTTTATTAAATGACGGGGCAAGAGACCCATATTCTTTATAGTGGGCGCATAGGCCTAATGCATCACTTTTAGCATCGAGATTAATGCATCGTAAAAATACTGTGTGACATTTCATCGTCGATGTAATAAAACATTTATGCTCGGCCGTAAACAAGCTGATATCTAATAAAGAATAAAGGTGTGTTGGCGTGACTGGCCTTTTCCATTTTTTTTTCTCCTTTTTCTATTCCCGTAGAGCAATTTTATTAGCGTTTTATTCCCTTTTTTAATATCCATACGGCGTTACCAATTTTTCTCTCGTATAGTGATTTTATCCATTTCTATCCCTGTAGGCAGTTTATTAGTTTTTATTTTTATAGTTCATATTTATCAGAATACATTTTTAACTGCAATTTTCTTATATCCCATGTGAAAACATTGAGTCAGTCCTTTTCATCTATTTTCGAAAGACGAGCGATTTATTTCTGTCCTTATGTAGAATACTTTTATTACCATTCTGCTTAGTCCATCTAGCCCTGTTTTGTTACGGCATATCGTGATATTTCTATCATTCTCGTCCTTTTTTTTTTTTTTTTTGTATTAACATATATTTTTTTTACCACGACCTGTTTGTAGAGTTCACAGGTCAATAAATATTTCTTCATTCTAGATATCAGTAATTGTGACAGAGATTCGAAGTTCACAGGTCAAAGTAATATCAGAATCTTATGTTTCTTTCATTGAGATGGAGTATGATTCATATCTGGAGATTTTTTACAGAAAATAATTTGACCTTGACATTTTCCAAGGTCACAAGTTAATGTAAAGTTTAGTCCCATTATTTTTATGGGTTAATGTAAGGTAGAAAAGAAAGTACGTCAGAGGTTGGCGATTTTACATTTTTTTAAAAAAAAAAAAAAAACAAAAAAAAAAAAAAAAAAAAAAAAAAAAAAAAAAAAAAAAAAAAATCTCGTCGTGTCATACTTATCAACTTTGCTAGTGTTTTTAAAGACTAATTTTTCTCAGTGTATCTTCATTTGATGAATTTGCTTTAATAAACAATGATAGTTAAGTAACCTGTGATAATGGGGTTTTAGTCTTCATGTTATTTCCACACCCAGTCTTATTTTTCAAGGTCAAAGGTCAAAGCAAAGGACTATAGCTTTCTTTTGCCGTTTGGAGAAAATTGGCAAGGCTCCGGAGACCATCAGCAGAGGTGAGTTATAATTTGTTAATATCACCTTTCCCTGCTTTTCACTGTTTTTCGAGGGTCTTGAGTTAATTGCGAAATTTGATCAGATTTGATGACACGTAGTTCGTTGGTATTTGGGCCCTTTAGTAATGTTTGCTGTAAATATCAGAAAATATAAGACTTAGCGTCTCTCGTCTTCCTGAAGAATCTATGTTAGGCAGTGTGACCAAGTTCTGAGGGAGAAATGTCAGCGTCACCAGTAACAAGATATTTTCATCCCCTCTAGTTTGCTAGGAATTTACTCGAAGACTTACTTTTACAGTCACCCCTTTTTCCTTTTATCATTATTTTGACGTACAAAGCATTAATCTTAACACGCAACCTTAAATAAGTCTTATACTGAATTAATTGCACTTGATTTGGGCCTGTTGCAAAATATAATGTTGGCACCAAATGGTAGTATCTCTTTGTAGATATTGTGCAAATTTAGTAAGGTGTTAATTTTATATTTCGCATAATATATGTAAAGGTTTTTACTATAGTCCATATCCACACGTCCACACTCCCTCTACGGTTATGTGGTATTGGCAATGTTATTCCCATTCTGACATTTGCTCTCGTTCAAAATAAAAACTGTTCAAACAAACATAATTCAACTTGCCGCTTTATGTTGTTTTCATAAATGTAACTAGAGATCATTCTTAGTTCACCTAGGGCCGGAAATTGATATGATAAATTCTGTAACGCCCAAGAATAAAATAAAGGCAACGTTGGATTTGCAGATTATTTGTTCATTACGTTACAAATATCCGTAGAGGATATGAGTTTAGGGCGTTAAGTTTATTAGTTTTTAATTTTATGTAAAAGAAAATTGTTGTGTCGGCTTTGTCCATCCGTCCTGCACTTTAATTCTGTCTGCCCTCAGATCTGAAAAAACTACAGAGGCTAGAGGGCTGCAAATTTGAATTTTGATCATCCACCTTCCAATCATCATGCATACCAAATTGCAACTCCATCCTAGTCTCAGTAGTTTTTTTTATTTTACTTAAGGTTACAGTTAGCCATGGATCGTGCATCTGGCAGCTCCTTCTAGAGGCATCGGACGCACCCTCACTCTATTGGACCTGGTGGGTGACGAAGAGCACTGGTCAAACTCCAAGCTGATGGTTTTATTTTTATCATGATAAGTTGTAAGAAAACTCGACTACGCCGAGAAACTTAAACTTCAGGTGCACTTTATACTTGTTTAGTTTTGTGTATAGAAACTATCTTCTTTTTCCAGAAAATGACAGACAACTCTAATACGATATGTTATTGATGAAAGAAGAATTAGCCCACGCACTTTATCTTGCCACCTTTTTAGTTTTCTTTTGCCGTCTTTGTCTGACCGTCCGCACTTTCTTTCTGTCCGCCCTCAGATCTTAAAAACTACTAACGCTAGAGGGCAGCAAATTGATATGTTGATCACCCACCGTCCAATCTTCAAAAGTATCAATTGCAGCAATCTAGCCTCAGCAGTTTTTATGTTATTCAAAGTTAAAGTTAGCCATAATCGTGCGTCTGGCAACGATATAGGCCAGGCCAACCACTGGGCTGTGGGTAAAGTTTCATGTTCCATGGGCCGCGTCTCATACTGCATCATACCGAGACCACCGATAGATAGATCTATTTTCGGTGGGCTTGATTATATGATGTATAGAAAACTCGTTTGGCGTTTTTTACTTGTTACTTATTGTCTATCTAGCCTTGGCTAGAAATGGCACAGTCCCATAGACTTCCCTGATAAAATGCCCAATATGATGCAAGGGCCTCGCACCCCATTTTCGACCTGTCATCTTATTCATGTTTTATTTGTTTGTTTCTTGCTTCATGATGGATTAATCAGTGCCTTCAGTTGCTAAACAAAAAACGAGGTTCAGATTGTGTAACCCGTGCGTGTGGTGTGCCAAATCCCTTCTAATTGTTTATGGGCCGTAGATGCCAAATTTTCTTTGAGAGGTTTTTTATGCCCGAGAGGCGAACGCTTGGGGAAGTCACGTGGACTTTCCGACACAAAACAGAGGAATGATGACGCGCACAGATGCCAAAAAGAGTCCACCACTGCAGGTGAGCAGCAGTCCTTTCATTAGCAGTGACTCAGCCGTTCTCGCGATGGGCTCGTTTGCGTGCCCGCATGCGCGTTTGTGTACGTGCTTTTGCGTGCGTCATAATGATAAACCTGTCCATCACGCATCGAGTGACTAACGTTTTAGAATGGAAATGGAGCTGCGATTTTTTTTTTTACCTTTTTGTTTATTGAAGCAACGCTCCGCGTGCCCTTCACTTTCACGCAGTTTTTGTGTGGATGAGACATTCTCATTTGGGAAGTGGGGGGGGGACAGCAAGTCGCGCCGTTTTGGAGACTTTTTGCACCTCATTTTTAGAACTTATGCAAATACTGAAATGAATTATGTCATCCCATCGGCTAAAAAAAAAAAGGCAAAGAAAAAAAAACTTTTATTTCTTTGCTAAATACACTCGTTCTTCCTCGAAATTCGTTGATTAAAGCATTCGCTCTTGATCGGAAAGGCCTCGATATTTTTATGACCGTAGGAATTTTTATCTTTACGCCCTTTTAATATGGCAATATTGACGATAATTAAGGCACGACGAATAAACCGGGCGAGCGATAAAAGTGGTAGACGAGGTAGTTTGAGAAGAAGAGACTGAACGGCAGAAAAAAAAAGTCAGCGACCTTTCGAAAATTGTTGTAATGACCATCACGGAAAAAAAAGTAAGGGAAAGAAAAATGACACTCCTCCTCTCTCCTCCACACACCTGCACGAGAGTTGAGATAAGTTTTTCAAGCTTTTCAAAGCCTCTGCTACATCCCGGGGCCATAATGAAAGCTTGATGTAAGGTGGCACTCTTCTCTTCCGGGGGTTAAAGATGCCTCCGTCGCTTTCGGTCAACGAGATTGTCTTTTATCGCCGACGGGACCCGCCTCATCGTAAGTGATTTTAATTCCTTTTACGACGCCATTAAACAGAGTACGGCCTCTTCATCTTCCGGAATCTTATATGTCATAACTCCTTTATTTTCTCGAGCTCTGGGGTAAGGGTAGGGTAGTATAGGGATTTTAGAATTTTTTTTTTTTTTTTTTTTATACGGACGTTCATACGCTCGGCTGTCTTTTATAAGCAAAGATTTAGATTTTATGTATTTACTGTATGGGTGGGGGGCCCCCCGGTTTGGGCGAAACGTTCATATCTCTTTACTGACAAAAAAGGAGGAAAGTTGGCATCCACCAAGAGCCCTTCGCTTTTATCCTGGGCTTGGTGGGGGGGGTGACATGAACGATAGTTAATTCCCTGTTCACTGTTCATATTTGCTAAAAGTTCATACTAAATCAATTTTTTAGGGCTCCTAATGCGCCTGACGCATAGGGAATTTTAATTTTCGCTGGCATTTATGAGTAATTGACTTATAATTCCTCCAGGTTTAAGATATTCTCCAGTTATAATGAATTCAATCATGAATTATATTTATGGCTATATATATATATATATATCTATATTATACTATATACATATATATATATATATATATACATATATATATATATGTATATATATATATATATATTTATATATATATATATATATATATATATATTGTATGTTATATATATATATATATATATATATATATATATGATATATATATATACAGATATATATATATATATATATATATATATATATATATAGTGTATATATATATATATATATATATATAATATATATTATATATATATATATATATACATGCATGCATACACCTATAATGTTTTTACCTGGGAAAATGCTTGAATTCTGAGCACGGAAATGACCTTTGTGATTTTCTAAGAAATTACTTCATTTACCGTAAGAATCTTCGTATCTGACTATTACTTCGGGTTCAGGTATAAACACGAAAGGAAAAGAAAAGTGAGCTGAAGGCTTTTACTCAACAGGGACTTGTTGCAGATTAAGCACTAAGGTTAACTTTAATAACAATTATATTTACATTAATGGAAAAATCAGAAAAAATGGGAATGAAACTGAGGCAGGGAGGTGAAACAGGGTCCTGCCGAAATGTTAATTAAGGAAGATCCTCAGCCAGCGCTTTCCTTCTACAACTGAAAATGCAAGAGGTTACGAGACGGAAAGGAATTCGCGTAGTCAAGGAAAAGTTCGATATGGAGCAAGAAATGTGCCAAGGTGTCTTGATTTGCGAGACGAGATACACTTACGAGTTTAATAGATACACTGCACTGATTGAAGTTAGGTCTTATATGGAATTTGCACTTTGAAAATGAAAAGGGAAAATCAGTGGAAAATTATACAAGCGTGACTGATAAGACACTCTGAACCAGGGCATTTTTTTTACCCTTGTAGGAGAGTTTGGCTTTGCCGTAGATAAGGAATTGAGGAGGACTATAAGGGTTACTTTCACTGTAAACAATACTCGGATTGACAAGGAAAGCCACATGGTCAAGGGTATAGCCTTGCAGGAGCGGGGAGTCAAAGGAAAGATGCTTTGGTCTCAGTAGCCAAAGTGTATCTAAGTCCTCATGGGTCGTGCAGCCCTTTTATGACGTTTTTCATCAATGCACATGGAGCTGTTATCACTTGGTTCTCCTTACTCCATTTTCTATGAAGAGCGCCCTTCGACCCTTTTCGCATGCTCGCTTGAACCAGTCAACTGCATGGCGAGACAGGCCACATGTTGGTTGCTATGTGCCCCGCCTCCGAAACTCTCTCCTCTCGTTAATCCTTTTCCATCGGCTGCTTATTAGCCAGTTGTACCTGGAACAGAGGTTCTTGCAGTCGCAAAGATTTATAGTGCCTAGGGGCGGTAATTAAGAGATTCAGAAGGGGCAAATGTTTCCCTGTCAGTTTTTAGTGTTATGAAAGAATCACTATTTCTTTTTGTAAGGATGAATTAATTTAGGTTTACATTAACTTTCAACTTTCTCTTAAAGCCTAAGTTATCTTTTACTTTACTTTCTTCTATATAAAGCTAGGAAGGCGATTTTACTTGGTATTCGTAGCAATACATATATATATACATGCGTACACGCACACACACGCATATATATATATAATATATATATATATATATATATATATATATTATTATATATATATATTGAATAACTTGATCACGAAGAAGTATATAAAAACGTGATGCTATGTATAAATAAAGGCAAAAAACCTTTATATATAATTAATATATATATAGATATATAGATATATATATATATATAAACTTACATACACACACACACACACACACACATATATATAATATATATATATATATATATATATATATATATATATATATATACTAGTAAGGAGTAGGATACAAAGACTTTTTGGTTAATAACAATCTTTTTAATTTTTCCTGACTTTTCGTAATATCTTCAATACAATTTTCGAGGGGCTGTGCAAAATAAATAACGAAAACTACACAAAAATTACACCATTAAAATTAGAAATGCACCATATATAATATACACACATATATACATATATATGTATATTTATATATATATCTATATATATATATATATATGTGTGTGTGTGTGTGTGTGTGTGTGTACATATATTATATATATATATATATATATATATATATATATATCTATATATATATATATAATAATACACACACACATAAACAAAGGCCTTTGTCTGTACAATTTTCTGCTTCATAGTTATTACATAAATTACCAGACTGTCAAATGCATAAGCCTCACACATACTTACGTCCCTACAGAGATCAAGGCGTTAAGCCGCACGTGTTGTATGATTAAAAAGCTTGAGAAATAGAAGCTGATGATATACATTATTCAGAAATTTCGAAGTCTCCTCATATGAATTTCTTATATACTACCTGAAGAATTATTTACGGCATTTGCGAGAGGTCCAAAATTTAAGTAGGAAAAAGAAGCTAAAGATTTAATGCGTTTCTTCCGTGGAAGAACAATTATCATTATGTGAGGAAAAACTGTGTAGTGGAGTATTTTTAGGTATATTGGATCCCAGGGAAGGAAAAAAGACATTGTAACGTTATGAAAATAAGGTAATATTTTACTAGAAAAGTCTGAGAATTTTTTTGACTTCTTAATGCTGGTAGTAAGAAAGATGATTCAGTTCAACGATACGCTACAAAAATGCAAAAGTAAAATCGGAGACGTGGGGCAATAAGGAGGAAAGACGTTGGAATACAGATAAATCATGTAAGGTTGCTTTCCTAAGAATCAGTGAAAGTCATTTAGATTATTTTTCCTCGGAAACTGACAGTGATTCTAAACTTTTCCCTATACAGAAATAACGGTTAGAAAATTGTTATAGTTTGTTGTTGAGTTTGCTGCTCCCTGAGCAGGGTGTTAGCACTGTCAGTGCGTTGCACTGTAGGTGTTACTTAAGGTTCTTGCAACGTCCTTTCGATCCATAGCTGCAACCACTTTCATTCCTTTAACTGTACCTCCGTTCTTATTCTCTTTCTTCCATCTTCCTTTCCACCCTCTCATAACATTTGATTCATAATGCAACTGCGAGGATTTCCTCCTGATACAGCTTTCAAACCATTTTTACTGGCAATTTCTGTCTCAGCGCTGAATGACCTTAAGCCGGGTATTCACGAACAGGTTTACCTGTCAATCTCCCTGTCAGTTCATCAAAACTGACGTTAAAACGTACGTGTGGAAAGCAGTTTGTGGGCGGAGTCAGTCCACTCACGAGAACTGCTTAGCTTATGGAATTACCCGATGGAATTTGACGTCCTCTGAATCTCAAAAGGCTTATACATATAAAAGTTAGGTATATCTTAGTTTAACCAGACCACTGAGCTGGTTAACAGCTCTCCTAGGGCTGGCCCGAAGGATTAGATATCTTTACGTGGCAGGAACCAATTGGTTACCTAGCAACGGGACTTACAGCTTATTGTGGGATCCAAACCACATTATATCGAGAAATGAATTTCTAATCACCAGAAACTAATTCCTCTGATTCCACGTTGGCAGAGTGGGGAATCGAACTCACAACTACCGAATCGGTAGGCGAGCACATAAATCACTCGTCCAACGAGGGACTAAAATATATATATAAGCACTGTGAAGAACTTTTTTCACAAGGTACAAGCCACTCAACAAATTTTGCTTCCATTCAGGAAACACCAGTACAAAGGTTAGTTCCAGGTTCAAACCACGTTTATCCTGTAACATTCTAACAATGAAACAAATAAACAAGAAGTACAAAATGAGACTACAATAAAATGCTACAGAATCACTCGAAAACTTCTCAAAGCTCACTGGCACTCCCTGTTGTCACCTGAAACCAGCACTAAAAACTTCTTGGCCATTCACTATTAATGGATAATGTTAATATTTCAGGATCTATAAATAAAAAAACAAATGACACACCCTATCTTCAATTAACAACATTGGAAGATAATTCACATTAGTTACGATGAAAGTAAATTTCGTTATACAGCAAATCTGAAAAATGATATTACCAATAACTATTGTCTTCAACCAACGATGATAGGAAATCACCACGAGCAGTTTTATTTTTCAGCACCTTAGCTACATTATTTTCCATTTTTAACTCAATTGTTATATTCGAAAAGTCTCTCCTTCCTCTTGGTTTTAAGTTTTTTGCTCACTAATAACCCATCCGGAACATTTGGAACCTTTTCAACAGGTAAAGGGCCAACTATCCTTTCGACCACATCTTTTTTCAAATGTGTCTCGCCAATATCAGAGTCACTTTTGCTTTCCTCAGGAATACCATTCCTAAACGTCTCTCGTTGTGATGGTATTTCCGTTATTCCTGGAAGTTTGTCTACTGTAAGCTCTTCTTGGTGTTTACTTTTCTGCAGTTTTTTATGATGCTCACCACTTGGTGATGATATTAGCAAACCAGCATTCAGCTCTTTGACTCTTTTCTTTTTCTTTTTCTTTTTATCCGTGAACATACTAATGTCCAAAGTTTTGTCTATTGTTTTCCTTGTTTCTCTCACTGGTAATGACTTCATATTTTCAGTAGAGAGCAATATGCCTTAAATTGCTCATTAAACACTAAGCACACAATTACCAGGGTATTCCTCTGAATACGGTAGAGCGAGAGTACGAGCTTCTCGCTATTCTTTAGCCTTTTCATATTTTTTCGTTCCTTCCTCAGCAAGGCTTTAATGAGCTGGCTCCTCTTCATCTTGGGGCGCTTCAGAAGACGGCATCTGTGAAGTCCTGCTTTTCAGAGTGTGAAACATTTTGTGCAGCAGATTTGCTCTTTTAATTCCTCATCATCTTCAAGTAAACCTATGAAACAGATAATAAATATTCATTAAAAACCTATCTATGCAATTTTTATTTTTTGAGTGATTATGGAAAAATAACAGTACAGCTTACTTTTTTATGTTAGAATCTTGTATTATTGAAAACTACTGACAATAATTTCCTAATAAGAGAGAACAAACTACGTTTCTGCCCCTTTTTATGCTTCAGCCTTGTAGGGTAAAAGTCAGAGTCATTTTCATTGTACGTTTAACCATCTAGTTTTCCTCCAAGCAGAGTCTATTCACCATTTTATCAACTTTTAATAGAAATCTGGAAGTCAACGTCAAATTTCTGCCTTATGAACACTTGGTTTTCAGTTTGATTTCGTTGTTCTGGTATGAGCTGACAGCGTTGCTATTCCCTGTATTAATTTGAAAGTGACATTCACTAGTTACGAAGAAAAATGATATAGCATGGTACTGTAAGGATGTGCTTGTGTGTGTGCGCATGCGTAAGTGTGTGTTTGTATTTGTGTGTACTTCATACTTGTTGTAAACGTTCAATTGAATTGAAGAATGATTTGAGTAGGGGGACATTTGTTAGCAATTGTATAGTGTTTGTGAAAATGATTTTGAAAAATTAACTATCTTAAACACAAGGCGCTAATAGGAACTCACTCTCTCTCTCTCTCTCTCTCTCTCTC
Source organism: Macrobrachium nipponense (assembly GCF_015104395.2). NCBI lineage: Eukaryota > Metazoa > Arthropoda > Malacostraca > Decapoda > Palaemonidae > Macrobrachium > Macrobrachium nipponense. Next base: position 73,004,272 of record NC_087205.1, read on the forward strand.
TCTCTCTCTCTCTCTCTCTCTCTCTGAGATTAGTGATCTCTTCATTCTGCATTTCCCATTACCTTCTGTTATTACTTCTTTGTAATGAACGACAGAATACTATTCTTTTGGAAGTTTGAATTTCAAGTCAATGGCCCCTGTGGTAGTGGGTTTGTTCTATATGAATGAGGTTCATCTTTAGAATAATAATGATACTAATAACTTGGACGATAAACTAGTTCACGGAATCATAGGAAATAGAAAATCCTCGTAATGGTATCAGACATCCGGTGTCTACATATCCTGAAGAAACAAGTGGCCAACGGTACGCACGAGTATTGTGTTAGTGCATTGTTAGCCAATAATTCTCATTACTCATTGGCATAATGATTGTTGACGGACGTGCGAATTGTTAGGGTCAGTTAGGACGGGCAACCAGTGGTCCTGTTCTTGCCAAGGCCCGAAAAAATAAGAAAAAGGTAGAAAGGGGTGATGGTTTACAACCTTACTTTTTATGTATTATTATTATTATTATTATTATTATTATTATTATTATTATTATTATTATTCATTTTATTATTTATTATTATTATCATATACAGAAGATTAACCGTATTCATATGGAACAAGCCCATCACAGGGGCCACTGACTTGAAATTCATTAGAAAGAAGTAACAGAAAGTAGCAGGTAAACAGACAGAAGAGATCAGCTATTGGAAAAGAAAAAGATACATGGGCAAATAACTAAATAAATAAATATATACTCGTAAAATGTAAGGAGATTATAAAATACACACTGTTACCCGTCATTTCACGTTAATCCATTTTTACTCATAGTTGTGGCCATCACTATTTCCTGTAAGGAGAAAAAAGTAGAAGAAGAAAAAAACTGCCTGACCACGGTTTGTGATCCTGAAAAACATCATCATTGACAAATGTAGCAATTTTTTTCTCTCTCTTTCTGTTGGTAATGTTGCAACATCAAGTATACTACACACACACATGCGCGCACACACACATACATGTGCGCATGCGCGGTATGCTTTCCTAAGGGTAGTCATTATTGCCATGAGTGGTAGGCCTAGATTGTTCCTTTCAGGTGTGTGCATTTCTGCTTCGGTACTTTTGATTTATTCCTGTCCTTTGGTGTTCCTCGTTCATAGGCAGCATTTGTAAAAGGTGACCAGTCTTTAGGATATTATATCAATATATATATATATATATATATATATATATATATATATATATATTATATATATATATATATATGTATTAGTCATGGCTTGTTTCATTTAGACCCTTGTATTTGTAACATGTTTAAGAATGACCTCAAAGATACAATCACAGAGTTAAATACAAATTAGTTGCCTCATAGATATTTTCTTTGTAAATGTATGTTTAGTATATTTTGTGAATAAGTTTTTGTTTACCAAAAGCTTGAAAGTGGTCAGTTACCGCCCTGTATTATCCTTTGATTGTCTTGTCCCTGTCTGAGCAGTTGGACTTAATCGGTTTGTAAATCTCTTAGATTGTACCGACGTTTATGTTCGTTTGGGAAGGTTACTATAGTTCGACAGCTCTAAACTGATAGATTGTTTACCTCTTTGAGAAAACCCCTGTTGCCATTTCTCTCTTAACCTTTAAATCGTCCCCTTCTTAAGTCCTCAGCCATCTCCCAGGGAGGCAATATTTGGGACAGTACTTAATGAAACTAACTGTATAAATCCTAATCCGTAAACTCGATCCCCATTCTATTTGGTTTTTACTTCTGAGGCTATTTATTTTTATATTTGTTATGACTTATACTTTTAAATTTTGCATATATTACATATTTTATTTGATGGTCATTTTCATTGAAAGTAATAAAAATCGGTAATTACCATTCATTATGTCTTATGACATTTTCTTATAATCTTTTCAGTAGAGTAAGTTCTCTTTTTTTCTTTTTTTATTATTTGAATTTTCCGTCTGCCATACTAGCCATTTCCTAAACAAGTTTGTAATATTTTGCATTTCACTGCTCTTTATTTTAGATTTTTCCCTCATTTTCATTCATCAAGTTATGATTTACTTAAATTTCATTTCCTTTTTCATAGTATATTTAGTCTTTAAAACCCCACAGGATTTTGCCTTATTCTCTTCTTGATTACAATTTCATTGATCTCCATTCTATTTGGTAATCACTTTTAAGGCTGCAATATTCTCTTATGTTTTAATCATTTATACCCTTTAAGTTTTGCATATATTACATAGCACTTTATTTCAAAATGTTTTTCATTTAAAGCAAAAAAAAAATCTGGCATTACCATTCATTATATCTTATGACATTTTCTTCTGACTAATATATGATATACAGATATGAAAACATATTAGAGTATAAAAAAATTTATTATAACTCATAAATCTAACGCATGTAACAATTTTACTTTTTATACGGTTGTTACACATAAACTCATCATTGGGAGAAAAATAATTTATTTACAATAATTATCACAGGAATTGTAATAATATGATTCTATACAGCGTACATTCCGTATTAATGAATTAATTTCACTACTGGCTATTGTTCTCGGTAACCTAAATCAAGAAGTCATTCTTTTTGGCGTTAAAGTTCTCAGCTAGACCAGGCGGTGGGGCTTATCCAAAGGGTGGCTTAAGAGATAAATCTTTTAAACTTCACGGTTTAATAGGCTTGGCTCACCTGCCTATCGCCTGACAAAGGTAACAAGAAAAGTGGCAGCGTATTTTGAAACACATGTCACGTTTATAAATACGATTTTTCAATTTATTTACAAATAAAATTATAATCACAATATGTGAACGCTTAAGTTCAGCAAAACATGCTAAAAACTTTAAACTACCCATTTTTTTTATTCGTGTGTTATAAAGTAAGGTATTCAAAACTGGGATACTGATAGATGGTGGCAACAGGGTTCTTAACCCCCTCCCCCCACACACACTCTCAGTTTAGATCTGTCGAACAATAATTCTGCAGGTGTGGTGGATTCTGGGTACTAATCTCCTTATAATCCCTATCTGTCACTTATACGACCCTTCCTTGTCCTCTCAGTTTCTCATGTATGTCAGTCAGTCTGCTAAGTAAAGGATGTTGTGTCGAAAGATCTTACAGCTACTCCATGTGTCACTTTCTTTCGTGGCTTATACCATTATTTATGCATTTATTACGTTCCAAACTTAACTTTAGTGATTCAGTTATACATACATATACTATATATATATATATATATATATATATATATATATATATATATATATGAATAATATTAATAAAAACCTCAATTGAAACATTATACACGAAGTATGGTAGTACACACACTAGATTTCCTATTATATTCCAAAAGGAGTGATTTCACGTGCACTGTCATATGTAAATATACCAATACACTGTATTTCTACGAAAAATAGTCTATTCTCTCTCTCTCTCTCTCTCTCTCTCTCTCTAAACTTATCGAATGCAAAGCCTTAAATCTAAATGAAGGAACAAATGAAGAATTCCAGACTTTAGGGGCAGGATGAGAGAGAGAGAGAGAGAGAGGAGAGAAGAAGAGAGAAGAAGAGAGAGAAGTTAGAGAGAGAGAGGAGAGAGACAGTTCATACATACAAAGGGTAAATAAGGAAAATCCCTGAATTTTTTTGGCCATAGTTGAGATGAAAAAAACCCTGCACGGTGAGAGAGAGAGAGAGAGAGAGAGAGCAGACAAAAAAGATATGTACTGCAAAAAATCCTTAATGTTCTTACAAACATGAGAAAAAAGACCTCGTACAAGAGACAGAGAAAGAGAGAGAGAGATTTCAGCAATTCATAACACCAAGAGACAAGACATAATTAAAAATCTTTCAGAATCTTTCCTGCTATATTTTGATAAATCAAAACATCTCTCGAGGAATATAGAAAAGCAATGAAAAATCGAGAGAGAGAGAGAGAGAGAGAGGAGGAGAGAGAGAGTAGAGTAAATGAACTGGGTATGGCCTCTGTAGTTAACGTACCTCAGATATGGAATCCAATTTGAAGAGAATATGTGGCCTTACCTAGCCTTGGCAGCAGCTATGTCATTGCTGTCCAGACGTTGTTCGAAATACGGAGGAATAGTCATCTTGTTTGCTGAGGCTGCCTGTTCGCTGGTGAGGTTTCTCCTGACTGATGATGGAGCTGAACAGCCCAAGGAAAAGGAACTGAACGAGAGAGTTGCGGCATGGCGAGAATCCACTGCCAGAGAGAGCAGCTCGTGAACTTGTACAGGAGAATTCTTCAGCTGCAACAGAGACTCGACTACCACGAAGAGATTCAGAAGGCGGGCGGAAGGGAAGAACGCACTCGTGTAATCCAAATCACTCAGGAGATGTTACAACAGCAGGCCTGGCAAGACAGGGCCCACTCGCTCGAAGCTGAAACGTTGTTTCTGAAAAGGGAGAACGATCAAGAGAAGGAGAAACGGCAGCTGGAAGACAAGATCCTCAGTATGGCAGAAGAAAATCAGCAGGTGAAGTACAACGCGAAGGAAATTGGGCAGAGAAACGATGCCCTATGTGAGAGGATAAGGGAACTGACAGTGCAGTTGGCAGAGGCACACTGCCTGCTTGAGAGACTCGAGAAACTCCTACAACAGAAGGAGAAAGACCTGCAGCTAAAGCCCGAAGAAGCAGCGTGGATGGCGAGGCTCATCCAGGAACAAAAAGACGCGACTGAAAAGCAGGAATCCGACAGGAAGGACCTTGAGGAGCTGAGGTTCCAGCGCCTGCATAAGGAAGTGGAAGATCTCTCGAGGGAAAATTGTGGACTTCAGTGTGAAGATGAGGCGGCGAAACTCAAAAGGAACGAGCTGGCATGCCTTCATGCCTTCTAGAGGAATGAAATCGTCGCCTGGAGTCACTGGAGAGGAAGGCCGGTGTCCAGGGCGAACGGAACGACCACCTGGAAGATGAAGTTCAACAGCTGCGTGGAGCAAAGGAGAAATTGGACTGAGACATGAAGAACTCCTGGAGAAATTTAGAGACCTGGAGAAGGACAACTGGAAACTGCAGAAGCTGCTGTCGATCTTCAAGGAATGGCATGATCAATCTGTGCTTACCTTGCTCAAATGGATCAGATGTGAAAAATTTGAGGAGAATGTTTGTTGTATGTTAATTTTGTAATAAATTTGCTTTGTTAACCATGAAGGAAATTGAACATGAATGGAAATAAATATGTTAAAATGTTTTCTTAGAGTTTTATTGATTCCTGGAGAGGATAGGAAAACGAAAATGGGAGTATTTGGAGAAACTGTGAGGAAAATGAAAGGATTTGTGGAGGTGCCAGGAGAAGAAACAGAGGATTCAGGGAAGCCCCGGGAGAATTGAGAGGATTCAGTAGGATTCATAGAGGTATCAGGAAAAGAAGCAGAGGATTCAGAGAAACCCAAGGAGAATTGAAGGGATCCTGTGGCATTTTCTGGTTTTAAGGCGAAGCATAGGTGTTGCTCTCTCCTGGGACTGGCGGGCAAGGCCTGCCATGTGTCCCAGAATAGGCGGGTGAGGCCTACCACGGGCCCCCAAATGGGCGGGGCGAGGCCTGCCAAGTGTCCCAGGACAGGTAGGAAGGTCCCGCCACAGGTCCCAGGATGGGTAGACGAGGTCCACCAAGTGTCCCGGGACAGATGGGCGAGGTCTGCCACATGTCCCAGGACAGGCGGTCGAGGCCTGCCACGTGTTCCGGGATGGGTGGGTGAGGTCCGCCACGTGTCCCAGGACGGGCAGGCGAGGCCCACCATGGGTCCCGGGAAGCACGGGCGAGATCCGCCACGTGTCCTGGGGCGGGTGGGCGAGGCCTGCCAAAGGTCCCGGGACAGGTGTGCAAGGTCCGCCACATGTCCCGGGCCTGTCCCAGGACATGCGTGAGAGGCCCGCCACGGGTCCCGGAATGGACAAGTGGCAGACCTCGCCCACCCATCCTGGGACCTGTGGTGGGCCTCACCTCATCCATCTCGGGACCCATAGCAGGCATTACTCACCCGTCCTGGGACACATGGTGGACCTTGCACACCCGTCCCAGAACGTTTAGCGGGCCTCGCCACAAGTCCTGGGACGGGCAGACAAGGCCCGCCACGGGTCCCGGAACAGGTGGGCGAGGTCTGCCATGTGTCCCGGGACGGGTGGGCAAGGCCAGCCAAGGGCCACTTGTCCTGGGATGGGCAGGCGAGGCCCGTCAAAGGTCCCAGGACGGGTAGGCAAGGTCTGCCACGTGTCCTGAGACAGGCCAGCGAGGCCCGCCATGGGTCCCAGGAAGGACATGTGGCAGACCTCGCCCGCCCATCCTGGGACCTCTGGTGGGCCTCACCTCATTCATCCCAGGACCCATAGCAGGCGTTGCTTGCCTGTCCCGGGATACATGGTGGACCTTGCTCACCTGTCCCGGGACCTTTAGTGGGCCTTGCCACAAGTCCTGGGACGGGCGGGCAAGGCCCACCACAGTTCCCGGAACAGGTGGGCGAGGTCTGCCATGTGTCCCGGGATGGGTGGGTGAGGCCAGCCAAAGGTCCTGGGACAGGCAGGTGAGGTCTGCCACGTGTCCCGGGACGGGCAGGTGAGGCCGCCAAAGGTCCCAGGACGGGCAGGCAAGGTCCCTCACATGTCCCGGGATGGGCGGGCGAGGCCTGCCATGGATCCTGGGAAGGGACACATGGCAGACCTTGCCCGCCCATCCCGGGACACATGGCAGACCTCACCCACCCATCCCGGGACCCATGGTGGGCCTCACCTCGCCATCCTGGGACCCGTGGCGGGCCTCGCCCGCCTGTCCCGGGACACGTGGCAGACCGCCTGCCTGCCTCCCCGGACATTTGGTGGGCCTCGCCACGAGTCCTAGGACGGGCGGGCAAGGCCACCCACCACAGACGGGCAGGTGAGGTCTGCCACGTGTCCCAGGACAGCAAGTGAGGCCCACCATGGGTCCCGGGAAGGGCGGGTGAGGTCCGCCAAGGGTCCCGGGAGGTCCACCATGTGTCCTGGGGCAGGTGTGCGAGGTCTGCCATGTGTCCCGGGACAGGTGGGCGAGGCACACTGAGGGTCCTGGATGGGCAGGCGAGGCCCTCCACGTGTCCCGGGACGGGCGGGCAGGGATTGCAACAGGTCTCGGGACAGTCAGGCTAGGTCCGTCACTTTTACTGGAATGGGCGGGTGAGGCCCGCCACGGCTTTTGGGACGTGTGGGCGAGGCCTGCCATGGGTACTGGGATAGCCGGGCGAGGCCCACTATGTGTCCCGGGACGGGCAGGCCAGGCCCATGACGGGTCCTGGGACAGGTCCTGGGGTAGGTGGGCGAGGCCTACCACGGGTCCCGGGACGGGTGGGCGAGGCCAGCCATGTGGCCCGGTACAGGCGCAGCACCCGGCCAGGGGTGGACCGGAAGACCGGATAAGGGCACTAGGTCTAGGGCCACTAGAGGGGAGGTGACTGGATCGAGCTGCCAGGGTTGGGGACACCAGCGGGGAGGTGACTAAGTTGGGCTGACAGGGGTGAGCGAGGTCTGCCATGTGTCCCTGGATGGGTGGCGAGGCCTGCCATGTATCACGGGACGGCCGGGCTAGGTCCACCATGTTTCCCGGGACAGGCAGGAGAAGCCCGCCTCAGGTCCCGGGAGGGACAGGCGAGGTCCCACCAAAGGTCCTGGGATGGGCGGGCAAGGTCCGCCATATGTCCCAGGACGGGTAGGGGAGCCCCGCTAAGGGTCCTGGAATGGGCAGGCAAGGTCCTCCACGTGTCCCAGGATGGGCAGGTGAGGTCCGCCACATGTTCCGGGACGGGCGAGAAAGTCCCGCAAAGTGTCCTGGGACAGTCGGGCGAGGTCCGCCACGTGTACCAGGATGGGTGGGCGAGGCCTGCCATGAGTTTTGGGACAGGTGGGCGAGAACCGCCATGGGTACTGGGATGGGTGGACGAGGCCAGCCATGCGTCCCATAACTGGCGGGGCACCAGCGGGTGGTGGACCGGATGACCGGATAGGGGCCCCTGGAAGGGAGGTGACTGGGTCAGGCTGCCAGGGGTGGGGGCACCGGCGAGGAGGTGACTAGGTTGGGCAGCCAGGAGTGGGTCCCCCGGCGGGGAGGCGACCGTGTCAGTGATGTGTCCTGGGACGGGCGGGCCAAGCTGGCCACGGGTCCCGGGACTGGCAGGCAAGGCCCGCCACGGGTTCTGGGATGGGTAGGCCAGGCCCGCCATAGGCCCCGGGTTGGGCAAGCCAGGTCTGCCATAGGTTCTGGGATGGGTGGGCCAGGGATGTGACCGGGTTGGGCTGCCATGGGTGGGGCCCCTGGAGGGGAGGTAACTGGGACGGTCTGCCATGGGTGGGGACACCAGCGGGAAGGTGACTAGGCTGGGCTGCCAGGGGGGGGTCCACCCGGCGGGGAGGAGGCGCTGTGGCAGGAGACTTGTCCGCGGGACAGGCGGGCCAGGCCCACAGGGGGGTCCTCACACGGGTCTGGACGGGCAGGCCAGGGCTGCTACGGGTCCCGGGACGTGTGGGCCAGGCCCGCCACAGGTCCCAAGATGGGTGGGCCAAGCCTGCCTCGGGCACCAGGATAGGCGTGTTATGCCCACCACTGACCCAAGGGGACAGGACAGGCGGGCCTGCCACAGGCCCCAGGACGTGTGGGCCAGGGAGGCGACTGAGTTGGCCTGCCATGGGTGGGTCCCCAGGTAGGGAGGTGACCTTGGCAGGGACGTGTCCCGGGACAGGTGGGCCAGGCCCGCCAAGGGTCCTGGGACGGGCAGGCCAGGTTTGCCACGGGTCCCAGGACAGGTGGGCCAGGCCCACCACGGGTCCCGGGACGGATGGGCCAGGCTCTCCACAGGCCCCAGGATGGGCGGGCCAGGCCTGCAACGTGTCCCAGGATGGGTTGGTCAAGCTGCCACTCATTGTTGTCAGTTTAGCGGAGTTTTCCAAACAGGCCGATGCCTTTACAAGGTGTTTCCATGAATTCTAGCTGTCATAGAAATGCAATAATGATACAATTACTCTAATATATATATATATATATATATATACTATATATATATATATATATATATATATATATATGTGTGTGTGTGAGTGTGTGTGTACATATATATAATATATATATATATATATATATATATATATATATATATATATATATATATGCTAAATTCACTTATTTCCTCGGTTTTGTGTAAGTCTTGTCCTGAGTTTGGCGGGTAAATGCATACTGATTGGCAACAGTGCCACCATTGGTCCTGTGATGGGTCTCGGGAGGGGTGGGTCAGGCCCACCACAGGTCCCAGGATGGGCGGGCGAAGTCTGCAAAGGGTTTTGGGAGGGGCAGGCAAGATCCGCCACAGGTCCCTGGACCGGCGGGCAAGACTTGCCACAAATCCTGGGACGGGCAAGGCCAGGCCCACAATGGGCCCCAGGACAGGCGGGCCAGGTCCACCACGGGCCCCAGGATAAACGGGCACACCTGGCCCACCACGGCCCGAGGACGAACGGGCAGGCCAGGCCCGCTATGGGTCTCAAGATGGGTGGACCAGGTCCACCACGGGTCCTGGAACAGGCAGGCTAGGGAGGCGACTGGGTTGCGACACCATGCGTGGGGCCCCTGGAGGGGAGGTGACTGGGTCTGGTTGCCAGGGGTGGGGACACCAGTGGGGAGGTGATTAGGTTGGTCTGCCAGTGGTGGGTCCCCCGGCAGGGAGGCGACTGTGTCAGGGACGTGTCCTGGGATGGGCGGGCAAGGCCTGTCATGGGTCCAGGAATGGGCAGGCCAGGCTCACCACGGGTCCTGGGATGGATGGGCCAGGGCTGCCACGGGCCCCAGGCTGGGCAGGTCAGACCTGCCACGGGTCCCGGTACGGGTGGGCCTGGGAGGCGACCAGGTTGGGCTGCCATTGGCGGGGAGGTGACTGGGTTGGGCTGCCAGGGGTGGGTCCCCCTTGTTTCTGCTCCATACACTAACACTGGCCTTATCCCTGTATTATATATCTTGACTTTTAGCTTGATTGGCATTTTCTTATCACCTACTACTCCAGCTACCTTTTTTCACTTCCCCTATGCAGCTTTTATCCTACTGTCAACTTCAGCCTCACATCCTCCCTCTTGGCTTAAAGTAGATCCTAAGTATTTAAACTTTTTTACCTGTTTTACAACCGAACCTCTTCTTTCTTGTATAACTCTTCTCTGTCTATTTTTTCTATGCTCAGCAACACCTATATTTCGTTCACATACACCTTTAAAAACCACTGACAATAATTTCCTAATAAGGGAGAACAAGCTACGTCTCTACCCCTTTTCATGCTTCAGCCTTGTAGGGTGATAGTAATAGTCCGAGTCAGTGTCATTGTATGCTTAACCATCTAGTTTTCCTCCAAGCAGAGTCTATTCACCATCGTATCTACCTTTAACAGAGATCTGGAAGTCAACGTAAGATTTCTGCCTAATGAACACTTGGTTTTCAACTTGATTTCGTTGTTCTGGTATGAGCTGACGCATTGTTATTTCCTGGGATAATTTGAAAGTGACATTCACTCTAGTTAAGAAGAAAGTTGATAGAATGTTATAATGATTCGTTTGTGTGTGCATGCGTGCAAGCAAATTGTATGTGAAAATTATTTTGAAAATTAACCATCACAAAACACAAGTCGCAAATGAACTCTCTCTCTCTCATTCTCCCCTCTCCTCTCTTCTCTCTCTCTCTCTCTCTCTCTCTCTAAGATTAGTGATCTCTTCATTCTGCATTTCCCACTACCTTCTGTAATTACTTCTTTCCAATGAATGGCAGAATATTCTTTGGAAGCTTGAATTTCTAGTCAATCCCCCGTGTTGAGCTTGTTTCATATGGATAGGGCCATCTTCTGAATAATAATAATAATAATAATAATAATAATAATAATAATAATAATAATAATAATGATAATTACAATAATTATAATAATAATAATACTAACAACAACAACTTTGAGACTACAACGGCCTCCCTACAAAGCCTAAAATACAACGGACGCTAAACAAGTTCACGACCACTCGACGGATGAGCATCCACACGTACAGTCAACTCGAGGTCATTGCCTTCATTTTTCGCCCAACCTTCGTCGTGGCAACAACTATATGGCAGCGATGGAAACTCCACTGGGTGATAAGGATGTAGAGCTACAAAGACTAGCTGCTGCGGCAATTCACTTCAAAGTAGGAAAGATGCAAAAAGGCATAACAGAGTATGGTCTAAATATTGCCTATTAAAGAGAGATGTCTATTGTCATACAAAAATCAGGCTAAACTCGACCTGGGGGCGGGTTCAGTTATTTATGAAATAGACCGTGATGCCTACTCTCACTATACTCTGTTTTCTTCCCATCTGTCCACCCGCCTGTGGTGTATGCGTAAGGTAACACTGCGTCCCGGGCTTTAGATAGTTATGCTATGTGTAAGTTTTAGGTAATAAAAAGGATATCTGGGAGTACATTTGCAATTGAAAAGTGATTTAATAATTTACTGTAGGCGAATTACACCGTTAACATTCGAAATAGGGTTATTATTATTGTTGAATGTAAGCTGAATGTAACTATCTAAAGCCCGGAATACAGTGTTACCATATGCAAACACCACACGCTGGTGGACAGATGGAAAAAAAAACGAGTATAGTAACACCTTTTAGAAAAGGAAGTATTTCTTTTTCTCTTTATATTTATCATAAAGATTTGGACTGGCAACGGTCTACAAATAGCACCGTATGGTCTAACAGTGAAATGAATTAGGCCTATATACATGTTTATTCATATTCTAGCCCGAGCGGCTGAGATCCTTCTTAGACGAAAACTCCGGCGGCGAACTGACATAAAATCGTGGCACCCGTCCACACGTGCGATCACCTGTCAGTCGGTCGAAAGAACTTTTGGTAATTCCATCAGTTCATCAGTTTTGGTGAGTGGACTGACTCCGCCCACCAAAACTGGCCATCCACAACGTACGGGTTTAAAACAGTCTGTTTCGATGAAGTGACAGAGAGACTGACAGGTAAACCTGTGCGTGAATACCCGGCCTTATAGGTACCAGCTCTTGCCCTTCAACCTTAATTCTGTATTCTATTCTGAGACTGCTGTTTGGAGACGAGTCTTGATTTCACGAGTGACTGAGTATTTTGTTAATGAAAGAAGTTTTAATTAATCATGTTCTATGTAGAAGAAAAATAATGAGCAGAAGGTATGCTTTGTAGGAGGGAGTTGTTTTATGTTGCCGATGATGTTCGATTGAAATTCGTATCATAATTTCTCTAAGAGCAAATAAGAAGAATATTGTCTGCCTGTGAGGAATACAGTTTAATAAATTCGAAGATTTTTCCCACAGGTGTAAATAAATGAAGCGGATAAAAAAAAAATCTGCCAAGATGATACTGGGAAATTTATATGTGAATTGCAAAATTCCACAATGTATGAGTATAACTTGTGGGAAGGAATGTTTGTTGATAGTTCTGTTTTGCTTTGCAAATGAACTGTGCTAGCTAAAATTAAAGTCTGCAAAGAAGCCTTTTTGAGGCTGACCAGTTTCTTTTGGAATGCTTTTGTAAAGTAGTGTTATGGGTTATGGGGGACAGAGAGAGAGAGAGAGAGAGAGAGAGAGAGAGAGAGAGGAACTGCGTTGTTATTTTGCATTAATCTCTTTGGAGGAGGCAATGAGAGGTAATGTTCCAAACGAAAAAAGCGTGTTTAGAGGAGACTTGCTGGACTTGTCATGACAGAAAAAGAAAAAGAAAAATGGTGAATGATTGATTGTTTCGACATAAAAGACTGGCTTCACAGTCACCTTTGTTATCGACGTCCAGAGCAAAACTTAGAAAGGGAGTAAAATCTTGATAAAAGTTTTCACTTTAGCTCAGGCGAAACACTTTTGATAGTTTCAGACGCTTAAGGATATGAAAAGATTGGAAAAAATGGATATATGTAAATCTGTCGTTTCTTTTAATAAGATATTTAAAGCGAAGAAACTATATATCTGGTGCTAAACGTTTATATAAGAAACAGAGAAGAGTGGAAGATCTACAGTTAAAACGAAGGACTTTAAATACATACGTGAAAGAAAGTACAGATGTCATTACATGTGGAGATATCCGGAACTGAGCTTTGAATGATTGGAAAAAATTTGCATGTTGATCTTGATTCTTTATCAAACAGAGGAAACGAGAACATCGCGTTTTCAAATAGCTGTGTTTATTTATTTAATTATTCGTTTTTAATCAGTGAAGCTGTCCGGTTGAGTCATACAGTCTTCCATTTTGAGGATGTGCTGTAGAGGGGTCTCATCCATGTAGGAACTCTCGGCCTCCTAGTCATGCATCCTTCCAAAGGTCATTCTGTCCCTTCCTTTCCGGTTTCCATCGGGCCTGGATTGCGAGGCCCATTTGGCAGCTCGTCCTTTTTGTTTAGCGCCAGTGAATAATCACGGTATTATTACCCTTGAGAGCCATCCCATAAAGCAAAATTGATTACTAATCCTCTCTTCAGGCTTGCATACGTGCGGTCTAACCTCTGTTTCTTTCTGTCCCCCCGCCCCCCGCCCTTCCCCCTTTCTTTTACTCGTTAGTGTGTGTGTGTTTGTCTCTGTTCACACTTCCATACAGAAACACTTCACACCATCGCATGCCCCAGTACTCAAATTAAACCGTTCAGATACAAAGCATATCTGTCATAACATTATGAATAGTTGTGCTTGCATGCAAACGCACAGTAGGTAGTACGACATATTTCCGATTGAATGCAATTTTGGGGCCAAGCCTCGCGTGTCCCGAAATCCAGAATTTCGGCGTGGATGGCGCGAGTTTGTTTGTATATATATAAACTTTGAAGAGAAGTGCGCCGCATATGAACGACCTTCATTAAACTTTAATCTGGCCAAATCCCTTCATTGCCTTTGTAAGATGTTTAAGTTGTGATGAATTTCGCGGGAAAATTCCGGTCCTTCCCCTCAAATGAAGCTCGCGTCATCGTCATTGTTTTAGAGGGAGTCGTGGCTCGGTCGCCACGACCGCGCTCAGGCTTTTCCGTCTTTAAGACGGAATTATCTTCGCTTATAAACTGCCGATGAAAGATGGAATTTTGCGAAAACGTTAATTAGCCTCTTAAACTCCGGCACTAACTATGGGATGCATAATTGGGTCGTATCCCTCAACGGCCGGCCGTTGTTCAGAAGGGCTGATATTGCGCGCGGAATCCCTCCCTTGGTATCCATAAACACAGATTATGACGATAATAAACACCGGTAATTAATGCAGTTAACAAGGATGACCCCAGGTAACCGCTGATGAAAGTACGCTTTGTATGAACAAGGCAGGGGGGAAAAATTAAGTTTTAACGGCACGTACACTATAAATTACTTCAGTAGGCAAACACTAGAGTACAGAAAGGCCAATCTAATGTGTTGTATACAAGGGTCAAGACGGAGAGAAAGAGAGAGAGATTGGTATTCAGTCTTTTCTCCCAGTCTGAAACTGGGAACAAATTCTAATCTAATACAACATGGGAGATAATCGGTATGCGTTTCGGATACCTAATGAGGTGGACCTTCAGTGTTTGCAACGCTTTGCTGGATTTATGGCATCTTGTGGTACCTTCTGGAGCTGGGACGGGCTTGGGGCTTGAGGATGGGCTGATAGGGGCGATGGGTAATGGGGGGGGGTTATTGTGGGGGTGGGGGACGCGCCTTCAAGTTTAAATAGCAACGCGTGCAGCTATTTGGGGAACTTCTGGAAGGACGAAACAGACGCATAAAAAGGGAAAAACCTTTTCGTGGTTTGATTATGAAGGTAGAATCCTAATTAAGAGGGCATAGCTTTGGCGTTCTATAGGGGCGTCCCCGCTTCCCTCCAGAGGGTTAAGGCTGCGCGTTACTTTTGCTTGTGCGGGAGAATGATGCGTCCCGTTGTCGCTAACTTTGCTTAGTCTTAACTTTGTTCACTCTTCCTTAAAAATCCCGAAATGACACTTGCATGACAAAGACTATTCATGTGGTGGAAATGTTAGAATACACAGTAAAACAAAGTTCAGGGGATATAATATGACGATGTTCAGAGGCTATAAAAACAGCTCTGTATCCACGTGAAACACTTGATCAGAAGACGTCTCAGGAGGAATGAACGTCAGAAAGCTCTTTACCTGTGATCATCTACGGAAAGTCAGAGGACATACTAATGCGACTCTGTTCCTTTTCATTAAAGGTCATCAAACACGACTCCGAGCGCCTAAGATTAAAGAATACATTTATTAAAGGTCAAAGAATATCATACAAGAAAATATAGACTGTTTAATTAATTTTCCATAAGCACCAGGTGAAATAAATGGTTAATGTTGTAAGTAAAAAAAATGTTACAAGAGACAAAAGTCTTAGAATAATGGTTAATGTTGTTGCATTAAACCAGAACTTGTGATAATGAAAATGATCATTTAGAAAATACGGGGACAAAAATTTTATCATTCATTGCAAATGGTAATATGAATATTATCGGTGTCGTAAACGCTTTGGATGTTGAAAAACATAATTGCTAAACAAAGTGCAATAACGTTTGCATCGGGGCTTGCCCCCGCCGAATAATCTTATCTGTATGTCGGTCTGACTCAGTCACAAAAAAAAGACACCCACACACACACAGGGTCAGTCTTTTTGTTAATATCAAAGGCGTTAAATTGCCTTCGATGCTTCGCCAATTTAACGATGCTAGAATGATCCAAGGTTTCATGCAATGCGTTCTATTTCCTGTTATTTCTGGTCTCTTTTTTTTTTTTTTTTTTTTTCCTGACTAAAAGGGTAGAAAATTATGGAAATGTAAAGTTGGGCAGAGCATCGCTCTTTAATTTCATTCAAAATTCAAAGTAATTATTCACAGCTTAGGTTTAAGCCTCTTAAGGCATGATATGTCTGAAGGGATTTTGCGTACTGCTGTGAATTGAGATTTCGTTATTATTTCTGTTGTTTTCATTGAGAAGTAATTTTTGATGAATATGGCCTAGGATAATCTCATCATCATCGACTCCAGCGCCACGTGATGCAAAAGGCTCCTGTGGTTTTAGCCAATCCTTTCTTTCTGAGGCTTTATCCTCTCCGCTCATCTCCAGCCTCTCCTCTCACAATTCTAATCCGCCGTGCATAGTAGCAGGGCAAGGTGCTGTGTCAGTGATGTGTCCAGGCCATCTCCATCTCCTTTCAACATCATCTCATCTACATACGGAACCTGATTAATTTCCCTTATATTGTTATTTCTGGTTCTATCTTGCCATCTGATTCATTGTTCATCTTAAGTCTTTATTTTAATGCGACAAAATCTTTCATATACACTTTCATTATCATGCTATGGTTCACGTCTGAATAGCAACAATGATCTTGCTAGCTCATGTATAATCTTGCTTTTGTATACAGTTTCAGTTAATTTGATGTCCGAATCATATTCAGCCTGCACATTTTTTATTTACCTACCTTAGTCTTTCACTAGATTCCCACTCAAAAGAACCTGCACTGTATAATACCATTGTTTCTAAATATCTGAAACTTTCCATCTCACTGATCCTTTCTCCATCAACTGTTACGTCCTCCCCTCTGTGCACACTACGCTTTAATTACTTGCGTTTCTCTTAGATTTATCTTGAGTCCAATCTCATTACGTCTATAATGCATTCTATGAAGCAAGGCTTTTAGATTTTATGATGTTTTACTGAATCAAAACAGCAATATTTGCATATTCCAAGTCTATCTGTCAAGTTTTCTCATTTTTTCATTATAAAATCCATGAGAAGGGCAAACAACAATGGCACCCCAATATTCACTGTACATTTATTTAACCATACCCCATGTCATTGTCATCTAAGACCTTCCGTAATATTGGTCTCTCAACGGACTGATATTATGTCAAATTCCTTCTCGTAATCAACAAAAGCATTAGTCATGATTTTAAAATTTGATCTGTGGAATTCCTGCCATTTGTAAAACCAGTTTCTTCATCCTTAAAACTTTTTATCGATTTCTTTCTCCAATCTGCTAATAGGGAAACAGCATTCTGCATATTTGCATTACAACTGATGTAATTGCACTGCTTCTATAGTTACCACATTCATTCAGGTCACCCTTTCTCTTGTACCTTTGCTATGACTTCCAGTTCCCGATAACCAGGCTTTGGTCGCTCCTTTCATATTCTATAAAACAGTACAGTTAGTATACGAGGTTTCATATACCGTCTCAGCTAAAATTGTAAATTTTTTTGTTTTTCATCTAACTAACTTGATTATTATTGATGATTCCACTTCAAAATCTGTTAATTCTGTCATGAGCACATTCACGTCTTCGTCAGCTTCTGGCATAAATATCATATCTTCCTTTCATACCTGTCATTCATCACCTAATGAAAATGTTCAGCTTATTGGTGCCTTTCTTCTTCTTTTGATATTTTTTTTAACCCATCTTGCCTTCTGGCAGATGTGTTTTTTCTCTTTTTTCCACTCATAATTTTCATGTAATAATTGTGTGAACATACGTGACTTAGTCAGCTTCATTCGCTGTTTTCCAAATATTCTCTCTTTTCTCTTCGTGATAGTTTAACTTATATATATATATATATATATATATATATATATATATACATACATATATATATATATATATATATATATATATATATATATATATATATATATAATAACGAGCGCTTTGCACACTTCACGTTAAACCAGTTGTCATCGATTGCCTGCTCTTCCTCAGATGTTTTCTAGAGCTGAAATTCGATATTCATTTTCAAAAGTCTCCGGATGTTCGTCTTCAAGAAGTATCCACTCTGTTAGCTTATCAGTTTGGTACCTTATTTTAGCTTTAGCAAAGCAACGACAAGTTGGTGATCACTGCCGACATTTGCTTCCGTTTGTAGCTCCTGATATTCTTCAGTGCTCTTTTTCTCTCTCAGTTGATAGCTCTGTAATCTCTTTGGTTTTCTAAGACTGTCATCTTCATATGTTCAAGAGTGTTTATGATATCTTTCTTCCGGAAAGAATACCTTCAGTTACCAAGTTTTTTTTTTTTTTTTTTTTTTTTTTTTTTTTTTTTTTTTGCAGCAAAACTAACAAATCCTACACCGTTTTCGGCTGTGGTCTTCTCAAGGCATTCCTTACCGGTTACATCCTCCATATCTTCAACGTTCGTACCAACTTTTGCATTCATATCATCAACAACAATTCACATATATTATATCTCTCTGGTATTGCATCCATAACGTTCGGCAGCTCTATATAATGTTAATGTTATTTCCTTGGAATGTTCATCATTGGTACTTAGAACTATATATATATATATATATATATATATATATATATATATATATGTGTGTGTGTTGTGTGTGTGTGTGTGTGTGTGTGTACATATTGTACTGTTCTCGTTCAAATCTTACCAGCAGTAGTCGAGCGTTCACCGTTCTCCAGTCAGTCACATCATGTCTAATTTTCTCAACCAATGCTATGAGCTCCCCCGAATAATATACACATTACCCCCTCCGTCTCTCTTTTCCCTTTCTTTCGTGCCATAATTCTGTCTGCCTTATCTTTATAATCTAACTGAGGCTTACGATGTTTCTAATATTCCTCTTTCAGTTTACCTATAGTTTAATTTTTGTTTTAAACCAGCAGATTCTTGGTACCCCCATATGCAGGAACGGGAAGCGATCGCTAAATTGTGCCACTCCATTAACGGGGCAGAATCCACAGAGAATTCATTGGCTAAATACACTACTACTGCTATTAGCGGATATTCACCGCTCAACCACAGCATTATAGGTATTTTGCAAGAGTCTTTATGTTACAGAACTTTGCATCCTTAGTGTATTTTAACAGAGAAGCATTTTCCGATTTTTAAAGCTGGTTTATATTTTGCACTAACGCAACCGATCCATTTTAAGAAGACTTATGTATAATGATGTTTACTGTTGAACACAGCAAGTACTTTGGGTACAAAAACATGAGCTCTTAGGCGCTCCCTACCTTTCTGTTTTGTTTGAGAGGATCGTGCAGATAGATTTATTGCACGTGGAAACTTTACAGGTGCTTTTTTTCATAATTTTTATTTATTCAAAGGGTTATATTTTGTATATATAGAAATTACCTTTTCAGTGTTTTTCGAAAGTTCGAGATAGCTGCAGGCTATCGTTTATAAAAATATTTATCTGAACATTCTGTAATGGTAATACTTATATTGGCTATGTTGTTCGATAATCATATCAGTCATTCAAAAATATTGCATTTATTTCACCCCTATACACATTAAAAAAAATTTTGAGGGCAGGGAAGGGGGATGAGAGGGGGTGGGGGGGTTGCCGTTGGACGGTTTGCGGGTCTGGGCTGCGTTGTATTGTACTAATACATGTAACAGAAAACTGGCTCGTCATCAGTCTCGTTTTGGTTTTTTTGCAGAATGGCAGATAAGTGCCAACTAGGACTGGTTTCCCAATATAACAGGCCATAAGTTGTTGCATTTTATTATGTGTAAAGGGCACGTATGCAGATATGAGTCATAAAAAACTATTAGATTCCTTAAGCTTTATTCTGTTACTGCTGCCTTTCGAGGTGGGGGGCACACCTGGCTGCTGCTATATTACTATTATCATTATTATTAATCCCCAGTAGATGAATCTATTCACATGGAACAAGCACACAGGGGCCCTTGACGTGAAATTCAAACTTCCAAAGAATGTTGGTTTCAACCTCACATCGCAGACCCCACACTGCTGCAGTAACTGACCATGATACTTTCTTATTCGGACAGCTGTCAGTTAATTTAATATTTCAAACAATGTTCGACATCCAAAGAACGAAGAATGGTTCTATTTTTTTCAGCCTTAGATTGCTGACGTTTCCTTTTAAGAAAAAGTATCAATCAACACCTGATCTACAAATATTCCTCTCATTAATCATAATTAGTGTTATGATTAGAGCAACTTTCTGCAACGAAAACTGAATATTTCGTGGTCTTGCTAATATGTTAGTATTATCGTTGTTATTATTGCAATGTGTATGCTTGGGATAAAAGGCACGTTACTTTAATAACAAAGTAAATAGCATCGTAAAGAATCCCATACCATTACAATGTGAAGTCTGGTGGTACTACGATACACTATAATTCTGTATATGAAAACCCGTTGTTTTTCGAACCTGAAGCCACTGAAGAAGCCACTGAAAATCGAAACATTATTATTGTACGTCTAGGAGTTTCAGTAACTCTAGCAACAGAGAGGTGAGATCTTCCATCTTTTAAAGCTTCAATGATTGCGTATGAGGATTTTTGTTTGAGTGCCTGTCTAAAGACTATATGTATGAACAACGAGAATGCAAGGCTTTCCACCGTGTCGCATGACTTACGCGCCAAGAAACTGCAACATCTTATGTAAACATAAAAGAAGAAGAACTTTTCGCGTATCTTACGCGCTAAGAAACTGCAGCATCCTCGAGAAGAAGAAGAAGATGAAGAAGAATAAGGAGCACTGGGCGTGACCCTACCTAAGCAGTAGCTATATTTATGTGTGAAAATTGTTGGCCATCATGCGACCTCAGCTACTTTAGGTCTGAAGGCATCCTTTTACTACCAGCCTACCTGCCTCAAGGCTTCGGGAGGACGTCCTGAATACATTTGCTGTTCATGTCTGTATTGCCTCTTATTCCAGGAATTTATGGACGTTCTCTCTCTCTCTCTCTCTCTCCCTCTCTCTCTCTCTCTCTCTCCTCTCTCTCTCTCTCTCTTGTTGGTATATAATTAAATTTTTTATGCTGATTACAGAAATATTTGAAAGTGGGGATTATTTAACAGAGATATTCTGCTACTTGTATACTGAATTAAAAATAGCCTTTTTAATTATAGCTTATTGCATTCAGTGACGTCATGGTAGTCCCACGCAGATAATTATTAACTGACTTTGAAATTTTGACCGGCAGAAATTTATAATTCAGTGTAGCAATGCTATTATTGTTATCATTATTATTATTTAGGCATTTTCTTAGTATCATTATCTGGTAATGACGATTTAAACTACTTCTTATTTATTAGTACATTGTCCACTATACCCAACAACGATTCTTCATTACGTGCGTTCCAGACTTTCTAGAATGTTCTATAACCCCTCTTGTTCCATACATTTTTTCTCATAGATTCCC
>NC_087205.1:73025920-73103420 GCF_015104395.2 Macrobrachium nipponense
TGAGGCTCCTATAGACGCTACGAAGTTGGGAGAGCGCGTGAGAAATGCCATCATTTTCTTTTAACATATCTGCGTATCTCTACATTTATCTAGTTAAACATTCTTGCATATTATACCCTTCCTGTTTACACGTGACTTTTATTACTTAATCCTTGAAAATATCAACCAGCCCTCATGACTTCACATTCCTCTACTTTATATGCTCTTTGTCACCACAGTAGTCACTCTTCCATTATTTATTCTACCATATGCTTAATCATTGTACCTCTATAACCCAAGTATGCTGCGTCTCTCGCTTCTTATATACCAGACACACTTTCTTCCCTTTACTTTGAAACTTCTTACATAGACGTGTCCTTACAAGAACTTCAGCAGTTATCATCATCTTTGTCCGCACCCTCACCGTTCTTCCCATCAATACATATGCTATATGTCATATCCTTAATCATGGGTATACAATACTAAATCATACTTTATCCTCTTCTGTCACGTTTTCTCTTACATAAGAGGGCAACCATCGTGCCTTTCCCCTATTCCTTTCCTCTCCCACGCAGCCACTTCTTATACATCCTGCTCAGCCACGCAATTGCGAGCATGACCATGCCCAGGATCACATATATAATCCATTAGCTACGGACGCCTTCCTTTCTTCAGCACTTCGATTGCTTTCTCTATATCCTCAGTATCACTGCCAAAACTATTTCAAATTTGAATGATTCACTTCCCTTCAAATAACATTAAGATCAATCTCTCTCTTTTTACCATGATACATTCAACAATTTGCCAAAATAGTCATTTCAGCGACGCAGGACTGACTACTCCTCCCTCTCCAGAGAGCAACACTTCATTTACATCCCCTATTCTAAAATTCATTTGCTCATTAGCCTCTGTACATTGACTTCCATCAGTGTAATTGCTTTTTCTCCCTGAGCTACTTGGTCAGATTCGCTCAATAATTTCCATTAACTCTGGCTTTTCATGTTCCTCGCTTCCTTATAATATATATATATATATATATATATATATATATATATATATATATATATATATATATGTGTGTGTGTGTGTGTGTGTGTGTGTGTGTGTGTGTGTGTGTGTGTGTGTATGAATAATTATCACATCACCGTGATTCATATAAATTATTCGAGCTACAAATGTCTTTTAATATCTGAGGTAGAGCGAATTAGATATCAAAAAGACATTGTAGCTTGAATAACATATATATACATACATATATATATATATATATATATTATATATATATATTAATATAGATATAGATAGCTATACACACACACACACACACACACACACACACACACACACACACACACATATATATATATATATATATATATATATATATATATATATATATATATATCATACATAATCATCAACTCGTTTTAGGCTGCAGTAAGTGGGATGGTTACACTCCATATACTTTAATTTCCTTCATACTACAAGCATCACAGATAACTACAGTGTTCTTCATCAGGTTGTAATGAAGACTGCATGTCTTTGAAAGCTTGTGGTACTATGGAAATTAAAGAATCTGGCATCTAAACCAATCCTGTAAGTCGTTTGGTTATATATATGTATATTATATATATATATATATATATATATATATATATATATATATATATGTGTGTGTGTGTGTGTGTGTGTGTGTGTGTGTGTGTGTGTGTGTGTGTATGTGTGTGTTGATTGTAATACGATAACAGTAAAGATATAAGGTGAGAAAGCTACGTAGGAGTCGCAAAGTACGATTGTCAAACCGTAAGCCATAACAAATAGAGGAAAATACAAAGTGGATCAAATGAGGTTACAGAAAATTTACAAATTATACCATATTCTTCTCTCTCTCTCTCTCTCTCTCTCTCTCTCTCTCTCTCTCTCTGAAACAACTCTTACGGACAACGGTTAAAGAAAATGGGAATTAAAGAATAATCGCAGTAAACACTAGGTAAGTTTTATGGATCAGTAATAGTGGCAAAATAATTAGTTCGCCACACGTCAAGAAGGAACAAAAAATTGAGGAGAAATAAGAGAAAGAGAAGGAAAGGAACAAAGGCTTTGTGAGTACTGATCATTATGATGATGATTAAGAAAAAAAATGAGTCTGAAGGCTGCCTGCAAGCAGTCCTCATTAGCAGGAAAAGACACAAAAAACTTCTAGAACCAACAAGGTTGTAAAACAAATTTACAAGGCGCAAGTTTCTAACTATAAAACTTCATCCCAGGTGGAAAAAAAAAGTTTGAAAAAGCGAGGCATACAAACTCGAACATATGGGTAATTTCGGCTAGGCCTATATCTCTTTGAGTAGCTCGGCTTGACGGTATAATATTCGTTGGAGCCCACCTCAGTGTTTGCCTTGTTAAAGTAAATCGTACTTAATATGGAGGAAAAAGGCATTTGCTTCTCCAAAAACCCGAAAAGTAGGGCACATTCATTTAACATAACAGCTTAGGAGGCTTAGCGGCGTAGATCCGGTAAACAATGTACGTTCTACAATCAAACATTTTTGTATGTTGTGTGCGAGTGTTTGTGTGTGTGTGTGTGTGTGTGTGTGTGTGGATGAGTGTGTGCGTGCTCAAACGGCGTGTCTGTGTATATGTAAGTTCAGGGACCTCGTCTTGATTTCCATCTCATTCCTACTAAGTCGACGATGAATATGTTTAAAAAGGAAAAAAAAAAAAATAGTACCTGATCCTTGTTACTAAACGATTTCTGCTATATTGGCTTACAGAGCTACGAAGGAATATCCCTTCGGTTTTGACATTAGTTTTTTTTTTCTTTCTTTCTTTAATGTAGAGCCCGATGGGCTGACTACCTATGCTTCCAATATACCGCGGGTCTACAGGAAACGAAATATAAGAAGTTAGCACGAGAGTAGAAAATTGTTGATCCAGGAGGAAGTGAGGGGGTTTTAGATAGCATCCATTATCCTCTCTCTCTCTCTCTCTCTCTCTCTCTTTCTCTCTCTCATTGATAGTAGTTCAAATATTTGATGAAATTTCTCTTTCTTTTCTCTTAATTCACGAAAATACTGACTACTGAAGGGGAATAGGATGTAGATGGAGAAGCGTTAGAAACAGGACGAGAGCACATTAGTTCCCCATTGAAAACTGATTGCATTAAATGAACATTGATGGAACAAGAAGCACAGGATGGACGCCGAAAGGAGAATTAACAATGGATGAACACGACAGGAAGGAGAGGCGTTTAATGTAAACAGGAGAAAGATGAGGCAACGAGTGAACTTTGCAAGAAAAAGAAGCACTGAAGGAATGTTCGAGTGAAGGAGAGGCTTTAGATAATAGTTTTTCGCTGTTCGTTGTAAACTACTCGTCCATATTTTCAGTACTCACTTTCATATTTATCGCTGACTTATATATTGGATTATAATATAACTTCAGTAAACCTAAGCAAGAAGGATATAGGAAATGAATGTAGGGTAGTGGTAGAGTGGGTTCACTAAAGAAACAGCGGGAGTTTGAAAAGCATAATAGCATAAAGATACGAGGAAAGTTAAGGAATATGTTACGGAGAAATACGAAATGTTAACCAATGGAATCAAAACGGAAGAGTATATAGTGTGCCAATCAGGAACTGAACAGAAGAATAATTGATGCAGATTGACATGGATTTGATTTCCTGGTGCGTACATCCACGGAAATTGTTAAAAGCCAGTGATACTAAAGGATTTGGTAGATAAATATTTAAATAATGTAAGTGTGGGTAGTGTGAAATTAGAATTTAACATTTTGCGGATAAAACTCCGTTAAAAGTTGAGACCACAAGTGACAAGCTAGGCTATGGCACTTATAACAAGTCTGGTGGTTGCCCTGGGTGTATGTTGTGTGTTATATGTTTTACTAAGGGAAAATTTCATTTGTCACGGGTAATAGTTTATGTATATATATATATAATATATATATATACTATATATATATATATATATATGAGATATATATCATACATACATACAGTATATATATATATATATATATATCTATATATATCTTTATATGTAGATATATCATACATACATACATATATATATATATATATAGTATATATATATATATTTATACACTATATATATATATATATATATATATATATATATATATATATATATATATATATAAGGCTACAAAGCAAAACATGAGCATTGTAGGAGGGCATCTGGAGAGCTACATGAACCAATTGCTGATCAAGATATTGGACAGATAAGAGATTGGTGTAGGAACAGCTACGTTTATTCAAAGGCGGATGAGAGATTGTTTATCAAGAATGTTGTGAAAATGGTATATAGGGAGTTAGAAGTTTTGTGCAAGACACTCTTATTTAGAGAACCCTGATAGCAATGTCATTAATAGAAATGAAAATGGATGATTTTTACGGATACAGACAAGCATTGCAATTTGCATAGTGATTAGAATCTACTTTTAGGATTAAGTTAGGACTGTTGTAAGAATCTGTTGGCACGATAGCAACTTAGATGTTAAGTTTATTATTATGATGAAAACAGAACAAAAGGAGTATGCGTAAGTTTGTGCGACAAGATAAACGTTTGTGAACTTTAGATGGAATGCCTTGGTGGCTATTACTTATGCTTATACGTATATATATATAATATAATATATATATATATATATATATATATATATATATATGTGTGTGTGTGTGTGTGTGTGTGTGTGTGGTATATATATATATATGTGTGTATGTGTGTGTGTGTAGTATGTATGTATTGTATATATATATATATATATATATATATATATCATATATATATATATATATATATATATATTTAATCACGAAAAGGGTAAAAAACATGATGATTATACGAACAAAGTTACAGCCACGAAGGCTGTGACTTTGTTCATTATATATATATATATATATATATATATATGATATATATATATATATATATATATATATATATATATATAAAAGAAAGAGAGAGAGAGATTCTGATGATACACTGCAAGATAGAGAAAAATTCGAGTGGTAATACCCTAAAGAACTTGACCAGTGTCTTGAGGTAGTTTAGCCATGCAGAGAGACTGAGAGCAGAAAGAGTGGGCATACCCTCTTACAATTCAGATGTATGAGAAGTAAATCTCAGATGGAAGGAGACTCAGTGTACGTGCAAAGATGAGGTATAGGTCTAGGGGCAACCAAAGTTATTTATATAAGTTATGAATATATATTAGTTATATATCTCAGCCTCTGAAAATATTATGCATAGGAATTTCCTACTGATTAACCGATAAAGGTGAATACGTTCTACTTTGCTTTTATATGAACTTATTTTTCAGAAATTGGAAAGTTATTTTAAAAGATGATTTCTTGGCCGTTATTTTCAGAGATGATCGATAGATGATATCTCA
This sequence comes from Macrobrachium nipponense, assembly GCF_015104395.2. NCBI lineage: Eukaryota > Metazoa > Arthropoda > Malacostraca > Decapoda > Palaemonidae > Macrobrachium > Macrobrachium nipponense. The sequence continues at coordinate 73,031,333 of NC_087205.1, forward strand.
CCCATTTCTGAAATGTAACTTGATTCCCACTCTCGCTTCTCTTGGGTGTCTCCGTTTCTTATGTAAATGTTAAACAGACATAGCTTTCCCCACCAGGCGTGATAGATGGGAGTTGAATTCTTCTCCTTATCTCACCAGACATAAGGCTATCCTGGAATGTCTTAGAAGTGGTTGAATATCATCAGAACGTTTCGAGTTTATCGAATTATTTTTACATTTAGTGATTAGAATTAAAGCTCTGGCGTGTTTCTACGATTAGATAACAAACGAGGAACTTCACAAACGCCCTCATACATCGACGTTACAAATCTGTCACTTTATCATAGCTTATTATGCTTTATGTAAAGTGTACATATTTATGATAGGTATTTGAAACGAGTGAATGAATGTATAGTAGTATATATATATATATATATATATATATATATATATATATATATATATATATTATATATATAATTATGCACATATGTATATATACATATATACAAACGACATTTGTAGCTCGATGCTTATTTATATATATACATACATACTATAATATATATATATATATATATATATATATATATATATAATATATAAGTATATACAAACCCTATGGAGTTGATATCTTAAGGTGCCTTGGTGGTGCATTTCTGGAAGTAGTACACAAAGGCACAGGAGTCCAGATTAATGTAAATACCACGGCTAGGCTTACAGGAGACGAAGAATGTTTCATTTATAGGGTCACTGTTTGCCCACATGACGTTTTTCTACTGAAATGACAAATTCCCGAAGGATTCATGAGGTAGGCCTACGATGGCCTGACAACATTCCGTCCCTCATATTAAGTAGTTTCTTTACCGTGCCTAGTTGCTCGTTCGTCTCTTAGGCTTCAGTTTATTAAGTTGTTCTGTTCTTGTATATCTTTAGAAAGAACGGAGAAAGGAAAGTAAGGATTTTCTTTTGTTTTATATCTGCTTCTGGCATTCTTCTGCATGCTCGTGGCCTTCTTTATGGCCATGTCGGTAAGCTCTATATTATATATATATATATATATATATATATATATATATATATATATATATATATAGATATATATACATAATATATAATAGTAGAGCTATTATATATATATGTATATATATATATATATATATATATTATATATATATATATATATATATACATATATATAATAGTAGAGCTTACCGACATGGCCATAAAGAAGGCCACGAGCATGCAGAAGAATGCCAGAAGCAGATATAAAACAAAAGAAAATCCCTTACTTTCCTTTCTCCGTTCTTTCTAAAGATATACAAGAACAGAACAAACTTAATAAACTGAAGCCTAAGAGACGAACGAGCAACTAGGCACGGTAAAGAAACTACTTAATATGAGGGACGGAATGTTGTCAGGCCATCGTAGGCCTACCTCATGAATCCTTCGGGAATTTGTCATTTCAGTAGAAAAACGTCATGTGGGCAAACAGTGACCCTATAAATGAAACATTCTTCGTCTCCTGTAAGCCTAGCCGTGGATTTTTTTATTAAGATATATACATTTGACAAGTATTAAAATGATAGCAGAAATGAGATGGAGTTTTAAAATGACATCATATTTGTTAAAACGAAAGTGTTTCAAGGTAAGTCTCATTTAACGAATAGACAAATATAGCTTTATATATGACTTTGCACTATTATTTGTTTATACATCTATCTATCTGTATCTATTATATATGTATATATCACATATATATATATATATATATATATATATATAACATACATATGTATATGTATGTATATATATATATATATATATATATGTATATACATCTATATATATATTTATTTTGTTTACATTTATATATATATATATATATATATATATATATATATAATGTAAACAAATAAATATATATATAGATGTATATACATATATATATATTTATATATATATATACATACATATACATATGTATGTATATATATATATATATATATGTATCATATTACATATATAATAGAAACAGATAGATAGATGTATAAACAAATAATAGTGCAAAGTCATATATAAAGCTATATTTGTGTCATTTCGTTCAAATTGAGACTTACCTTGAAACACTTTCGTTTTAACAAATATGATGTCATTTTAAAACTCCATCTCATTTCTGCTATCATTTTAATACTTGTCAAATGTATATATCTTAATAAAAAAATCCACCGGGGTTCAACAGGCTCTAGACCTTGGGTTTCTTAACCTTTTGATGACTCCAGACCCCCAATGAATTGCCCAATATGGTTCCATACCCCCTTTTCTTAAGTCAACTTAAGTCCTATTTATTGACAATATAACTTAATATACGTAATATACGTAATTTAATACATACGTTAGGTATGAATAGCTAGGAACAGAACATACAAGAAAATCAAAAGCATTTAAAGTTTTATCTAGTTATTTATTTACAAAATGTACCCATATAAACAAATATCCAGAGATCAAGTACCATAACTCCAGGGTGTGGTTCTCATATCCCCAAGGAGTAGGGATACCCACTGGTAAGAACCCTGCTCTAGGCAATAGGTAAAATATCGATTTTGAACATTCGTGAAATAGTTAAATGAAATAAAATATCATTCTCCTAATTTACTATTTTGCTGAATTGAATATTTTTATGGGTGTGACACACACATACACAAACACTTATATATATATATATATATATAATATATATATATATATATATATATATATATTAATTATAATTATATATATATATATATATATATATATATATATATAATATATATATTATATGGTATACATATTAACTTATATCGGGAAAGAATTCTGTGGGGGTAAGTCATCACTGGTGTGAAAGGGGTGAAAATAAAAATAACTGAAAATGACAGATATTAGTGTCTGAACCATAGTTTTCAAAAGGTCGCTGAGATAAATAGTGCCACTCCCAAAGCCCTTCAAATCCAAGTTCTGGATGAGAAGTGGTGAAATAGAAAATGTCAAAAATGCAGGGCAATGTAACTGAAGCAACTATCTTAACAGGAAGGAGAGAGAGAGAGAGAGAGAGAGAGAGAGAGAGAGAGAGAGAGATTTATTGGTTGTCATCCAGAGTCTTCCCGGGCAGTACCAGGTTGGTCAGCTAGTATATATATATATATATATATCATATATATATATATATATATATATATATATATATATATATAGAGAGAGAGAGAGAGAGAGAGAGAGAGAGAGAGAGAGAGAGAGAGAGAGAGAGCACATATCCTAAGAATAAATCAACAGTAGATGCCAGTCTTAGCACCCAGATTGCTAATCTAAATGGTCCTAGTTATGAACCGCCAAAGTGCCCAGTGGATACCCGTAGCAAAAATCTTTAGGTTCAAAATAAAACCTTTAGACACCAGACTGAGGAACCCTTTCTTTTGCATTTTTGTACTTTAACACTGTTACAATGGTTTGAATGCTAATTGAGGTAAACATCAATGACACTATTTAATAATAAAGTTTTGGCCATTAACACAGTATTATTAAAACTTGCTAATTTTTCTAGAATTCTACCATTGTTAATTATTTACAATATTTTCCATCTACTTTTCAAACACTAATACGTCTGCTATTGTAGTAATTCCATCATCATTGTTTTAAATTTTGTCATCGTCTGTATCTCGGCAATTTTAGTTGCATCATTTATTACAGGACAAACAAGTTTACAATTTTATCAAACGCAGTTATTTGCATGAAGATAATCTCCACCACGATGTTGCGTTTTGGTGAAGACCCCACCCGAGCGGCGGTGTCAGAGGAACCAATAAATAGCTCCTAATCTTACCGCCAGTATCATGGCATTCACAAACTGAGAATTCAGCTCCAAGGCAAGACTGTCGTTGAGAGGGTCACATCGATACATGCACCGACAATCACAAACACTCACACACACACAACACACACACACTATGTATGTATGTATGTATGCACACAAACACTTGCGTTTGGGTTCGCGTATCTATTACAGCGCATACGCAGTACATCCAAAGACAGGCACATTTATGCGTGAATTTATGCATAGGGGATCCATTGATACCGAGTGAGCAGTTTTAACCCTAAAACCGGCTTAGCAATAATTCATATAGCTCATCTCTTTTATTAAAATGACGGGGCAAGAGACCCATATTCTTTATAGTGGGCGCATAGGCCTAATGCATCACTTTTAGCATCGAGATTAATGCATCGTAAAAATACTGTGTGACATTTCATCGTCGATGTAATAAAACATTTATGCTCGGCCGTAAACAAGCTGATATCTAATAAAGAATAAAGGTGTGTTGGCGTGACTGGCCTTTTCCATTTTTTTTTTTCTCCTTTTTCTATTCCCGTAGAGCAATTTTATTAGCGTTTTATTCCCGTAGAGTAATGTTATTACCTTTTTTAATATCCATACGGCGTTACCAATTTTTCTCTCGTATAGTGATTTTATCCATTTCTATCCCTGTAGGCAGTTTATTAGTTTTTATTTTTATAGTTCATATTTATCAGAATACATTTTTAACTGCAATTTTCTTATATCCCATGTGAAAACATTGAGTCAGTCCTTTTCATCTATTTTCGAAAGACGAGCGATTTATTTCTGTCCTTATGTAGAATACTTTTATTACCATTCTGCTTAGTCATCTAGCCCTGTTTTGTTACGGCATATCGTGATAATTTCTATCATTCTCGTCCTTTTTTTTTTTTTTTTTTGTTTATTTAACTATATTTTTTTTACCACGACCTGTTTGTAGAGTTTCACAGGTCAATAAATATTTCTTCATTCTAGATATCAGTAATTGTGACAGAGATTCGAAGTTCACAGGTCAAAGTAATATCAGAATCTTATGTTTCTTTCATTGAGATGGAGTATGATTCATATCTGGAGCTTTTTTACAGAAAATAATTTGACCTTGACATTTTCCAAGGTCACAAGTTAATGTAAAGTTTAGTCCCATTATTTTTATGGGTTAATGTAAGGTAGAAAGAAAAGGTACGTCAGAGGTTGGCGATTTAAAAAAAAAAAAAAAAAAAAAAAAAAAAAAAAAAATCTCGTCGTGTCATAGTTATCAACAACTTTGCTAGTGTTTTTTAAAGACTAATTTTTGATTCTCAGTGTATCTCATTTGATGAATTTGCTTTAATAAACAATGATAGTTAAGTAACCTGTGATAATGGGGTTTTAGTCTTCATGTTTTATTTCCACACCCAGTCTTATTTTCAAGGTCAAAGGTCAAAGCAAAGGACTATAGCTTTCTTTTGCCGTTTGGAGAAAATTGGCAAGGCTCCGGAGACCATCAGCAGAGGTGAGTTATAATTTGTTAATATCACCTTTCCCTGCTTTTCACTGTTTTTCGAGGGTCTTGAGTTAATTGCGAAATTTGATCAGATTTGATGACACGTAGTTCGTTGGTATTTGGGCCCTTTAGTAATGTTTGCTGTAAATATCAGAAAATATAAGACTTAGCGTCTCTCGTCTTCCTGAAGAATCTATGTTAGGCAGTGTGACCTAGTTCTGAGGGAGAAATGTCAGCGTCACCAGTAACAAGATATTTTCATCCCCTCTAGTTTGCTAGGAATTTACTCGAAGACTTACTTTTACAGTTACCCCTTTTTCCTTTTATCATTATTTTGACGTACAAAGCATTAATCTTAACACGCGACCTTAAATAAGTCTTATACTGAATTAATTGCACTTGATTGCTGTTGCAAAATATAATGTTGGTACCAAATGGTAGTATCTCTTTGTAGATATTGTGCAAATTTAGTAAGGTGTTAATTTTATATTTCGCATAATATATGTAAAGGTTTTTACTATAGTCCATATCCACACGTCCACACTCCCTCTACGGTTATGTGGTATTGGCAATGTTATTCCCATTCTGACATTTGCTCTCGTTCAAAATAAAAACTGTTCAAACAAACATAATTCAACTTGCCGCTTTATGTTGTTTTCATAAATGTAACTAGAGATCATTCTTAGTTCACCTAGGGCCGGAAATTGATATGATAAATTCTGTAACGCCCAAGAATAAATAAAGGCAACGTTGGATTTGAGATTATTTGTTCATTACGTAAATATCCGTAGAGGATATGAGTTTAGGCGTAAGTTTATTAGTTTTAATTTTATGTAAAAGAAAATTGTTGTGTCGGCTTTGTCCATCCGTCTGCACTTTATTCTGTCTGCCCTCAGATCTGAAAAACTACAGAGGCTAGAGGGCTGCAAATTTGAATTTTGATCATCCACCTTCCAATCATCATGCATACCAAATTGCAACCATCTAGTCTCAGTAGTTTTTATTTTATTTAAGGTTACAGTTAGCCATGGATCGTGCATCTGGCAGCTCCTTCTAGAGGCATCGGACGCACCCTCACTCTATTGGACCTGGTGGGTGACTGAAGAGCCACTGGTCAAACTCAAAGCTGATGGTTTTATACATGATAAGTTGTAAAGAAAACTCGACTACGCCGAAGAAACTTCAGTGCACTTTATACTTGTTTAGTTTTGTGTATAGAAACTATCTTCTTTTTCCAGAAAATGACAGACAACTCTAATACGATATGTTATTGATGAAAGAAGAATTAGCCCACGCACTTTATCTTGCCACCTTTTTAGTTTTCTTTTGCCGTCTTTGTCTGACCGTCCGCACTTTCTTTCTGTCCGCCCTCAGATCTTAAAAACTACTAACGCTAGAGGGCAGCAAATTGATATGTTGATCACCCACCGTCCAATCTTCAAAAGTATCAAATTGCAGCAATCTAGCCTCAGCAGTTTTTATGTTATTTAAAGTTAAAGTTAGCCATAATCGTGCGTCTGGCAACGATATAGGCCAGGCCACCACTGGGCTGTAGGTAAAGTTTCATGTTCCATGGGCCGCGTCTCATACTGCATCATACCGAGACCACCGATAGATACATCTATTTTCGGTGGGCTTGATTATATGATGTATAGAAAACTCGTTTGGCGTTTTTTACTTGTTACTTATTGTCTATCTAGCCTTGGCTAGAAATGGCAGTCCCATAGACTTCCCTGATAAAATGCCCAATATGATGCAAGGGCCTCGCACCCCATTTTCGACCTGTCATCTTATTCATGTTTTATTTGTTTGTTTCTTGCTTCATGATGGATTAATCAGTGCCTTCAGTTGCTAAACAAAAAACGAGGTTCAGATTGTGTAACCCGTGCGTGTGGTGTGCCAAATCCCTTCTAATTGTTTATGGGCCGTAGATGCCAAATTTTCTTTGAGAGGTTTTTTATGCCCGAGAGGCGAACGCTTGGGGAAGTCACGTGGACTTTCCGACACAAAACAGAGGAATGATGACGCGCACAGATGCCAAAAAGAGTCCACCACTGCAGGTGAGCAGCAGTCCTTTCATTAGCAGTGACTCAGCCGTTCTCGCAAGGGATCGTTTGCGTGCCCGCATGCGCGTTTGTGTACGTGCTTTTGCGTGCGTCATAATGATAAACCTGTCTATCACGCATCGAGTGACTAACGTTTTAGAATGGAAATGGAGCTGCGATTTTTTTTTTACCTTTTTGTTTATTGAAGCAACGCTCCGCGTGCCCTTCACTTTCACGCAGTTTTTGAGTGGATGAGACATTCTCATTTGGGAAGTGACAGCAAGTCGCGCCGTTTGGAGACTTTTTGCACCTCATTTTAGAACTTATGCAAATACTGAAATGAATTATGTCATCCCATCGGCTAAAAAAAAAAAAGGCAAAGAAAACTTTATTTCTTTGCTAAATACACATCGTTCTTCCCCGAAATTCGTTGATTAAAGCATTCGCTCTTGATCGGAAAGGCCTCGATATTTTTATGACCGTAGGAATTTTTATCTTTACGCCCTTTTAATATGGCAATATTGACGATAATTAAGGCACGACGAATAAACCGGGCGAGCGATAAAAGTGGTAGACGAGGTAGTTTGAGAAGAAGAGACTGAACGGCAGAAAAAAAAAAGTCAGCGACCTTTCGAAAATTGTTGTAATGGCCATCACGGAAAAAAAAGTAAGGGAAAGAAAAATGACACTCCTCCTCTCTCCTCCACACACCTGCACGAGAGTTGAGATAAGTTTTTCAAGCTTTTCAAAGCCTCTGCTACATCCCGGGGCCATAATGAAAGCTTGATGTAAGGTGGCACTCTTCTCTTCCGGGGGTTAAAGATGCCTCCGTCGCTTTCGGTCAAACGAGATTGTCTTTTATCGCCGACGGGACCCGCCTCATCGTAAGTGATTTTAATTCCTTTTACGACGCCATTAAACAGAGTACGGCCTCTTCATCTTCCGGAATCTTATATGTCATAACTCCTTTATTTTCTCGAGCTCTGGGGTAAGGGTAGGTAGATGGGATTTTAGATTTTTTTTTTTTTATACTGTCGTTCATAACGCTCGGCTGTCTTTATAAGCAAAGATTTAGATTTTATGTATTTACTGTATGGTTGGGCGAACGTTCATGTCTCTTTACTGACAAAAAAGGAGGAAAGTTGGCATCCACAAGAGCCCTTCGCTTTTATCCGGGCTTGTGGGTGACATGAACGATAGTTAATTCCCTGTTCACTGTTCATTTGCTAAAAGTTCATACTAAATCAATTTTTTAGGGCTTCTAATGCGCCTGACGCATAGGGAATTTTAATTTTCGCTGGCATTTATGAGTAATTGACTTATAATTCCTCCAGGTTTAAGATATTCTCCAGTTATAATGAATTCAATCATGAATTATATTTATGGCTATATATAATATATATATATATATATATATATATATATATATATATATATACATACAATATATATATATATATATATATACTATATATACACATATATATATATATATATATTATATGTATCTATATATATATATATATATATATATATATCTATATATAATGTTATTATATATATATATATCTGTATGTATATATATATATATATATATATATATATATATATATATATATATATATATATATATATACATGCATGCATACACCTATAATGTTTTTACCTGGGAAAATGCTTGAATTCTGAGCACGGAAATGACCTTTGTGATTTTCTAAGAAATTACTTCATTTACCGTAAGAATCTTCGTATCTGACTATTACTTCGGGTTCAGGTATAAACACGAAAGGAAAAGAAAAGTGAGCTGAAGGCTTTTACTCAACAGGGACTTGTTGCAGATTAACACTAGGTTAACTTTAATAACAATTATATTTACATTAATGGAAAAAATCAGAAAAATGGGAATGAAACTGAGCAGGTGAAACAGGGTCCTGCCGAAATGTTAATTAAGGAAGATCCTCAGCCAGCGCTTTCCTTCTACAACTGAAAATGCAAGAGGTTACGAGACGGAAAGGAATTCGCGTAGTCAAGGAAAAGTTCGATATGGAGCAAGAAAGTGCCAAGGTGTCTGATTTGCGAGACGAGATACACTTACGAGTTTAATAGATACACTGCACTGATTGAAGTTAGGTCTTATATGGAATTTGCACTTTGAAAATGAAAAGGGAAAATCAGTGGAAAATTATACAAGCGTGACTGATAAGACACTCTGAACCAGGGCATTTTACCTTGTAGGAGAGTTGGCTTTGCCGTAGATAAGGAATTGAGGAGGACTATAAGGGACTTCACTGTAAACAATACTCGGATTGACAAGGAAAGCCACATGGTCAAGGGTATAGCCTTGCAGGAGCGGGGAGTCAAAGGAAAGATGCTTTGGTCTCAGTAGCCAAAGTGTATCTAAGTCCTCATGGGTCGTGCAGCCCTTTTATGACGTTTTTCATCAATGCACATGGAGCTGTTATCACTTGGTTCTCCTTACTCCATTTTCTATGAGAGCGCCCTTCGACCCTTTTCGCATGCTCGCTTGAACCAGTCAACTGCATGGCGAGACAGGCCACATGGTTGGTTGCTATGTGCCTCCGAAACTCTCTCCTCTCGTTAATCCTTTTCCATCGGCTGCTTATTAGCCAGTTGTACCTGGAACAGAGGTTCTTGCAGTCGCAAAGATTTATAGTGCCTAGGGGCGGTAATTAAGAGATTCAGAAGGGGCAAATGTTTCCCTGTCAGTTTTTAGTGTTATGAAAGAATCACTATTTCTTTTTGTAAGGATGAATTAATTTAGGTTTTACATTAACTTTCAACTTTCTCTAAAGCCTAAGTTATCTTTTACTTTACTTTCTTCTATATAAAGCTAGGAAGGCGATTTTACTTGGTATTCGTAGCATACATATATTATATACATGCGTACACGCATATATATATATATATATATATATATATATATATATATATATAAACTTACATACACACACACACACACACACACACACACATATATATAAATATATATAATATATATATATATATATCAATATATATACTAGTAAGGAGTAGGATACAAAGACTTTTTGGTTAATAACAATCAATTTTTCCTGACTTTTCGTAATATCTTCAATACATTTTCGAGGGGCTGTGCAAAATAAATAATGAAAACTACACAAAAATTACACAATTAAAATTAGAAATGCACCATATATAATATACACACATATATACATATATATGTATATATATATATATATATATATATATATATATATATATATATATATATATATATATATATATATGTGTGTGTGTGTGTGTGTGTGTGTACATATATATATATATATATATATATATATATATATATCTATATATATATATATATATATATATATATAATACTCACACACATAAACAAAGGCCTTTGTCTGTACAATTTTCTGCTTCAATAGTTATTACATAAATTACCAGACTGTCAAATGCATAAGCCTCACACATACTTACGTCCCTACAGAGATCAAGGCGTTAAGCCGCACGTGTTGTATGATTAAAAAGCTTGAGAAATAGAAGCTGATGATATACATTATTCAGAAATTTCGAAGTCTCCTCATATGAATTTCTTATATACTACCTGAAGAATTATTTACGGCATTTGCGAGAGGTCCAAAATTTAAGTAGGAAAAAGAAGCTAAAGATTTAATGCGTTTCTTCCGTGGAAGAACAATTATCATTATGTGAGGAAAAACTGTGTAGTGGAGTATTTTTAGGTATATTGATCCCAGGGGAAGGAAAAAAGACATTGTAACGTTATGATAAGGTAATATTTTACTAGAAAAGTCTGAGAATTTTTTTGACTTCTTAATGCTGGTAGTAAGAAAGGTGATTCAGTTCAACGATACGCTACAAAAATGCAAAAGTAAAATCGGAGACGTGGGGCAATAAGGAGGAAAGACGTTGGAATACAGATAAATCATGTAAGGTGCTTTTCGTAAGAATCAGTGAAAGTCATTTAGATTATTTTTTCCTCGGAAACTGACAGTGATTCTAAACTTTTCCCTATACAGAAATAACGGTTAGAAAATTGTTATAGTTTGTTGTTGAGTTTGCTGCTCCCTGAGCAGGGTGTTAGCACTGTCAGTGCGTTGCACTGTAGGTGTTACTTAAGGTTCTTGCAACGTCCTTTCGATCCATAGCTGCAACCACTTTCATTTCTTTAACTGTACCTCCGTTCTTATTCTCTTTCTTCCATCTTCCTTTCCACCCTCTCATAACATTTGATTCATAATGCAACTGCGAGGATTTCCTCCTGATACAGCTTTCAAACCATTTTTACTGGCAATTTCTGTCTCAGCGCTGAATGACCTTAAGCCGGGTATTCACGAACAGGTTTACCTGTCAATCTCCCTGTCAGTTCATCAAAACTGACGTTAAAACGTACGTGTGGAAAGCAGTTTGTGGGCGGAGTCAGTCCACTCACGAGAACACTTTTCTGCACTTAGCTTCATGGAATTTACCCGATGGAAAGTTTGACGTCCTCTGAATCTCAAAAGGCTTATACATATAAAAGTTAGGTATATCTTAGTTTAACCAGACCACTGAGCTGGTTAACAGCTCTCCTAGGGCTGGCCCGAAGGATTAGATATCTTTACGTGGCAGGAACCAATTGGTTACCTAGCAACGGACTTACAGCTTATTGTGGGATCCAAACCACATTATATCGAGAAATGAATTTCTAATCACCAGAACTATTCCTCTGATTCCACGTTGGCAGAGAGAGTGGGAATCGAACTCACAACTACCGAATCGGTAGGCGAGCACATAAATTCACTCGTCCAACGAGGGACTAAAATATATTATATAAGCACTGTGAAGAACTCTGTTCACAAGGTACAAGCCACTCAACAAATTTTGCTTCCATTCAGGAAACACCAGTACAAAGGTTAGTTTCCAGGTCAAACCACGTTTTATCCTGTAACATTCTAACAATGAAACAAATAAACAAGAAGTACAAAATGAGACTACAATAAAATGCTACAGAATCACTCGAAAACTTCTCAAAGCTCACTGGCACTCCCTGTTGTCACCTGAAACCAGCACTAAAAACTTCTTGGCCATTCACTATTAATGGATAATGTTAATATTTCAGGATCTATAAATAAAAAAACAAATGACACACCCTATCTTCAATTAACAACATTGGAAGATAATTCACATTAGTTACGATGAAAGTAAATTTCGTTATACAGCAAATCTGAAAAATGATATTACCAATAACTATTGTCTTAACCAACGATGATAGGAAATCACCACGAGCAGTTTTATTTTTCAGCACTTTAGCTACATTATTTTCCATTTTTAACTCAATTGTTATATTCGAAAAGTCTCTCCTTCCTCTTGGTTTTAAGTTTTTTGCTCACTAATAACCCATCCGGAACATTTGGAACCTTTTCAACAGGTAAAGGGCCAACTATCCTTTCGACCACATCTTTTTTCAAATGTGTCTCGCCAATATCAGAGTCACTTTTGCTTTCCTCAGGAATACCATTCCTAAACGTCTCTCGTTGTGATGGTATTTCCGTTATTCCTGAAGTTTGTCTACTGTAAGCTCTTCTTGGTGTTTACTTTTCTGCGAGTTTTTTTTATGATGCTCACCACTTGGTGATGATATTAGCAAACCAGCATTCAGCTCTTTGACTCTTTTCTTTTTCTTTTTCTTTTTATCCGTGAACATACTAATGTCCAAAGTTTTGTCTATTGTTTTCCTTGTTTCTCTCACTGGTAATGACTTCATATTTTCAGTAGAGAGCAATATGCCTTAAATTGCTCATTAAACACTAAGCACACAATTACCAGGGTATTCCTCTGAATACGGTAGAGCGAGAGTACGAGCTTCTCGCTATTCTTTAGCCTTTTCATATTTTTTCGTTCCTTCCTCGCAAGGCTTTTTCTTTAATGAGCTGGCTCCTCTTCATCTTGGGGCGCTTCAGAAGACGGCATCTGTGAAGTCCTGCTTTTCAGAGTATGAAAAACATTTTGTGCAGCAAGATTTGCTCTTTTTAATTCCTCATCATCTTCAAGTAAACCTATGAAACAGATAATAAATATTCATTAAAAAACCTATCTATGCAATTTTTATTTTTGAGTGATTATGGAAAAAATAACAGTACAGCTACTTTTTTATGTTAGAATCTTGTATTATTGAAAACTACTGACAATAATTTTCCTAATAAAGAGAGAACAAACTACGTTTCTTCGCCCCTTTTTATGCTTCAGCCTTGTAGGGTAAAAGTCAGAGTCCATTTTCATTGTACGTTTAACCATCTAGTTTTTCCTCCAAGCAGAGTCTATTCACCATTTTATCAACTTTTAATAGAAATCTGGAAGTCAACGTCAAATTTCTGCCTTATGAACACTTGGTTTTCAGTTTGATTTCGTTGTTCTGGTATGAGCTGACAGCGTTGCTATTCCCTGTATTAATTTGAAAGTGACATTCACTAGTTACGAAGAAAAGAAAAATGATATAGCATGGTACTGTAAGGATGTGCTTGTGTGTGTGCGCATGCGTAAGTGTGTTTGTATTTGTGTGTACTTCATACTGTTGTAAACGTTCAATTGAATGAAGAATGATTTGAGTAGGGGGACATTTGTTAGCAATTGTATAGTGTTTGTGAAAATGATTTTGAAAATTAACTATCTTAAACACAAGGCGCTAATAGGAACTCACTCTCTCTCTCTCTCTCTCTCTCTCTCTCTGAGATTAGTGATCTCTTCATTCTGCATTTCCCATTACCTTCTGTTATTACTTCTTTGTAATGAACGACAGAATACTATTCTTTTTGGAAGTTTGAATTTTCAAGTCAATGGCCCCTGTGGTAGTGGGTTTGTTCTATATGAAATGAGGTTCATCTTTAGAATAATAATGATACTCAATAACTTGGACGATAAACTAGTTTCATCGGCAATCATAGGAAACATAGAAAAGTCCTCGTAACTGGTAATCAGAACATCCGGTTGTCTACATATCCTGAAGAAACAAGTGGCCAACGGTACGCACGAGTATTGTGTTAGTGCATTGTTAGCCAATAATTCTCATTACTCATTGGCATAATGATTGTTGACGGACGTGCGAATTGTTAGTGGTCAGTTAGGACGGGCAACCAGTGGTCCTGTTCTTGCCAAGGCCCGAAAAAATAAGAAAAAGGTAGAAAGGGGTGATGGTTTACAACCTTACCTTTTTATGTATGTATATTATTATTATTATTATTATTTTATTGATTATTATAGTTATTATTATTATTTTATATTACATATACAGAAGATTAACCGTATTCTTATGGAACAAGCCCATCACAGGGGCCACTGACTTGAAATTCATTAGAAAGAAGTAACAGAAAAGTAGCAGGTAAACAGACAGAAGAGATCAGCTATTGGAAAAGAAAAAAGATACATGGGCAAATAACCTAAATAAATAAAATAAATATATACTCATAAAATGTAAGGAGATTGTAAAATACACACTGTTACCCGTCATTTCACGTTGATCCATTTTTTACTCATAGTTGTGGCCATCACTATTTCCTGTAAGGAGAAAAAAGTAGAAGAAGAAAAAAACTGCCTGACCACGTTTGTGATCCTGAAAAACATCATCATTGACAAATGTAGCAATTTTTTTCTCTCTCTTTCTGTTGGTAATGTTTGCAACATCAAGTATACTACACACACACATGCGCACACACATACATGTGCGCATGCGCGGTATGCTTTCCTAAGGGTAGTCATTATTGCCATGAGTGGTAGGCCTAGATTGTTCCTTCAGGTGTGTGCATTTCTGCTTCGGTACTTTTGATTTATTCCTGTCCTTTGGCGTTCCTCGTTCATAGGCAGCATTTGTAAAAGGTGACCAGTCTTTAGGATATTATATCATTATATATATATATATATATATATTATTATATATACATATATATATATATATAGTATATATATATATATATATATATATATATATATATAGTATTAGTCATGGCTTGTTTCATTTAGACCCTTGTATTTGTAACATGTAAGAATGACCTCAAAGATACAATCACAGAGTTAAATACAAATTAGTTGCCTCATAGATATTTTCTTGTAAATGTATGTTTAGTATATTTTGTGAATAAGTTTGGTTTACCAAATGCTTGAAAGTGGTCAGTTACCGCCCTGTATTATCCTTTGATTGTCTTGTCCCTGTCTGAGCAGTTGGACTTAATCGGTTTGTAAATCTCTTAGATTGTACCGACGTTTATGTTCGTTTGGGAAGGTTACTATAGTTTCGACAGCTCTAAACTGATAGATTGTTTTACCTCTTTGAGAAAACCCTGTTGCCATTTCTCTCTTAACCTTTAAATCGTCCCCTTCTTAAGTCCTCAGCCATCTCCCAGGGAGGCAATATTTGGACAGTACTTAATGAAACTAACTGTATAAATCCTAATCCGTAACTCGATCCCCATTCTATTTGGTTTTTACTTCTGAGGCTATTTATTTTTATATTTGTTATGACTTATACTTTTAAATTTTGCATATATTACATATTTTATTTGATGGTCATTTTCATTGAAAGTAATAAAAATCGGTAATTACCATTCATTATGTCTTATGACATTTTCCTTATAATCTTTTCAGTAGAGTAAGTTTTCTCTTTTTTTTCTTTTTTTATTATTTTGAATTTTCCTCGTCTGCCATACTAGCCATTTCCTAAACAAGTTTGTAATATTTTGCATTTCACTGCTCTTTATTTTAGATTTTTCCCTCATTTTCATTCATCAAGTTATGATTTACTTAAATTTCATTCCTTTTTCATAGTATATTTAGTCTTTAAAACCCCACAGGATTTTGCCTTATTCTCTTCTTGATTACAATTTCATTGATCTCCATTCTATTTGGTAATCACTTTTAAGGCTGCAATATTCTCTTATGTTTTAATCATTTATAACCTTTAAGTTTTGCATATATTACAAAGCACTTTATTTCAAAATGTTTTTTCATTTAAAGCAAAAAAAAAAATCTGGCATTACCATTCTTATATCTTTATGACATTTTCTTCTGACTAATATAGATACTACAGATAATGAAAACATATTAGAGTATAAAAAAATTTATTATAACTCATAAATCTAACGCATGTAACAATTTTTCCTTTTTTGTTATACGTTTGTTACACATAAACTCCATCATTGAGAGAAAAATAATTTTTTATTTTAAAATAAATTATCACGGAATTGTAAATATATGATTCTATACAGCGTACATTCCGTATTAATGAAAAAATTAATTTCACTAACTGGCTATTGTTCTCGGTAACCTAAATCAAGAAGTCATTCTTTTTGGCGTTAAAGTTCTCAGCTAGACCAGGCGGTGGTGGGGCTTATCCAAAGGGTGGCTTAAGAGATAAATCTTTTAAACTTCACGGTTTAATAGGCTTGGCTCACCTGCCTATCGCCTGACAAAGGTAACAAGAAAAGTGGCAGCGTATTTGAAAACACATGTCACGTTTATAAATACGATTTTTCAATTTATTTACAAATAAATAAAATTATAATCACAATTATGTGAACAGCTTAAGTTCAGCAAAACATGCTAAAAACTTTAAAAACTACCCTTTTTTTTATTCGGTGTTGTTATAAAGTAAGGTATTCAAAACTGGATACTGATAGATGTTGCAACAGGGTTCTTAACCCCCTCCCCCCGACAAAAAAAAAAAAAAAAAAAAAAAAAAAAAAGAAAAAAAAAAAAAAAAAAACACACTCTCAGTTTAGATTTCGTCGAACAATAATTCTCCAGGTGTGGTGGATTCTGGGTACTAATCTCCTTATAATCCCTATCTGTCACTTATACGACCCTTCCTTGTCCTCTCAGTTTCTCATGTATGTCAGTCGAGTTCTGCTAAGTAAAGGATGTTGGGGTCGAAAGATCTTACAGCTACTCCGTGTCACTTTCGTTTCGTGGCTTATACCATTATTTATGCATTTATTACGTTCCAAACTTAACTTAGTGATTCAGTTTATACATACATACATATATATATATATATATATATATATATATATATATATATGAATAATATTAATAAAAACCTCAATTGAAACATTATACACGAAGTATGGTAGTACACACACTAGATTTCCTATTATATTCCAAAAGGAGTGATTTCACGTGCACTGTCATATGTAAATATACCAATACACTGTATTTCTACGAAAAATAGTCTATCTCTCTCTCTCTCTCTCTCTACAATTATCGAATGCAAAGCCTTAAATCTAAATGAAGGAACAGACCTTTGGGGCAGGATGAGAGAGAGAGAGAGAGAGAGAGAGAGAGAGTTCATCATACAAAAGGGTAAATAAAGGAAAATCCCTGAATTTTTTTGGCCATAGTTGAGATGAAAAAAACCCTGCACGGTGAGAGAGAGAGAGAGAGAGAGAGAGAGAGAGAGCAGACAAAAAAGATATGTACTGCAAAAATCCTTAAGTTCTTACAAACATGAGAAAAAAGACCGTACTCGCAAGAGACAGAGAAAGAGAGAGAGAGATTTCAGCAATTCATAACACCAAGAGACAAGACATAATTAAAAATCTTTCAGAATCTTTCCTGCTATATTTTGATAAATCAAAACATCTCTCGAGGAATATAGAAAAGCAATGAAAAATCGAGAGAGAGAGAGAGAGAGAGAGAGAGAGAGTAGAGTAAATGAACTGGGTATGGCCTCTGTAGTTAACGTACCTCAGATATGGATCCAATTTGAAGAGAATATGTGGCCTTACCTAGCCTTGGCAGCAGCTATGTCATTGCGTCCATGACGTTGTTCCGAAATACGGAGGAATAGTCATCTTGTTTGCTGAGGCTGCCTGTTTCGCTGGTGAGGTTTCTCTGACTGATGATGGAGCTGAACAGCCCAAGGAAAAGGAACTGAACGAGAGAGTTGCGGCATGGCGAGAATCCACTGCCAGAGAGAGCAGCTCGTGAACTTGTACAGGAGAATTCTTCAGCTGCAACAGAGACTCGACTACCACGAAGAGATTCAGAAGGCGGCGGAAGGGAAGAACGCACTCGTGTAATCCAACATCACTCAGGAGATGTTACAACAGCAGGCCTGGCAAGACAGGGCCCACTCGCTCGAAGCAGCTGAAACGAAAATTGTTTCTGAAAAGGGAGAACGATCAAGAGAAGGAGAAACGCAGCTGGAAGACAAGATCCTCAGGATGGCAGAAGAAAATCAGCAGGTGAAGGACAACGCGAAGGAAAATTGGGCAGAGAAACGATGCCCTATGTGAGAGGATAAGGGAACTGACAGTGCAGTTGGCAGAGGCACACTGCCTGCTTGAGAGACTCGAGAAACTCCTACAACAGAAGGAGAAAGACCTGCAGCTAAAGCCCGAAGAACAGCATCGCGGATGGCGAGGCTCATCCGGAACAAAAAGACGCGACTGAAAAAGCAGAATCCGACAGGAAGGACCTTGAGGAGCTGAGGTTCCAGCGCCTGCATAAGGAAGTGGAAGATCTCTCGAGGAAAATTGTGAACTTCAGTGTGAATAGAGGCGGCGAAACTCAAAAGGAACGAGCTGGCATGCCTTCATGCCTTCTAGAGGAATGAAATCGTCGCCTGGATGTCACTGGAGAGGAAGCGGTGTCCAGGGCGAACGGAACGACCACTGTGGAAGATGAAGTTCAACAGCTGCGTGGAGCAAAGGAGAAATTGGACTGAGACATGAAGAACTCCTGGAGAAATTTAGAGACCTGGAGAAGGACAACTGGAACTGCAGAAGCTGCTGTCGATCTTCAAGGAATGGCATGATCAATCTGTGCTTACCTTGCTCAAATGGATCAGATGTGAAAAATTTGAGGAGAAGTTTGTTGTATGTTAATTTTGTAATAAATTTGCTTTGTTAACCATGAAGGAAATTGAACATGAATGGAAATAAATATGTTAAAATGTTTTCTTAGAGTTTTATTGATTCCTGGAGAGGATAGGAAAACGAAAATGGGAGTATTTGGAGAAACTGTGAGGAAAATGAAAGGATTTGTGGACTGGTGCCAGGAGAAGAAACAGAGGATTCAGGGAAGCCCCGGAGAATTGAGAGGATCAGTAGGATTCATAGAGGTATCAGGCAAAAGAAGCAGAGGATTCAGAGAAACCCAAGGAGAATTGAAGGATCCTGTGGCATTTTTCTGGTTTTTAAGGCGAAGCATAGGTGTTGCTCTCTCCTGGGACTGGCGGGCAAGGCCTGCCATGTGTCCCAGAATAGGCGGGTGAGGCCTACCCACGGGCCCCCAAAATGGGCGGGGGCGAGGCCTGCCAAGTGTCCCAGGACAGGTAGGAAGGTCCCGCCACAGGTCCCAAGATGGGTAGACGAGGTCCACCAAGTGTCCCCGGGACAGATGGGCGAGGTCTGCCACATGTCCCAGGACAGGCGGTCGAGGCCTGCCACGTGTTCCGGGATGGGTGGGTGAGGTCCGCCACGTGTCCCAGGACAGGCAGGCGAGGCCCACCTGGGTCCCGGGAAGCGCGTGGGCGAGATCCGCCACGTGTCCCCTGGGGCGGGCGGGCGAGGCTGCCAAAGGTCCCGGGACAGTGTGCAAGGTCCGCCACATGTCCCGGGCCTGTCCCAGGACATGCGGTGAGAGGCCCGCCACGGGTCCCGGAATGGACAAGTGGCAGACCTCGCCCACCCATCCTGGGACCACTGTGGTGGGTCCTCTACCTCATCCATCTCGGGGAACCCATAGCAGGCATTACTCACCGTCCTGGGACACAGGGTGGACCTTGCACAACCCATTCCCGAACGTTTAGCGGGCCTCGCCACAAGTCCTGGGACGGGCAGACAAGGCCCGCCACGGGTCCCGGAACAGGTGGGCGAGGTCTGCCATGTGTCCCGGGACGGGTGGGCAAGGCCAGCCAAGGGCCACGTGTCCTGGGATGGGCAGGCGAGGCCCGTCAAAGGTCCCAGGACGGGTATGGCAAGGTCTGCCACGTGTCCTGAGGACAGGCCAGCGAGGCCCGCCATGGGTCCCAGGAAGGACATGTGGCAGACCTCGCCCGCCCATCCTGGGACCTCTGGTGGGCCTCACCTCATTCATCCCGAGGGACCCATAGCAGGCGTTGCTTGCCTGTCCCGGGATACATGGTGGACCTTGCTCACCTGTCCCAGGACCTTTAGTGGGCCTTGCCACAAGTCCTGGGACGGGCGGGCAAGGCCCACCACAGTTCCCGGAACAGGTGGGCGAGGTCTGCCATGTGTCCCGGGATGGGTGGGGTGAGGCCAGCCAAAGGTCCTGGGACAGGCAGGTGAGGTCTGCCACGTGTCCCCGGGACGGGCAGGTGAGGCCCGCCAAAGGTCCCAGGACGGGCAGGCAAGGTCCCTCACGTGTCCCGGGATGGGCGGGCGAGGCCTGCCATGGATCCTGGGAAGGGACACATGGCAGACCTTGCCCGCCCATCCCGGGACACATGGCAGACCTCACCCACCCATCCCGGGACCCATGGTGGGCCTCACCTCGCCCATCCTGGGACCCGTGGCGGGCCTCGCCCGCCTGCCCCGGGACACGTGGCAGACCTTGCCTGCCTGTCCCCGGACATTTGGTGGGCCTCGCCACGAGTCCTAGGACGGGCGGGCAAGGCCACCCACCACAGACGGGCAGGTGAGGTCTCTGCCACGTGTCCAGGACAGCAAGTGAGGCCCACCATGGGTCCCGGGAAGGGCGGGTGAGGTCCGCCAAGGGTCCCGGGAGGTCCACCATGTGTCCTGGGGCAGGTGTGCGAGGTCTGCCATGTGTCCCGGGACAGGTGGGCGAGGCACACTGAGTGTCCTGGATGGGCAGGCGAGGCCCTCCACGTGTCCCGGGACGGGCGGGCAGGGATTGCAACAGGTCTCGGGACAGTCAGGCTAGGTCCGTCACTTTTACTGGAATGGGCGGGTGAGGCCCGCCACGGCTTTTGGGACGTGTGGGCGAGGCCTGCCATGGGTACTGGGATAGCCGGGCGAGGCCCACTATGTGTCCCGGGACGGGCAGGCCAGGCCCATGACGGGTCTGGGACAGGTCCGCCTGGGGTAGGTGGGCGAGGCCTACCACGGGTCCCGGGACGGGTGGGCGAGGCCAGCCATGTGGCCCGGTACAGGCGCAGCACCCGGCCAGGGGTGGACCGGAAGACCGGATAAGGGCACTAGGTCTAGGGCCACTAGAGGGGAGGTGACTGGATCGAGCTGCCAGGGTTGGGGACACCAGCGGGGAGGTGACTAAGTTGGGCTGACAGGGGTGAGCGAGGTCTGCCATGTGTCCCTGGATGGGTGGCGAGGCCTGCCATGTATCAGTGGGACGGCCTGGGCTAGGTCCGCCATGTTTCCCGGGACAGGCAGGAGAAAGCCCGCCGCCTCAGGTCCCGGGAGGGACAGGCGAGGTCCCACCTAAAGGTCCTGGGATGGGCGGGCAAGGTCCGCCATATGCTTCCCAGGACGGGTGGGGTGACCCCGCTAAGGGTCCCCTGGAATGGGCAGCAAAAGGTCCTCCACGTGTCCCAGGATGGGCAGGTGAGGTCCGCCACATGTTCCGGGACGGGCGAGAAAGTCCCGCAACGTGTCCTGGGACAGTCGGGCGAGGTCCGCCACGTGTACCAGGATGGGTGGGCGAGGCCTGCCATGAGTTTTGGGACAGGTGGGCGAGAACCGCCATGGGTACTGGGATGGGCGGACGAGGCCAGCCATGCGTCCCATAACTGGCGGGGCACCGGCGGGTGGTGGACCGGACGACCGGATAGGGGCCCCTGGAAGGGAGGTGACTGGGTCAGGCTGCCAGGGGTGGGGGCACCGGCGAGGAGGTGACTAGGTTGGGCAGCCAGGAGTGGGTCCCCCGGCGGGGAGGCGACCGTGTCAGTGATGTGTCCTGGGACGGGCGGGCCAAGCTGGCCACGGGTCCCGGGACTGGCAGGCAAGGCCCGCCACGGGTTCCGGGATGGGTAGGCCAGGCCCGCCATAGGCCCCGGGTTGGGCAAGCCAGGTCTGCCATAGGTTCTGGGATGGGTGGGCCAGGGATGTGACCGGGTTGGGCTCCTGATGGTGGGGCCCCTGGAGGGGAGGTAACTGGGATGGTCTGCCATGGGTGGGGACACCAGCGGGAAGGTGACTAGGCTGGGCTGCCAGGGGGGGGTCCCCCGGCGGGGAGGCGACTGTGGCAGAGACTTGTCCCGGGACAGGTGGGCCAGGCCCACCACGGGTCCTGGTACGGGCAGGCCAGGGCTGCTACGGGTCCCGGGACGTGTGGGCCAGGCCCGCCACAGGTCCCAAGATGGGTGGGCCAAGCCTGCCTCGGGCACCAGGATAGGCGTGTTATGCCCACCACTGACCCAAGGACAGGCGGGCCTGCCACAGGCCCCAGGACGTGTGGGCCAGGGAGGCGACTGAGTTGGCCTGCCATGGGTGGGTCCCCAGGTAGGGAGGTGACCTTGGCAGGGACGTGTCCCGGGACAGGTGGGCCAGGCCCGCCAAGGGTCCTGGGAAGGGCAGGCCAGGTTTGCCACGGGTCCCAGGACAGGTGGGCCAGGCCCACCACGGGTCCCGGGACGGATGGGCCAGGCTCTCCACAGGCCCCAGGATGGGCGGGCCAGGCCTGCAACGTGTCCCAGGATGGGTTGGTCAAGCTGCCACTCATTGTTGTCAGTTTAGCGGAGTTTTCCAAACAGGCCGATGCCTTTACAAGGTGTTTCCATGAATTCTAGCTGTCTGTATAGAAATGCAATAATGATACAATTACTCTTATATATATAGTATATATATATATATATATATATATATATATATATATATATATATATATGTGTATGTGTGTGTGTGTGTACTATATATATATATATGATATATATATATATATATATATATATATATATATATATATATATATGCTAAATTCACTTATTTCCTCGATTTTGTAAGTCTTGTCCTGAGTTTGGCGGGTAAATGCATACTGATTGGCAACAGTGCCACCATTGGTCCTGTATGGTCTCGGGAGGGGTGGGTCAGGCCCACCACAGGTCCAGGATGGGCAGGGCGAAGTCTGCAAAGGGTTTTTGGGAGGGGGTGGGCAGGCAAGATCCGCCACAGGACCCTGGACCGGCGGGCAAGACTTGCCACAAATCCTGGGACGGGCAGGCCAGGCCCACAATGGGCCCCAGGACAGGCGGGCCAGGTCCACCACGGGCCCCAGGATAAACGGGCACACCTGGCCCACCACGGCCCGAGGATGAACAGGCAGGCCAGGCCCGCTATGGGTCTCAAGATGGGTGGACCAGGTCCATCACGGGTCCTGGAACAGGCAGGCTAGGGAGGCGACTGGGTTGCGACACCATGGGTGGGGCCCCTGGAGGGGAGGTGACTGGGTCTGGTTGCCAGGGGTGGGGACACCAGTGGGGAGGTGATTAGGTTGGTCTGCCAGTGGTGGGTCCCCCGGCAGGGAGGCGACTGTGTCAGGGACGTGTCCTGGGATGGGGGGGCAAGGCCTGTCATGGGTCCAGGAATGGGCAGGCCAGGCTCACCATGGGTCCTGGGATGGATGGGCCAGTGCTGCCACGGGCCCCAGGCTGGGCAGGTCAGACCTGCCACGGGTCCCGGTATGGGTGGGCCTGGGAGGCGACCAGGTTGGGCTGCCATTGGCGGGGAGGTGACTGGGTTGGGCTGCCAGGGGTGGGTCCCCCTTGTTTCTGCTCCATACACTAACACTGGCCTTATCCCTGTATTATATATCTTGACTTTTAGCTTGATTGGCCTTTTCTTATCACCTACTACTCCAGCTACCTTTTTTCACTTCCCCTATGCAGCTTTTATCCTACTGTCAACTTTAGCCTCACATCCTCCCTCTTGGCTTAAAGTAGATCCTAAGTATTTAAACTTTTTTACCTGTTTTACAACCGAACCTCTTCTTTCTTGTATAACTCTTCTCTGTCTATTTTTTCTATGCTCAGCAACACCTATATTTCGTTCACATACACCTTTAAAAACCACTGACAATAATTTCCTAATAAGGGAGAACAAGCTACGTCTCTACCCCTTTTCATGCTTCAGCCTTGTAGGGTAATAGTAATAGTCCGAGTCAGTGTCATTGTATGCTTAACCATCTAGTTTTCCTCCAAGCAGAGTCTATTCACCATCGTATCTACCTTTAACAGAGATCTGGAAGTCAACGTAAGATTTCTGCCTAATGAACACTTGGTTTTCAACTTGATTTCGTTGTTCTGGTATGAGCTGACGCAGTGTTATTTCCTGGGATAATTGAATGGACATTCACTTTAGTAAGAAGAAAGTTGATAGAATGTTATAATGATTCGTTTGTGTGTGCATGCGTGCAAGCAAATTGTATGTGAAAATTATTTTGAAAAATTAACCATCACAAACACAAGTCGCTAATGAACTCTCTCTCTCTCTCTCTCTCTCTCTCTCTCTCTCTCTCTCTCTCTCTCTCTCTCTCTCTAAGATTAGTGATCTCTTCATTCTGCATTTCCCACTACCTTCTGTAATTACTTCTTTCCAATGAATGGCAGAATTCTTTGGAAGCTTGAATTTCTAGTCAATCCCCCGTGTTGAGCTTGTTTCATATGGATAGGGCCATCTTCTGAATAATAATAATAATAATAATAATATAATAATGATAATTACAATAATTATAATAATAATAATACTAACAACAACAACTTTGAGACTACAACGGCCTCCCTACAAAGCCTAAAATACAACGGACGCTAAACAAGTTCACGACCACTCGACGGATGAGCATCCACACGTACAGTCAACTCGAGGTCATTGCCTTCATTTTTCGCCCAACCTTCGTCGTGGCAACAACTATATGGCAGCGATGGAAACTCCATGGGTGATAAGGATGTAGAGCCCTTACAAAGACTAGCTGCTGCGGCAATTCACTTCAAAGTAGGAAAGATGCAAAAAGGCATAACAGAGTATGGTCTAAATATTGCCTATTAAAGAGAGATGTCTATTGTCATACAAAAATCAGGCTAAACTCGACCTGGGGGCGGGTTCAGTTATTTATGAAATAGACCGTGATGCCTACTCTCACTATACTCTGTTTTCTTCCCATCTGTCCACCCGCCTGTGGTGTATGCGTAAGGTAACACTGCGTCCCGGGCTTTAGATAGTTATGCTATGTGTAAGTTTTAGGTAAATAAAAGGATATCTGGGAGTACATTTGCAATTGAAAAGTGATTTAATAATTTACTGTAGGCGAATTACACCGTTAACATTCGAAATAGGGTTATTATTATTGTTGAATGTAAGCTGAATGTAACTATCTAAAGCCCGGAATACAGTGTTACCATATGCAAACACCACACGCTGGTGGACAGATGGAAAAAAAAAAAACGAGTATAGTAACACCTTTTAGAAAAGGAAGTATTTCTTTTTCTCTTATATTTATCATAAGATTTGGACTGGCAACGGTCTACAAATAGCACCGTATGGTCTAACAGTGAAATGAATTAGGCCTATATACATAGTTTATTCATATTCTAGCCCGAGCGGCTGAGATCCTTCTTAGACGAAATCCGGCGGCGAACTGACATAAAATCGTTGGCTACCCGTCCACACGTGCGATCACCTGTCAGTCGGTCGAAAGAACTTTTGGTAATTCCATCAGTTCATCAGTTTTGGTGAGTGGACTGACTCCGCCCACAAACTGCCATCCACACGTACGTTTTAACGTCTGTTTCGATGAAGTGACAGAGAGACTGACAGGTAAACCTGTGCGTGAATACCCGGCCTTATAGGTACCAGCTCTTGCCCTTCAACCTTAATTCTGTATTCTATTCTGAGACTGCTGTTTGGAGACGAGTCTTGATTTCACGAGTGACTGAGTATTTTGTTAATGAAAGAAGTTTTAATTAATCATGTTCTATGTAGAAGAAAAATAATGAGCAGAAGGTATGCTTTGTAGGAGGGAGTTTTTTTTATGTTGCCGATGATGTTCGATTGAAATTCGTATCATAATTTCTCTAAGAGCAAATAAGAAGAATATTGTCTGCCTGTGAGGAATACAGTTTAATAAATTCGAAGATTTTTCCCACAGGTGTAAATAAATGAAGCGGATAAAAAAAAAAATCTGCCAAGATGATACTGGGAAATTTATATGTGAATTGCAAAATTCCACAATGTATGAGTATAACTTGTGGGAAGGAATGTTTGTTGATAGTTCTGTTTTGCTTTGCAAATGAACTGTGCTAGCTAAAATTAAAGTCTGCAAAGAAGCCTTTTTGAGGCTGACCAGTTTCTTTTGGAATGCTTTTGTAAAGTAGTGTTATGGGTTATGGGGGACAGAGAGAGAGAGAGAGAGAGAGAGAGAGAGAGAGAGAGGAACTGCGTTGTTATTTTGCATTAATCTCTTTGGAGGAGGCAATGAGAGGTAATGTTCCAAACGAAAAAAGCGTGTTTAGAGGAGACTTGCTGGACTTGTCATGACAGAAAAAGAAAAAGAAAAATGGTGAATGATTGATTGTTTCGACATAAAAGACTGGCTTCACAGTCACCTTTGTTATCGACGTCCAGAGCAAAACTTAGAAAGGGAGTAAAATCTTGATAAAAGTTTTCACTTTAGCTCAGGCGAAACACTTTTGATAGTTTCAGACGCTTAAGGATATGAAAAGATTGGAAAAAATGGATATATGTAAATCTGTCGTTTCTTTTAATAAGAAAATATTTAAAGCGAAGAAACTATATATCTGGTGCTAAAAGTTTATATAAGAAACAGAGAAGAGTGGAAGATCTACAGTTAAAACGAAGGACTTTAAATACATACGTGAAAGAAAGTACAGATGTCATTACATGTGGAGATATCCGGAACTGAGCTTTGAATGATTGGAAAAAATTTGCATGTTGATCTTGATTCTTTATCAAACAGAGGAAACGAGAACATCGCGTTTTCAAATAGCTGTGTTTAGTTATTTATTATTATTCGTTTTTAATCAGGTGAAGCTGTCCGGTTGAGTCATACAGTCTTCCATTTTGAGGATGTGCTGTAGAGGGGTCTCATCCATGTAGGAACTCTCGGCCTCCTAGTCATGCATCCTTCCAAAGGTCATTCTGTCCCTTCCTTTCCGGTTTCCATCGGGCCTGGATTGCGAGGCCCATTTGGCAGCTCGTCCTTTTTGTTTAGCGCCAGTGAATAATCACGGTATTATTACCCTTGAGAGCCATCCCATAAAGCAAAATTGCTTACTAATCCTCTCTTCAGGCTTGCATACGTGCGGTCTAACCTCTGTTTCTTTCTGTACCCCCGCCCCCCGCCCTTCCCCCTTTCTTTTACTCGTTAGTGTGTGTGTGTTTGTCTCTGTTCACACTTCCATACAGAAACACTTCACACCATCGCATGCCCCAGTACTCAAATTAAACCGTTCAGATACAAAGCATATCTGTCATAACATTATGAATAGTTGTGCTTGCATGCAAACGCACAGTAGGTAGTACGACATATTTCCGATTGAATGCAATTTTGGGGCCAAGCCTCGCGTGTCCCGAAATCCAGAATTTCGGCGTGGATGGCGCGAGTTTGTTTGTATATATATAAACTTTGAAGAGAAGTGCGCCGCATATGAACGACCTTCATTAAACTTTAATCTGGCCAAATCCCTTCATTGCCTTTGTAAGATGTTTAAGTTGTGATGAATTTCGCGGGAAAATTCCGGTCCTTCCCTCAAATGAAGCTCTCGTCATCGTCATTGTTTTAGAGGGAGTCGTGGCTCGGTCGCCACGACCGCGCTCAGGCTTTTCCGTCTTTAAGACGGAATTATCTTCGCTTATAAACTGCCGATGAAAGATGGAATTTTGCGAAAACGTTAATTAGCCTCTTAAACTCCGGCACTAACTATGGGATGCATAATTGGGTCGTATCCCTCAACGGCCGGCCGTTGTTCAGAAGGGCTGATATTGCGCGCGGAATCCCTCCCTTGGTATCCATAAACACAGATTATGACGATAATAAACACCGGTAATTAATGCAGTTAACAAGGATGACCCCAGGTAACCGCTGATGAAAGTACGCTTTGTATGAACAAGGCAGGGGGGAAAAATTAAGTTTTTAACGGCACGAACACTATAAATTACTTCAGTAGGCAAACACTAGAGTACAGAAAGGCCAATCTAATGTGTTGTATACAAGGGTCAAGACGGAGAGAAAGAGAGAGAGATTGGTATTCAGTCTTTTGTTCTCCCAGTCTGAAAACTGGAACAAATTCTAATATCTTAATACCACATGGGAGATAATCGGTATTGCGTTTCGGATACCTAATGAGGTGGACCTTCAGTGTTTGCAACGCTTTGCTGGATTTATGGCATCTTGTGGTACCTTCTGGTGCTGGGACGGGGCTTGGGGCTTGAGGATGGGCTGATAGGGGCGATGGGTAATGGGGGGGGGGTTATTGTGGGGGGTGGGGGGACGCGCCTTCAAGTTTAAATAGCAACGCGTGCAGCTATTTGGGGAACTTCTGGAAGGACGAAACAGACGCATAAAAAGGGAAAAACCTTTTCGTGGTTTGATTATGAAGGTAGAATCCTAATTAAGAGGGCATAGCTTTGGCGTTCTATAGGGGCGTCCCCGCTTCCCTCCAGAGGGTTAAGGCTGCGCGTTACTTTTGCTTGTGCGGGAGAATGAGCGTCCCGTTGTCGCTAACTTTGCTTAGTCTTAACTTTGTTCACTCTTCCTTAAAAATCCCGAAATGACACTTGCATGACAAAGACTATTCATGTGGTGGAAATGTTAGAATACACAGTAAAACAAAGTTCAGGGGATATAATATGACGATGTTCAGAGGCTATAAAAACAGCTCTGTATCCACGTGAAACACTTGATCGAAGACGTCTCAGAGGAATGAACGTCAGAAACGCTCTTTACCTGTGATCATCTACGGAAAGTCAGAGGACATACTAATGCGACTCTGTTCCTTTTCATTAAAGGTCATCAAACACGACTCCGAGCGCCTAAGATTAAAGAATACATTTATTAAAGGTCAAAGAATATCATACAAGAAAATATAGACTGTTTAATTAATTTTCCATAAGCACCAGGTGAAATAAATGGTTAATGTTGTAAGTAAAAAAAATGTTACAAGAGACAAAAGTCTTAGAATAAATGAAACCTTATGTTGTTGCATTAAACCAGAACTGTGATAATGAAAATGATCATTTAGAAAATACGGGGACAAAAATTTTATCATTAATTGCAAATGGTAATATGAATATTATCGGTGTCGTAAACGCTTTGGATGTTGAAAAACATAATTGCTAAACAAAGTGCAATAACGTTTGCATCGCTTCCCTCCTAATGTCTATCTGTATGTCGGTCTGACTCAGTCAGGAGACACACACACATAGGGTCAGTCTTTTTGTTAATATCAAGGCGTGCCTTCGATGCTTCGCCAATTTAACGATGCTAGAATGATCCAAGGTTTCATGCAATGCGTTTTATTTCCTGTTATTTCTGCGTCTCTTTTTTTTTTGATTCCCCTGACTAAAAGGGATAAAATATGGAAATGTAAAGTTGGGCAGAGCATCGCTCTTTAATTTCATTCAAAAATTCAAAGTAATTATTCACAGCTTAGGTTTTAAGCGCCTCTTAAGGCATGATATGTCGAAGGGATTTTGCGTACTGCTGTGAATTGAGATTTCGTTATTATTTCTGTTGTTTTCATTGAGAAGTAATTTTTGATGAATATGGCCTAGGATAATCTCATCATCATCGACTCCAGCGCCACGTGATGCAAAAGGCTCCTGTGGTTTTAGCCAATCCTTTCTTTCTGAGGCTTTATCCTCTCCGCTCATCTCCAGCCTCTCCTCTCACAATTCTAATCCGCCGTGCATAGTAGCAGGGCAAGGTGCTGTGTCAGTGATGTGTCCAGGCCATCTCCATCTCCTTTCAACATCATCTCATCTACATACGGAACCTGATTAATTTCCCTTATATTGTTATTTCTGGTTCTATCTTGCCATCTGATTCATTGTTCATCTTAAGTCTTTATTTTAATGCGACAAAATCTTTCATATACACTTTCATTATCATGCTATGGTTCACGTCTGAATAGCAACAATGATCTTGCTAGCTCATTTATAATCTTGCTTTTGTATACAGTTTCAGTTAATTTGATGTCCGAATCATATTCAGCCTGCACATTTTTTATTTACCTACCTTAGTCTTTCACTAGATTCCCACTCAAAAGAACCTGCACTGTATAATACCATTGTTTCTAAATATCTGAAACTTTCCATCTCACTGATCCTTTCTCCATCAACTGTTACGTCCTCCCCTCTGTGCACACTACGCTTTAATTACTTGTGTTTCTCTTAGATTTATCTTGAGTCCAATCTCATTACGTCTATAATGCATTCTATGAAGCAAGGCTTTTAGATTTTATGATGTTTTACTGAATCAAAACAGCAATATTTGCATATTCCAAGTCTATCTGTCAAGTTTTCTCATTTTTTCATTATAAAATCCATGAGAAGGGCAAACAACAATGGCTAAATAAGTCCCTTCTAGCACCCCAATATTCACTGTACATTTATTTAACCATACCCCATGTCATTGTCATCTAAGACCTTCCGTAATATTGGTCTCTCAACGGACTGATATTATGTCAAATTCCTTCTCGTAATCAACAAAAGCCATTAGTCATGATTTTAAAATTTGATCTGTGGAATTCCTGCCATTTGTAAAACCAGTTTCTTCATCCTTAAAACTTTTTATCGATTTCTTTCTCCAATCTGCTAATAGGGAAACAGCATTCTGCATATTTGCATTACAACTGATGTAATTGCACTGCTTCTATAGTTACCACATTCATTCAGGTCACCCTTTCTCTTGTACCTTTGCTATGACTTCCAGTTCCCGATAACCAGGCTTTGGTCGCTCCTTTCATATTCTATAAAACAGTACAGTTAGTATACGAGGTTTCATATCCGTCTCAGCTAAAATTGTAAATTTTTTTTTCATCTACTAACTTGATTATTATTGATGATTCCACTTCAAAATCTGTTAATTCTGTCATGAGCACATTCACGTCTTCGTCAGCTTCTGGCATAAATATCATATCATTCCTTTCATACCTGTCATTCATCACTTAATGAAAATGTTCAGCTTATTGGTGCCTTTCTTCTTCTTTTGATATTTTTTTAACCCATCTTGCCTTCTGGCAGATGTTTTTCTCTTTTTTTCCACTCATTAATTTTCATGTAATAATTGTGTGAACATACGTGACTTAGTCAGCTTCATTCGCTGTTTTTCCAAATATTCTCTCTTTTCTCTTCGTGATAGTTTAACTTATATATATCTATATATATATATATATATATATATATATATATACATATATATATAATATATATATATATATATATAGATATCTATATATATATCTATATATTTATAAATAATATAATACGACGAGCGCTTTGCACACTTCACGTTAAACCAGTTGTCATCGATTGCCTGCTCTTCCTCAGATGTTTTCTAGAGCTGAAATTCGATATTCATTTTCAAAAGTCTCCGGATGTTCGTCTTCAAGAAGTATGCACTCTGTTAGCTTATCAGTTTGGTACCTTTAATTTTAGCTTTAGCAAAGCAACGACAAGTTGGTGATCACTGCCGACATTTGCTTCCGTTTGTAGCTCCTGATATTCTTCAGTGCTCTTTTTCTCTCTCAGTTGATAGCTCTGTAATCTCTTTGGTTTCTAAGACTGTCATCTTCATATGTTCAAGAGTGTTTATGATATCTTTCTTCCGGAAAGAATACCTTCAGTTACCAAGTTTTTTTTTTTTTTTTTTTTTTTTTTTTTTTTTTTTTTTTTTATTTTTTTTTTTTTTTTTTTTTTTTTTTTTTTTTTTTTTTTTTTTTGCAGCAAAAACTAACAAATCCTACACCGTTTTTCGGCTGTGGTCTTCTCAAGGCATTCCTTACCGGTTACATCCTCCATATCTTCAACGTTCGTACCAACTTTTGCATTCATATCATCAACAACAATTCACATATATTATATCTCTCTGGTATTGCATCCATAACGTTCGGCAGCTCTACATAATGTTAATGTTATTTCCTTGGAATGTTCATCCATTGGTACTTAGAACAATATATATATATAATATATATATATATATATAATATATATGTGTGTGTGTGTGTGTGTGTGTGTGGTGTGTGTGTACATATTGCACTGTTCTCGTTCAAATCTTACCAGCAGTAGTCGAGCGTTCACCGTTCTCCAGTCAGTCACATCATGTCTATTTGTCAACCAATGCTATGAGCTCCCCCTGAATAAATATACACATTACCCCCTCCGTCTCTCTTTTCCCTTTCTTTCGTGCCATAATTCTGTCTGCCTTATCTTTATAATCTAACTGAGGCTTACGATGTTCTAATATTCCTCTTTCAGTTTACCTATAGTATTTGTAAACCAGCAGATTCTTGGTACCCCCATATGCAGGAACGGGAAGCGATCGCTAAATTGTGCCACTCCATTAACGGGGCAGAATCCACAGAGAATTCATTGGCTAAATACACTACTACTGCTATTAGCGGATATTCACCGCTCAACCACAGCATTATAGGTATTTTGCAAGAGTCTTTATGTTACAGAACTTTGCATCCTTAGTGTATTTTAACAGAGAAGCATTTTCCGATTTTTAAAGCTGGTTTATATTTTGCACTAACGCAACCGATCCATTTTAAGAAGACTTATGTATATGATGTTTACTGTTGAACACAGCAAGTACTTTGGGTACAAAAACATGAGCTCTTAGGCGCTCCCTACCTTTCTGTTTTGTTTGAGAGGATCGTGCAGATAGATTTATTGCACGTGGAAACTTTACAGGTGCTTTTTTCATAAATTTATTTATTCAAAGGGTTATTTTGTATTAAGAATTACCTTTCAGTGTTTTCAAAGTTCGAAATAGCTGCTATGTTTATAAAAATATTTACTGAACATTCTGTAATGGTATACTTATATTGCTATGTTGTTCGATATATCAGTCTTCATAAAATATTGCATTTATTTCACCCCTATACACATTAAAAAAAAATTTTGAGGGGCAGGGAAGGGGGGATGAGAGGGGGTGGGGGGGTTGCCGTTGGACGGTTTGCGGGTCTGGGCTGCGTTGTATTGTACTAATACATGTAACAGAAAACTGGCTCGTCATCAGTCTCGTTGGTTTTTTGCAGAATGGCAGATAAGTGCCAACTAGGACTGTTTCCCAATATAACAGGCCATAATTGTTGCTTTTATTATGTGTAAAGGGCACGTATGCAGATATGAGTCATAAAAAACTTAATTAGATTCCTTAAGCTTTATTCTGTTACTGCTGCCTTTCGAGTGGGCACACCTGGCTGCTGCTATATTACTATTATCATTATTATTAATCCCAGTAGATGAAATCTATTCACATGGAACAAGCACACAGGGGCCCTTGACGTGAAATTCAAACTTCCAAAGAATGTTGGTTTCAACCTCACATCGCAGACCCCACACTGCTGCAGTAACTGACCATGATACTTTTCTTATTCAGGAACAGCTGCCAGTTAATTTAATATTTCAAACAATGTTCGACATCCAAAG
The DNA here is from genome assembly GCF_015104395.2 of Macrobrachium nipponense. Taxonomy (NCBI): domain Eukaryota; kingdom Metazoa; phylum Arthropoda; class Malacostraca; order Decapoda; family Palaemonidae; genus Macrobrachium; species Macrobrachium nipponense. The sequence goes on from NC_087205.1 coordinate 73,065,314, forward strand.
AACGAAGAATGGTTCTATTTTTTTCAGCCTTAGATTGCTGACGTTTCCTTTTAAGAAAAAGTATCAATCAACACCTGATCTCAATATTCCTCTCATTAATCATAATTAGTGTTATGATTAGAGCAACTTTCTGCAACGAAAACTGAATATTTCGTGGTCTTGCTAATATTGTTAGTATTATCGTTGTTATTATTGCAATGTGTATGCTTGGGATAAAAGGCACGTTACTTTAATAACAAAGTAAATAGCATCGTAAAGAATCCCATACCATTACAATGTGAAGTCTGGTGGTACTACGATACACTATAATTCTGTATATGAAAACCCGTTGTTTTTCGAACCTGAAGCCACTGAAGAAGCCACTGAAAATCGAAACATTATTATTGTACGTCTAGGAGTTTCAGTAACTCTAGCAACAGAGAGGTGAGATCTTCCATCTTTTAAAGCTTCAATGATTGCGTATGAGGATTTTTGTTTGAGTGCCTGTCTAAAAGACAATATATGTATGAACACGAGAATGCAAGGCTTTCCACCGTGTCGCATGACTTACGCGCCAAGAAACTGCAACATCTTATGTAAACATAAAAGAAGAAGAACTTTTCGCGTGTCTTACGCGCTAAGAAACTGCAGCATCCTCAGAGAAGAAGAAGAAGATGAAGAAGAAGAAGGAGCACTGGGCGTGACCCTACCTAAGCAGTAGCTATATTTAGTGTGTGAAAATTGTTGGCCATCATGCGACCTCAGCTACTTTAGGTCTGAAGGCATCCTTTTACTACCAGCCTACCTGCCTCAAGGCTTCGGGAGGACGTCCTGAATACATTTGCTGTTCATGTCTGTATTGCCTCTTATTCCAGGAATTTATGGACGTTCTCTCTCTCTCTCTCTCTCTCTCTCTCTCTCTCTCTCTCTCTCTCTCTCTTGTTGGGTATATAATTAATTATTTATGCTGATTACAGAAATATTTGAAAGTGGGGATTATTTAACAGAGATATTCTGCTACTTGTATACTGAATTAAAAATTAGCCTTTTTAATTATAGCTTATTGCATTCAGTGACGTCATGGTAGTCCCACGCAGATAAATTATTAACTGACTTTTGCAATTTTGACCGGCAGAAATTTATAATTCAGTGTAGCAATGCTATTATTGTTATCATTATTATTATTTAGGCATTTTCTTAGTATCATTATCATGGTAATGACGATTTAAACTTACTTCTTATTTATTAGTACATTGTCCACTATACCCAACAACGATTCTTCAGTTACGTGCGTTCCAGACTTTCTAGAATGTTCTATAACCCCTCTTGTTCCATACATTTTTTCTCATAGATTCCCAGGCCATCTTCCCCTTCGAAAATATTAATTTAACCCAGTCGTATTTATCTCATCAAACGAATACCGTCGAAGCTGGGCAGAGATGATGCATTCACCATTGTCTGTAAGACTTTTTTCCTTAATTTGTCTGTCATAAGGTACCTCAAACTGACTGCAGTAATTGCGGATCTAAAACTGTAGAGGATTCGGATCCGAAGACGGAACCTGATTAGAGATGGCTCTGGATCTAGATACAGAAGAACCAGTTTTGAGATCGACCTAGCTCTGAATGCAGAACCAGAATCGTGTCCAGATTTTTTATGGATCTGGATCCAAATGCAGATCCATATTTGGAGTGGATCAGAATCTGAATGAGAATCCAGACTGGAGTGGATCCGGAACCAAATGCAGAACAAGTTTTGAGAGAGATCAAAATGTTCATGCGTAACCAGATTTCAGAAGGGATCCAAAGGTAGAATCAGACCGAGATTTAAGGTGGATCTGGATCCAAATGCTGATCCATATTAAAGATTGATCCGAATCCATAGCCTGATTGGAAATGGTTCTGGATCCAAGACCAGATCCAGGAATTATTTTTTTACGTCTTAGATGGGGTACCTATATGCTCGCTTCATACTCTGCTTAATAGTATTTTAGACTCTACCTAGGCCAATGGAAAATAAATAAAAAGGAATATTAAAAGAGGGGGTGGGGTTAAGTACCAAGCCCTACTTCGGAAACGGGAATTGAGTGACTTCTTGTAAGTCATCAGTTGTCACTGATGCTAACTGTGGCTTATGGGAAATTACAGGAAAAAAGATCAGATAGGGGTCACAACTTACAGTTTGCCTTTCATAACAAAATGTGGACGTACTCTTAAATTATTTTCAATTGATCCATTTATTTCAGTTTTTAACAATCATCTATTCCCTCTGGTCTTCGTTGCCTGTCCGACTTCATTCATTTCGTATTGCTCTCGTTTTTTTTTTTTTTTTTTTTTTTTTGTCGTATCTATGAGAATCTAGAAGAGCGATTAAGTGGCTTAGGTGGACTAGTCCACAGGAATAATACAAAAATAAAATGACATTAGTGCCATCTGTTTTCATTTTGCGGACTTTCCCCTTACTTTTGAGCATATTTGTTCATTTCCTTGTTGGAAAGTTAGTGGTCTTTTCGCAATATTTCATTTGAATATAAGCATGTTTATAATTCCATTCATAGCATGGTTCTTTCAACAACAACAAAAAAAGTAAAGGAAAAGAAATAGTCACAGCCACTTCCATCCTTCAACTGCTGAATCATTGATGAACTTCTTTTGCAGAAAGTTTCCGTAACCTCAGATATCTCCGCAGACCATTAATGATAACAGGAATGTTAAATAACAAGAATGTCATGCTCCAGTCAGATAGACTATTCACGTTTCAGGGATTTCCAACTATTATTCCCTTAGACATTTTCTGATCTCGAAATCACCTTCTCTTACACTGCATGTTCCAAAGCTCTCTGCATGATTAAGCACTGGACTGTGTATGTGCGTGTATTTGTGCGAGGGTGAAGGAACAGAGTCTTAGAGAGGTGGGGTCGAAAAGTAATAATTGTCAAAGATTTCTGGATTTCTGAATTCTACTGAAGTGCAGTGAGCAGAACCTTAATAATTCCAAATGCGTCTAGGATTGGAGAGAGAGAGAGAGAGAGAAAGAGAGTGGAGATGTAAGAATAATAGGGTATTCATATCTACATATATATTATTATATATATATATATATATATATATATATATATATATATATCTATATATAATTATATATATATATATATATATATATATATCAGGACTCTCGGATGAACTGACATTTAGCTTCCATGTTGACTGCATGATTTTATATTAGTTTTGTGCAAGAGCAGGTCGTGTTTAACTTTATGACTATCAAGAATAAGGAAATATGGTGTGAAGTGAAGACGAATATGGAGAGCACAATTAAACTGCCGGAAATGAAGGTGAATAGCCATCAAGAGCAGAAAGGACCAGAACAGGTGGAACCAGGCCTTAGGTGTCAGGATTAAAGGGATGGATAAGGAAAGAGTGAAATGACACAAAAGTTACCCAAAGCATCTGGGTCACAAGAAAGACAGCAGGAAACTTGCAGAAGTGACAGTTCAATTATGAGATAAAAGAATAAGAGTTCTTGAAAGGAGTTACCTTTGTAAGCTGACTGCATGGGTAAAAGAAGAAAGAAGAAGTACTTAGCATAATCTGAATCGATGCTCATGTGGAGTAAAAATTCTGGAAGAATTAAACCGAAGTGTCAACTCAAGGATAAAGCATGAGGGTATGTGTGGAGTTGAAAGCGATTGCGTTAGGGTGGTTTTGTCACCAAGCGAAGTGAAAGAATGAGAATTGTAAAAAAAAAAAAGAACAAAAAAGGGAATACGATTCATTACAATAACTTTAAAGTACTGGAGAATCATAAGTGCTAGAAAAAGTTGTTTGGTAATAAAAGAATTACAGAGCAAGGTTTGAAGAAGCTTCAAAGTTCTTGGAACTTTTTTTACTGCGGTTTCTTCCAAGAACAGAGGGATTGGGATAGGCTGAGGTCGTTTTTATCTCGTTCTGCGCTTTTGCGAACTCTCATGTAAATACTACTTGTCTCCTTATGACCAATCCTGCAAAACATTCAGATTGCTTTATGTATACAAAATTATGCATACATACATACATACATACATACATACACACATAATATATATATATATATATATATATATATAATACAGATACGCATTAAGCTACAAATGCCCTTTAATATCTAATTCGCTCTACCTTGGAATTAATATATTTTCACATATGTTAACCGAAGATGAATTTTTTGTTGATAAGAAATTCGTCGGCTCATGGTCTCGAACCAGGGAACCAAGAATTCAGAACGTGATAGCCTTGTGGGTAAAACGAGGTCACTGTACGTCCTAAATTCTTGGTTCCGTGGTTCGAGCCCATGAGTTGACGAATTTCTTATCAACTAAAAAATTCAACTTAGGTTAACTTATATGAAAATATATTAATTTTGAGGTGGAACGAATCAGATATTAACGGACATTTGTAACTTAATGCGTATATATGAATGACGGTGATGTGATAAAACTCACACACACACACACACACACACACACACACACTATATATATATATATATATATATATATATATATATATATATATATATATATATGTTTATATATATACATATATATATATCCATATATATACCTATTACGGGAAAGAATGACTGAAATAAAGGAGAAAACTGAAGTTAGGCTTCTGTACACACACACACACACACTATATATATATATATACATATATATATATATATATATATATATATATATATATATATATATATATATATATATATATATATATATACTATATGTGTGTGTGTGTGTACAGGCGCCTAACTTTAGTTTTCTCCTTTATCTCAGTCATTCTTTCCCGTAATAGTCGGTGGGTCGTATTCATTACCGAAGTTGAGATCCGGCTTATTCTTGGCCCCCAATCGTTTGCTTCTCGGCAGACGACAAAAACGTATCACGGAGCAGAAACTAATCTACAAAAGTGCCGCAGATGGATAAAGAAGGGTCTAGACGTACTTAAAGAAAGTTACAAGTTACATTATGCTTCCATTAGAGGCTACGGAATATCATTAACATGTCTTTTGTAATGTGCCACACAAAAATTTGGCCCCCAGAGAAAATCCCGCTTTACTGCCGGAGACTGGTGCTTACAGGAGCTGCGGTTCTCTTCGAATAACAGGTTCTTTAATCGTATAGATGGTGGGCATTTCTTATCATATTTATTCTAAGAAACGATACTGGTATTGACATTATAGATTGGTTTGCATGTTGGCAGGATATATATGAATCTCAATGCTGGTAGAATTAACAAAGTTCTAGCAATAAAAGTTTGAATAAACATACATACATACATACACACACACACACACACACACACACACACACCCACACACACACATATATATATATATATATATATATATATATACACATATATATATATATATTCATATATAATGGTCTTTTGGATGATTCCTCGGTTCTCAGGCGAGAAACCCTGGGTTCGAATTCCAGACAGGGACGCAGTAATAGACTAGGTACTTTCCATTTATACCAGTTCGGTACCAGGTAAAACACCACTTGAGCCACTTTAGGTGGAGAAGGACAAAGGGATAGTATAAATGAAGGGACTGACCCTTCTGTGGTAGGATTCAAAACTCAGGAACGTGGGAGTTCATTAAAGGACACTCTACCTATTATACTACGAGAAGGCTGTGGAGGATATATTGCATCAGGGAACCATAAACCACACTCGGGAATGAAACAGTATAGGCCTCAAGATATGATAAAGTCAAGAGTTTAATTACAATCCAGGCGAACAACTGTCTTTATACTAGTTCAGGGTACTCAGACGTCGCTCTTAAAAGATAGGTTGATATCAGCTTTCCATCCTAGATGTTATTATTATTAATTAGATGGACCTCTTCATGTGGAAGAAGCCCAGAGGGGCGCTGACTTGAAATTCAAGCTTCCAAAGAATATGGTGTTCATTAGGAAGAAGTAAGACGAGGTAAAGGGAAATACAGATAGGAGAGAACCCACTTATTACGAAATAAAATCAAATAATTTAATGAATCAACAAATGAATAAAAATGTGCATCAACTAATGAAGCTCTAATTGCACGACTTCTTTGATGCTGTTCCACAGTCTAACGGTGTGACTAGTAAAGGACCTCTGGAACTGAGAAGTTCGACTGCATGTTGGTGCTGCTGTTCAACGAATCTGGTTGCTCTCGGCAAATAAAGGGGTTCAGCGATCAATTGTGAATGTGAAAGATCTCTGTTGCAATACGACTTATGAAAAAGTAACAAACAACAGACCGTCCGTCTATGGAACAAGTCATCACTGCTACTATTAGGAAACAGAAACCTGCCCCCACGAACTACTTACTTAAAAGAGATAAATCTCTGGCAGAAGCAGACATCCACACCTGAGAACAGTATACTAGTAAAGGGAGTGCAAATAGCCTAAAACAGGTTGCAATGATTTTATCACTGTTATAAATCCATGAGGCCTTGCGAAGAATACCTAACTTTCGTGCGGCATTTGCTGAAACTTTATTAGATATCTCTCAAAAGTTAGATGTGAGTCAAAGATTACGCCTAGAATAGTTACAGCTTCAGACTCGTTCCGCATAGTTCAATCCACCTGAAGGGGAAGATGGGATGGGAAATCTGCCTCATACCCCACCGACTACACCATTCACTGATCCGGACCATGTCCTGATTGGGGCTGAGAGTAGCTTCGTTTCTTTAGAGTGAGACTTAACCATACCCGCAAGTGTTGCATCATCAACGTACTGAGCAATCTAGCCATGTTTGGAAGAGTATCGACGAATATAAGTACGTAATTAGACTGGTCGTCGAACTGTCGCTTTGGTTCTGAAAGTCATAGGTTAACTTTCAGACCATAAAACCAGGTTAGAGAATTTAATGACAAACGTAAGAACAGAGGTTAAGTTTTGTCACACTAGGTCTGGAACGTTTTCAAGTTCCATCTTAAGTAAAATGAAAATCAAGCATTGTAAAGAGAATCAGAAAATTTAGCTGATTGGGTAGGTATCTTCTTAAGCCCTGTACCTGTTCTTGAGATTTCGTATCTTAGTTTATTAGTTTATTACGTATCCATTTTCTCATCGGGAACAATTGATACTGTGCTTAATGGAAATTCCATCAGATAAATATTTGTGAAAAGAGACTTTCCAATAGTTCTGACTTCATCTTGCAGATTTTTGTCACTCTTTCATTACCTCCTGCATGATGTAATGATAACAGGAGAACATGAACGAAGGATAAAACATAAGATTATTGGCAGAAGAAAAGCAATGAAGAGGAGAAGAAAGAGGGGAGATATAGCAAGAGGCGACTGGGAATGATGGGCGGTATAAGGAAAAAGTAGAGAGAAAGGAACAGAAAGATTAAAGTGGACTGAAGCGGGTAGACGAGAAAGAGAGAGGAGAGGAGGAGGAGGAGGAGGAGGAGGAAGAGCTTTTGAAGAGGAGGCGAACGTGGCCGCAAGAGAAGCATGTCGAGGTTCCATTTAAACGTACTTGGACGAGGTAATTAGCCTCCTCCTGCAGAAATCCGTAAACCTCGACTCTGTAATACGCCCTCAAGCGTGATGGAGGCCGTGTCAACATTGTTTGCCCTGAAATCTGACCACCCTTGCCATTGGTCAATACTCGAGGAGGCAAATGGAAGAGGAAGAATAGCTTGGGTCTCTCTCTAGCTCTCTCTTTCTCTCTCCTTTCTTGCTCTCTGTTTTGAACAGTCGGAGACTCTCTCTCTCTCTCTCTCTCCCTTTCTTGAGAACACTCGAAGACTCTGAAGCGCTTGAGGATTTTTTTTCTCTTATTCTATAGAGCAAGCGGTATCTCTCTCTCTCTCTCTCTCTCTCTCTCTCGCACACATTTTTTTTTTTTTTTTGCGAGGCCCGAAGAATAGAGAAACCCCAATTAAGAGATGTGTGCGGGGCGTTACAAAGACTGGCCTGGCAGCCGTCTCCGAGGACCGGCCACTATGGTCGAGGATGGTAATGTGTCGAAGGAAATTGTTAACATCAACATCGCCTGTAACTTTAACGTCGCTGGAGGCACACGTAGGCCGACATCACCAGCCGTGGCCTAAGCCATCACTTAACACTTGGCGCCACACCCATGACCTGTTCTTCCTCCTACTTCTCCTCCTCCTCCACTCCCTCGTCGCCCCGTATGTCCCTCGAAATCTTTTAAAGCCTTTAAATTCCCAAACCGTTCATCTTCGGTCGAGATACGTACGTAACAATTGTGAAGTCCCTCTGGATAGGTTTCTCCTGCAGGTGCAGTTTGGTTTGGGTTCTTTGTACGACTCTTGTGAGAAGTCGTTGTCTCATGTGGAAGAGAGAGAGAGAGAGAGAGAGAGAGAGAGAGAGAGAGAGAGAGAGAGAGAGAGAGAGAGAGTAATTATCTTACGAATGGTTTCATTCCACTGAGGTGAAGATTACCTTGTCGAGTCCCTCCCGTTTTGACGGTATACATTTCGAAAGAATAATCAACACTTACGTATTCTCTCTTTCTCTCTTTCTCCACTTTGGCTGCGACCCACAACAGACGACTAACAACTGATTACGTTACATATTTTGTGCTTAGGTCAAAGGCATACTGGATGTTAGGGAACGGTCGAATTCAACCCTCGTTTTACGGCTCGAGAATCGAACGCGAGTGCTTCAGTTTGTGAGCTGAAACGTAATCAGTGTGTGTGTGTGCGTAAGAGAGAGAGAGAGAAAAAGAGAGATAGAGGGAGAGAGAGAGATAATGTCTGATAAATGTTTTCATTTTGTTAGATGGGGTGATGATTACGTAGTCTAAGGTCTTCTCCCTACCTGATTTTTAATTGTGATATATTTAAGGAGGGTTAAGGTTAATGGCAGACATTTTGACAGCGCACTTTTCACTCACGTCTGTTATCTCTCTCTCTCTCTCTCTCTCTCTCTCTCTCTCTCTCTCTCTATGCCACAGTGACTTTTCTTTTTTGAAGTCGACTGAAATCCATGTTCTAAATTCACTGTTTACGTCGATCGAAGCACCCTGGAGTTTTTCTATCCCGGGAATCGAACTCCTGTTTCTTGCTGTCTACATTACGCTGTGTGTGTGTGAGAGAGAGAGAGAGAGAGAGAGAGAGAGAGAGAGAGAGAGAGAGAGAGAGAGAAGAATAAGCGAGAAATATAAGAGAGAAACTAAGAGAAGATTTGTCGAAGTTATCCTACACTTAGAAGACTTATCGTCATCTGAGATCACAAGAGAGAGAAAGTGAAAGAGGTGCAAGAAATGTATCAAGAAGGTTACAGCGCTGGTGAAAAGGCTGTATACATAATCTGGAGGTCCTCTGAGGAGGTTAAGGCGCGGAAGGAAGATCCAAGTGAGGACCAGACAAAGGGAGAGGGAAAGACGAGGAGAGAAAGTAAAACATTATTCACGAGGGGTGATTAAAACGTCAGGACCATTTCCTTTATAACGGCTCGTACCCAGGAGCAAATCATTCCATTATTCCTGTCCAGTTCCCGTTTCTTCGTAACCTCGCCAGATGTATGATAAGTTGAGGAATGCTTTGATATGTTGTGTGGCTTTGTCAGATACACAGAGGTCACGACGAAAGCGGTCATCGATGCAGGTATGCAATAAGTGAGAGTGGATTAGTAAAACGAAGGCTAGCGATTGTCAGTGGATGACCATTAGGAGAATTGTACACTCTTATTGTTCATATTATTCGTTAGATAAAAGAAAAACCACGCAATTGAATAGAAAGGTTACAATTGTGAGAAGAGAGAAAACCAATGTGATAATTGTGGATTTTTCCGGAATAAAAAAATAAATAAAAAAAACACACGCACAGGCTTGCGTAGGTATTATATAAGAATAAGTGGAAACATCATAGAATTCGGAATGGTAATGGTTGTAATTCTGACGGATGACATTCAACTCTGATACATGTGAAAAGGTTCTCAAAATGTTTTAATGGCTGTATTTATTCATTAATTAGGTATCTTATTTAGATATCACGAAATCCGCTGCCAGATAAGATTGAATGTCAATCTGCGCATTCAGAATTCATCATACGACATGAATCATCTAATCGCTATCGACGATACAGTTCAAGTCTCATCATCATCTACAGTATGAATAAAGTATTATGAAATATAAAATCTTATCTTCAACATGGTCTTATACAATTCTTAATCATCATCATCTAGAGATTTGAATATCAGCACCATCAATTCAAATCTTACCATTAACATATTCACCAACAGTGCAATTTAAATCTTGCCATCATCGTCACTGGCGGTGTAGATCAGCTCTTCTGTCATCATCCTCATCATCGTCACTATCATCATCAACACTACAGTCCAGATCCTATGATCACTATCATCACATACAGCGCGTTTCAAGTCAGTTCCATCAATATCCATTGTTCAGAGTAAAAGAAATATTCACATACAGCCTCCATGACAACGTGAAAGGAGCCGTACAAAGGATTTTTGTTTTTTGCAAAAGCCCCTTTCTGTCACTGAGGTACAACCCCAGCGTTAAAGGTTCTTGTGCCCGACAGCGTGTTTTTATCGATTTTTCATAGCTGTCCGACCAATAGTTTTTTCCTCGTGTAGGTTGCCTGCTATTCTCTTTTCTTTTTTCTTTCTTTTTTTGCTTTCTTTTTTGTCAGGAAATCGATCGTAAGAGACTCTGGCGTCACGGAGGCTTTGAACGTTTTGATGACTATTGCTAATGAAAAAATTCGTCATTAGCAACTATAACAGTAATACCAATAAAAATCATAGAATAATCATTATCTTTCCTTACATACATATGGTACTATAAGTGTTTTGAATGTAAGTAGTACTATGATGACAAGAGCGTATGCGCAAACGTTTGTATTAACAATAGTAATAATGAACTAAAGTTCTTAAACAAGTTCCCAGTGAGTGAGATAAAAAGTTTTATTGAGAATAATTTGTAAGCCCTCTGGTAGGCTTTCACGTACACATGTAAACGCACACTCACATACACACACGCGCACACACTTATATGAATATACATTATATATATATATATATATATATATATATATATATATATATATATATATATATTAGTTGGATATATAGTATATAGGTAACATTATAACGCAAACATATTACTATATGTCTATATTTATATATTAATAATTATATATATAATATAATATCTATATATAAATATATAATATATATATATATATATATACATTATACATATATATAGATATATGTGTGCGTGCATGTATGTATGTATAAATGTGTACGTATTTAGAAATATAATCCTCGCTTTTTAGTTCACCGTCTTTAGCGGGTACCGAGAACAAAAGCTTGAAGAAGAAGACTCGACGAGTAATTAAGCGAACTGAAGAATGTCTATATTCATCATTCATGGCTCCGTCCATACACGAAAATCTACCCCACGAAGAGTATCATTAATAAGTCCAGGCTAATGAACTGTGGATCGTTAAGGAAAGGGTCATTTTGAGGAAAGCCTCACGACACAGACAACGCACATCCTAAGATTTATTTGCTTTCTCTTCCCCTTCATCGGTTTTGGTTGGGGGCGACGAAAAAATTACAAGGAACGCACCCGCCTGCCCACGCAAACACAAACACAGACGAACGCCCGCATATAATATATATATATATATATATATATATATATATATATATATATATATATATACTATATCTATATAGTTCTGAACAATTTCTTCCCCCTTCACTTATGTATAAGCATGCGTACGTACCTACGTATATATAGATGTATACACACATTGCATATATATATTATAATATATATATATATATATATATATATATGTATGTATGTATGTAGTATATATATATATATATATATATATATATATATATATATATTTTATCCCGCGCAACTTATGTATATGCATGCGTATGTACGTACGTATATAAGTATGTATTTATACACACATATACATACATATATATATATATATATATATATATATATATATATATATATAGAGTATGCATATATATAAACATATATATATATATATATATATATATATATTTTATATATATATATATATAATATATATAGATATATATATATGTATGTATATGTATATATATAAACATATATATATATATATATATATATATAGATATATATATATATATATATCTGTATAGATATACCATATATATATATATTACTATATATCTATATATATATATCATATATATAATGCTATATATAAACATATATATATATATCTATATATATATATATATATATATATATATATATTGAAGTAATAAAAGTCCACACTTATGAAAGATGTGTATTAGAAATTCCTGTATGACGGGAGCTTTCGTCTACTCGATCAGTAGACCTCATCAGCCATACTGATTTTTCGATTTAAAAAAATACATGAAGTCACGAAGGACAGAAATGACGCTGGAACAGTCTCTAAGGGAGATAACAACAAAAACAAACTGTGTGTACATGTGTATATATGTGTATACATCTATATATATGTAGGTACGTACGCATGCATATACATAAGTGAAGGGGGAAGAAATTGTTCAGAACATATATATATATATATATATATATATATATATATATATATATATATATATATATATATATATATATATATATATATATATATATATATAGTTCTGAAAAATTTCCTTTCTTCCCCCCTTCACTTATGTATATGCATGCGTACGTACCTACGTATATAGATGTATACACACATATATACACATGCACACACAGTTTGTTTTTGTTGTTATCTCCCTTAGAGACTGTTCCAGCGTCATTTCTGTCCTTCGTGACTTCATGTATATAAAAAAAACGAAAAATCAGTATGGCTGATGAGGTCTACTGATCGAGTAGACGAAAGCTCCCGTCATACAGGAATTTTTTAATACACATCTTACATAAGTGTGGACTTTTATTACTTTTCAACTATCTAATTTCTATATATTACATATATATGTACTATATCATATATATATAATATATATTCTATAAAAACATCTTATATATATGATATATATATATATTCTAATATTTAAACTGATTAATATATATATTATCTATATATTTTATTATATGTTTTCTATATATACTATTATCTATAATATATCTCTATAATGATATCTAATATATCTGTTTTTATTCATATATACTAAATATTATATATCTATATATATCTATTATAATTGTTGTTTATATATAATACCATATATATATCTCTATATATATATATATATATATAGATGATGTATCTATATACAGTACATATTATATTTATATATATATATATATACATATATATATATATAATCATATTTATATATTCTTATTTATATATGTATGTATTAATTGTGTATAAAATACATACTTATATACGTACGTACATACGCATGCATATACATAAGTTCGCGCGGGATAAAAAATTGTTCAGAACTATTCGAGGGTGAGATTACAGTGAAAAAAGAAAGGAAATACTAAAGCGATGTAAGTAAGGTTGATAGGCGTGAAGATGAAGGGGAGTGGCAAGTTTCCAAAACAAAAACGGATCGAATGTAGTTGTAATCGTAGGCAGAAGTCTGTGGCTATTAATGAGACTTTGAATTTGGTTAAAAAAATGTTATATATATATATATATATATATATATATATATATATATATATATATATATAAGTAAGTGGACTGGGGTGACAGAGAAGCATAATTGAGAGGCTTTGTTCTTTTTGCTTAATTTGATGGACAATACAGCAGGAACACTTAAGAAATCGGAGAGAAAGTGAGTAAGAAAATAAAAAATACGAGAAGAGAAACGTCCTGAAGAAAGTACACACAGACAACAAAGGGTAGATTTGTTGCAAGTAGACGAATTAGAGGATAGGGCTAAAGGACGCGAGGGAGGGCAGAGGGGGTCAAGGTCAATTTGACAATGTTTGTAGAGGTGATTCTTAATGATGAAAAATGGAGCGATAGAAGGCCAGGAACAGAAAGGCGCCGGTGGTTGGTCTGACAACCATGAAGATGCTGCGGTGAGGTGGTGATGGTGTAATTGTGATGCTGCTCAGGTTATTATGACATGAATGTCTCAATGAGGGAGATTCTATAGGGATAGGTGTCAGATGGTAATGTTAAATAATAATAATAACAGATATTATTATTATTATTATTATTATTATTATTATTATTATTATTATTATTATTATTAAACACGAGAACGCGTTAATAGTGAAGAAAGGAAGATGATGGCAAATGAAAGATGAATTTACCAATAACAATGACCAAGAACAAACACATCAGTTATATTACGTATCTATACACAAACGATAAGAACCATTTAGAGAACTCGATTCACATGTACAGGAATCTACGTTATTTTCTCCCTAGACATTAACGTATAATTTGCCAAAAAAGAAAAAGAAAAAAAAAAAAAACGCTGGACTGCACATGTTTTTCCGGATCGCGAGCTATCGCAGCGTGTTGTATGAATAATCGTTATTTGTTAAGGAAGAAATCAATGCAACTCGTTAAAAGCAAATTTCAGAGTTCCTTCCTTAGCAAAAGCCTTTTCCCTTAAACTGAGAGAGAGCAAAAAGAAAGGAGACGCCAGTCACCGTCCCATTCATCCATTAATTCGAAGCAAAAATGAGATGAAATCGTCGCGCCGGGAGTTTCCACATCAAATGGTGCTTTGGAGACGTGCAGAAGAGACTAGTCAGCAACTCATCGGCACTTTTCTTTTATTGTTTTTTCTTCTTTTTTTCTGCTTCTAATCCAGTTTCTCCAGGATGTTAACGTCCTTCTGTTTATGTCCCCTGATTTCATTTCTTAACACTTTATGTGGATCAGCATTTTGATCTTAGCCATGTCTTTCTTGAAATAATACTAATAATGATTATTACAATAATAATGCTTATTATAAACTCCTGCAACGGCAGTGAAAATGGTTTATTTATTGTCTGTGTGTACCCATAAGTTGAGTGTTTTATACAGGTGGAAAACAAAACTTGATCTGTTTTGGAATGAAAATCATTTTACCAAGTAATTCTTCGGATGATCTGCCATGCACAACTTTCGTTTGTTTCATTTATCTTCATAATTTGTTTCGAGAAAGACACAGTGTCACCATTATCCCTAAAATTAAACGGTAGGCCTAAAAATAAAGAACCTTTCCCTTGTGTGTAAGAGCTAAGAACAATTATCCAACGGAAACTGTATAGCTGACCTATAGGCCTAAAGCATTCTCCCATATTCCCTAGTCCTAACATGTCTTCACCCTCCCCCAGCAACCCCTCCCCCCTTTAAACCACAAACCTAAAGTTGGCTATGCTCCACCTCTAGACCTAGTCCTTTAATGCAGGCCCTTTAATGTCATATAATTTCAGTGATATTTGAGCTGAAAGATTAATACCGTTTCTCGGTAATTCGTTTTAGGTATAATTCAAAGCACCTACTATAAATGGCCCTAGGGAAGTAATTAGAATTTGTGCGAGGCCGTCCATTTAGATTAGGCCCCAATTTGATAGATTGGATAGGCCTTGATCCCGGGATTAACCTACGAGGCTCTTTAAGTGTCGAGTCACTTTCGTTTGGCGTGAGAGAGAGAGAGAGAGAGAGAGAGAGAGAGAGAGAGAGAGAGAGAGAGAGAGAGAGAGAGAGAGAGAGAGAGAGAGAGAGATATGTTTAAAAAAGTTTTTGCCATGAATCGCCTAAATCTACTTCGAAAACTGCCTGTCAGCAAATGTCACTTCTTTTTTTTAACGATATTTGTACTCGACGACTCATTGCTTGTAAATTGTTCGGAAATCTTTATTCATCAAATGGTTCCTTCCTTAATTACTTTTCATGGAGACCAATGCCCCTTCCATATTGTCATGAAATTGCTCTGCAGGTATCTTTAAGGAGCAAATACACCTCCTTCTTCTTCTTCTTTTGAGAGTAATAAAGTCATGAAGAACACACTCTCCACTTGAAGCCAAAGAGAAGATTTTTCTCAGAAAATTTCAACTCCAAACAGTTAAGTCAACTTCCCTTTTCGTGACCGCTCGCAGGCGTGTTATCGCAGGTCAACATTGTTTATGCGTCGACATCAGAGTTTATAGCATTAAACAAACCTCGCACATTGGTCGCCTGTTTGCTTAGCGCTGGACCTACCTGTTTGCCTGCCATTTGTGTTATTAGGCCTAGACGAAGGTCATTTATTATGCATCCGAGTCCATTCATGTCAGTTATGAATAGTACTGTTATTACGGTGAGCACACATGCACGTATCCTCTCCCTCGACTTGAGGGAGCATTTAGGAAAGCCATTATTTTCTGGTAGTCTCTTTTCATGCGTTATTACATGTTTTTGTTCACATTTCGCCACGAAAGATTATTATTATCGGATGCAGAAGAGACGGTTTACACTTGAGTACTGCTAGAACGTCGACAGATTTGCGACAAGCAAATGATGCCGTTTTGATAGGCAACACACCACAAGATTTAAACAGCTTGATTGACAGAATGCATCCTAATCCAGAGAGATGGGACATAAGATTAATCTAAGAAAACAGAACCTTTCCTAATATCTTGAGATGGAATTTAATGAAAGAATGAGAAAGGTATAATAAGAGCTGAATAAAATACATAACATAATGTTCGATTTTATATCATAATTTTGTGAATTATGATCTGTATTCTGTAATGGCATGGATTTTGGCATGGCAATGAAACTAGATGTAGAAGCTGAGAAATTTAATTGGAATCTGTCTGTTGGGTAGTGAGCAATGACTCTATAAGGGAAGTTATGGAAGTCATTTCATGCAAATGAGGTAATGGCGAAGGGGAGATGGAGATGGTTTGGGCACGTCCTCCATACCACCCCAGTGGTATCGGTATGTAATATCGTAAACTGGGCTTCTCTGGGATACAGATGCCTAGAAGGCCCAGATTTAGCTGGATTAGAACTATGAGAAGGGAGGCTATGGATGGGCGGAGATTTGTTATTTTTATTATTAATTTCAGTAGATGAAACCTATTCACATGGGACAAGCACACAGGGGCCATTGTCTTGAAAATAAACCTTCCAAAGAATGTTGGTTTCAACCTTCCACTGCAGACCCCACACTGCAGCAGTAACTAATCATGATACAGAGCCAGTAATTTTTCGTCGCTTTTGGGGAGACGCGAATCCGCGACATCTGAGTGGCATACCACGACACAAACCACTATACCAGCAGGCCAGTATAAAGAGCAAAAGAACGAGAAAGAGATGGAGTTGATGATGATTATTTTTAGTAGAATTGTAGCTGTTCATGAAATCATTATCCATTTATCCACCAGCTGATTCAAAATCCTATAACGTGCCACTTGATAGTAGTTGCTTCAAAAAGTATAGCAAAAATACCAACCACAGATAAAATGACTGACGGAGTGCAGTGAAATAATCAGTCTTGCTAATTATTTGGGGTTCAATGTCAGAAAGCTGTAATAAAATGTTAACTGTTTATGAATGTTAACCAGCATTCAGAGAGAAGTTAGTTAAAAAAAAGAGATCATAAGCACTTGTTCTCAAATTATTCATTTCTTGCCGTTAAGCTTTGCACAAAACAAATGAATTTATCTGTATGATCTCTTACTTGGAGAGCGAACAATCATTCTCGCTACAAAAATTTGATATTACTTTCCTGCAATTGACCAATATAAACGACCTTAATTTACTTATCCAAAATAGGTAATTGGTCCAAAGCTTTGCACCAAGTTAGTAAAAGCTAAACAAATTCTGATTTCATCACCTTGATGTAGAAATGACAGCGCATGATTGATTATCTTTAGATCGATTCCATAATCGGTGATTCTTAATGGTCCAGAAAAAATATTTATTGTCATGTTATGTATTTCCTCATCAATACAAGGGATTGCTTGATTGACCGAGTGACCTGAAGTAACCAGACGTTACAATGACTTTGGTTATCAGTATATTTATACCAGGTTTTTTTCATACAAAATTAAATTTGAGTTTTTTTTTATCTTAACCGCTACTTCTCCTGATGCTAATGTTGAAAAACATATTCTTCATTCTATACTATCCTCATCATCTCTATAAATAACGTAACTTGCGTTGCATCTGGTCGCATTATTATATAAAACCATTAACGGAATTGAAATAACGATTTTTATATTAATCTAATTCAAGAAGGCCCAGATGACATTTAATCCCTAGAGGACAGTCTAATATGAAAGTAAACAAATCGAATCCGAGTAAAAACTATTTGAAGTGGATGCTAATGATCTGTGCTTTTTTTTGATTACAGATAAAAAAAAGCGTGATTAAAAAATAAGTGGAACATTTCTGAAAACTTGCTTTAATATGGGTTTTAAAAATAAGTGATTGTTTTCGTTGTCTGGTGAATGCTGACCGAAAGGACATCAAAATAGGTAAACTGTAACGAGAGCATAAAAGGGCTTTATTGCGTTAAGAGGGCAGAATAGAAAGCTTACCGGCTTTCTTTACGTGGGATTTGATAAAGGAGTAAACATAAGACGGTGAGGATTGCTTTTTAGAGAGATAACTATTGGAAAGGGAAATGATCGGTCATGAGAGAATTGTGCAATGAAGGTCTCGGTCACTTTGACAGTATAGAGGCAAGAAGGTGGCAAGTTCTGGCCTCTGTAGAAGGATGTAGACAAGGCTCCTGGAGGAAGTGACTGCATAGGTACCGTGTGGCTGTGTATGGAAGGTGATTTCTTAGGTGAAAAACAGGTGTGGGATGATGAATTTTTTATGCCGTGTCTGCTTACAGCAGTGTGCGTGATGAATAATGCAAATGTAATCAGCACCATCTAATGAATAGGACAACAGAAGAGAAATGGAATGGATGGCGGAATAGCTATATGTCTATTTATGGTGAGTGCCTCAGACATCAGACGTTTCTCCTGCCATTGCTAATTTCATTGTTGGTCATATATAGAGATAAAAATAACTAGGTTAGTGAGAGTGTTGACGTACTGATTTCGGAGAGAGAAATCTGAGATGAATGGCAGTATAAGTAAAATAGCAGCAGTAACACTGTCCTGTTCGTATGTAACAGATGTAAGCCCTGTAAACAAAATAATACAGAATTGGACTCCAAGAAGCATTTGTTGAAAATTGATTGTGACACATGAAATATCAGGCAGCTGGTCGTTTGGAGTTGTTTGTGGTTCTAGAATATCTCATCAAAGGAGACAAGAGTTCTTTTGCCCAAGACAATTCCTGGGGTTTAGTTTTTCATGGAAGCTAATCGGGTGTTGAATGATTCTGAAAGAAAAAATAAGAATATGACACAGCCTACGTAAATTGCCTCTGAAACTTATGATGGACTTGGTAGTAGATATTCAAAGTAAGAGTAGTAAAGATTTTAGGAGGATGGTAAAACGGCAGTTAAAGGCCTCAACCAAGCAGGAAGCGGAAAAAATGGTAAAGCCAACATTTCATTTTGTCTAATGGATATGTGGTGCTAAGCAAATGTGTATTAACAGTGAAATGCATCATGGGTAAGGATAATACAGACTTCCAAAAGCTTTGATAACAATTATTCAGAAGGATATCTTAGCTGAAAGAAATTCTAACATCGATGACAAGATCAGTAAACTTTCCTCTCAGTGCAACACGAACGCATCCAGAAGGCTGCGATATGTCAGTATCCGCCAAAGGTTCAGATTGTTATCGGCTTCGTTGCTCCAGTGATCAAAAATAACGCCGTACAGTCTTTCGTACAAACAGACATAAAAAAACTGAATGAAAACATAGCTTGCGTGTTTCCAACCAGCTACAGGAAGGGGGCTTACAGGAACTCCAAAAACGTTTATGAAATAGCTGTATGCCGTGTGGCACCATGTATGAAAGGGCGAGACCCAGGAACACGATTTTCTGACAGCTATGCCATTCCAGATTTCTAAAAATAAATGCGGAAAAAGCAGGAAAGTGGCTATTGAGTTAGGATTAGAGAAATGTTTCACCTATCCTCTTTAAGTGACTGGCAATAAACGTTAACTTATGGATAAGCTTCGTTGTTGCCGGAAAGTAAAAAGAGCGAAAGAGATTGTGCAGTGTACTCTAATACGGTACCTTCTTCTTCTTCCTCTTCTCCTTTTTTCTCTACTTCGTCTTCTTTCCCACCATTATCTCTACATTAAGGGGTCGGTTGCCTGATGCACCTTCTCCACTGCCTTCTATCAAAGGCATCATCGTCCACCAAACCTCTTCTCGCCGCCATACCGTATTCCTTACAACATCAGGCATGGTTTATTTTTGGCAAAAGGAGTTTTTACGACCGCCTGCCCTTGCTGTCATCAACCACAGGTAGTGGCGGTGGGGCTCGCCGTTGACTGTCTCAAAAAACTCTACCTGCAAGGCAACAGTTTCCAAAGTTATTTGCGGCGAGCCTCGCCTTTTACTCAAAAGTAAGATTGCAAGGCAGCAGATGTCCTTTTAGTCGCCTTTCACGACCCGCAGGACTTACGGTTGGAGTATTCTTACACCCTTACCACAGGGTCGGTACTCTGATATGGTACAACGGGCCTGCAAACATTAAATCACAGACAAGTTATGGTGACCATACATTTTGTGACGCTGATGTGTATGCCATCATTTCCCTCGCCTTTGATCAGCAGCTCGTCGTCTTTTCATGTTAATTAAACAGAAGGATAAAAAAGCAGAATTTAGAAAATGTTATTCGCGTTCCCCACTTTGTGCTGTTTTACGCATAACTGCCGCTTGCGTAACTTTTTGCATTCCTTTTATCTCCGCTGAGTACTAACTTTTAAGCCCTACTTCACTGGTATGAATCTCAGGGACAGACGCGGCTAGATATTCTCGAGGAACGCAGCATCATAAAAAGCACGGAACTGTAAAAAGAAAAAAAAATCCATACTAGTTGTTATGCGATACGATACATTACTGGGCGAATGATGAGGAAGTGGCCGGGACGCAGGGAAAAATGTCTTCTAGTCGGGGAAACGTCAAGTTAACTTTGCATGATTCCTATTGGTCAGACTTGGGAAGGCCAACCAATCACGAAGCCACCTGCGATGCCTTCGCATCTCATATGGCTAATGAGCAAAAACTAGGAGACTGCTCCTGAGACTAGGAGGTAGAAGAAGATGGAATGTCTGAGATGAATTGTGATTTCATTTTATACCCACATTTACGTCTGTAATCATATCTGTGTCGTTAAGTTTCACGATTATGCCAAGACATAACGTCAGGTTCGGTAGTGTATAATCCCGGCGTTTGCTTTGTCTGCATGTCATTCGTGCTTTTATCTCATTTCGTTGAAGAAAATAACTCACGGGGAGCAATGAGCTAAAAATGAAAGTTTTGTTGAGGACGACAAAACTTTACCATTTCTTTCAAAATAAATATCGATGGGGCTAAACAACAAAATCAAAATCCGAAATCTGATGACTGAAAATTGTATCATTTCCATTTTATCCAAATAAATAACAAATGGATGTAAATTATAAAACAGAAGGGGGAGTTCCTCTGAGAACGAAAAAGCAGGAGATAAAATAAAAAGGAAGCTCATCCCTCATGCGCAGGCCGGGGTGGAAAAAGGTAAATCGTATCATAATGCAATTTCAGAACTGTACATGTTATGCCTTGAGTAGCAGAGACTCATTTGCATCTTGATTTGCGGAGTCAAGTTTAATGTCGAAGGCGAGCTTGCAATTTTGAACTTCATTTGCATATGCTGATTCTCGTTCCCGTTTTCTCTCTTTTTTTTCACTTTACTTATTTCATACGCCAAGATAACGTTGTCGAGTCACATAAACTTTGGCCCGGCCGATAGTTTAGAGAGAAATTTTGGAGCCGGCAAGACGAGAAGCAATAGAGAGGCGCATAATAAACTTCCAAACGAACCAGATTTTGTTCTGGGCGGTCGTTTCCTCGACGGTCCTCCTCTTCTCGGTATCACTCATCCCTCCCAGATTATATTACTTGTAATCAAGATATGCAGCGGCAAGCAAGAGATTCCGCTGTGTTCAAAACAGGGTTTATGCTGTCGTCAACCCTCATTCATATCTTTGGACACTCGCTTTCACATTTTGTCGTTTTTATCTTCGTCGAGGTATATACATACGACACATTTTGTGGTTTCACTTCGAGGTAAATGTGTATCTTCACATAATAGTCATATTCATAATGAATTTTTTGCCCTTGTCATAGTTAGCTATGGCTCGTTTGGTGTAAACACACACTCGTGCAATTTTATGATTTGACAAAATATGTCACATTTATTGTTGTCATTTTCTTTTCTGAACCCCACATTGCTTAATAATGACTTAAATATTCGTTTTCAATCTTTTTTCTTCATTCGAGCCGCTTCTTTAGTTTGATAAAATTGGGAGTGTGGTGTTTTAAAAATGTTTTGTCGGACCTTTGGTTTCAAGATGTTTGCTTGGGTAACTCAGGTTCACTACCCGTAGATGAGAGCTGCTGCATAAGAATGAATCCATCTATTATTCTATATAAATCCCTCAAACAAATGCAGCATACACTGAGAGAACGCAGGCAACTTCTCTAATAGGCACCACATCTTGTAAAATGATAAATCAAAGATTTTGTGCCGCCGATCGCATCATGAAGTTGAAAATCAGTCAATCATAAAAAGAATATGATCACTTCCTTATGGTTATAGGTGTAAAACACGCTAATGACTAGACCTTTGGAAGAGCTAGCAAGAGCGCGTTGAAGCCCTTATTCTCCACAATGCAACCCCCAGAAACTACATTCTTATCTCTCCCAAATCCTAATTATCGCCTGTTCCGTGGTCCGCCTTTGGTCAAATTTTCTTAAAAATCCACTTATAAACATCTGCGTAACCCTGCTAAACAACAGACAAACAGAAAAACCAAGCAAAGTATATTAAAACCTAACCTTTGTCGAGAGTAATTAAGTTCCCATTGTATTAGGAACTTGCTTAGCATAATTTTCGCAGCGGGCTTTGTTGAATAATCATTCTCATCTTCCAGGGAAACTCGCGCTGCTTCTTAGTCCCTCCAGGTTTTATGGAAATTTACTCAAGCATTAGCGAAGCTCTGCTCGAGAGTAAGCAACGTGGGTACAGTAAATTCGAAGAAAACAACATTCTTGAAGGAGATTAGTAAATTGGAGAGTAAATTAATAAGTAATATCACATGAACATTCCTCGTATGTAGGAAGCCGTGCAGAGATATTTGAACGAAGATTTGGTTACTTACGTACTCTCAAATTTAACGTGATTGCATTAAGGAGCCCGTCTTCTACCCAGCTGAGGAAATTATTCCTTTTCTGAGAGTGGTATTCTAATTAAGTAATTGAATACTACTGCAATTCTGTGATTTTGTTACAGAATGTATTAGATTTGGGCTTAAGCTACAATCAGGTTACACTGGTGTCAGGATTTGAGTATCAACGCTGGGAACAATCATAAAACATAAATTGGACTGGTATCGGTTCAGAGGGATAAATTAATGGTTCATATTGATAAAATTGTGATTGACATAAATCAGTCCACGTCTTGAGAGTCTTTTCGATAGATGTAAATCAATCTAGACAATTTGGGACCTATATGAGCTTCTCATGTCTGAATGATTTGATTTTGTTAAATGTTGTAACTAACACAAAGTATTCCGTCCCCATGGCGAGGTTTGTAACGTTGTATTTGTGTTTCCAGAGAAGGAGACCCACACACGAAATAGACCTTTAAATTCAGAAAGAATGCAGTAAGGCAATAATTGTTTATCAGAATCTGAAAGGTATTATTAAGCAACTTAACTTGCTTGGGTGTACATGAGGTTAAAAGATTTGGCTATTTGAAAGTATGCACGAAACGATGTGCGTTAGAGATTTAGAACGGTCACATTGACGTAATGCTGGATTTTTGTTTCTTTACTGTTGGTTCTAGGATTTTTTAAATGGCACGGGGGGTGGGGTGGATTGGTGATTTAGAAGAACAAGTAGATGACAAACCCATTCTTATACAAAGTAGCGTTTAGGTGCCTTGAATAAATTCGATAATAAATTATTTTCTAGACATCTGACCATTCAAAAATCAATTCATGTTCTTTCGTCAGTTTTTTCGTCAATCACGTCAGTCTGAAGTCAGACGGCAATTTCAGTGCCATTATCTCAGTATTGGGGAGGGGGTCAGGATACTTTCTAAATGCGTATGGGTGTGTGTATGGGCTGTGAAAGCAAGGACCCGTGATGTGTGGCTCCATTGCACCTTTCTTGTGAAAAGATCTTCACTTACCTTGCTAGGAATGAACTGAATTGTATCTCACGATGAAGGTCACTTCTACCACTCGCATTTCAAGTGATGATTAAAGTTTGGAAGCGATTACACAACAAACTTAATCACAGTCTATATGCTTTACTGATGTCTTGCCCTTCAGAAATTCCCTTGATTTCCTGTTTTTATCTTTATCCTGCAGTTCGTACAAAAAGTCATCTTTCCTATCGTTATTAAAAAGTATGTACAGTGGTGCTCAAATCTCATGCGACATGATTCATTTTGTGTCATCCAGATTCTCAGACTCAACGTGATGTTGCCAATTAGTGTTATACTTTTTTTTCCTAATGTCATACATGTCGAAAAGTTTGTGAATTCACAGCTACCCGTATTTTCCTTATGGTTATATAAATATGATCCCTTTTCTGCATTGGTATAATTCGTAATCTGTGTGATTTGAACTGATTTTCTTTTTTTACGCTGCTAAGTTCAAGTGAGGTGTGATAAGGTTAGCTATGCCATCAATGAAAGCACACTTTACATGCTCCTCGGACTGGTCAACATAACTACGTCTGCTGTATTATGACAGTAAACCTAATAAGCTCAACAGTCATAACAACATTTTCAACGTAAGAATATGAATTAAAACTTTTGAATGTTGAAGCTTTCGGCTGTGTTTAAACCTTGCATGTTGCAAAATGTTTTATAGGCCTAAAGAAATAATCTAAGCCTTCTGAGATATAATCTTTTATTAATGAATTTATTTGTAGAGATTATCTGTTTTTTGACGAATACAATAGGAATATGTTGAATTACAACTAGTTTTCTTTGAATGTTGAAGTTTTAGGCTGCGTTAAAGCTGCCAATATGTTGCAAAATGATTTATAGGCCTAAAAGGATAATCTAAGCCTTACGAGATGTAATGTTACTAATGTTTTTATTTGTAGAGATTATCTGTTCTTTGAGGAATAAAAGATGATGATTTTGATTATATGGAGAAAATGACTATTAATCGAAGTATCATAAGTATTAATATCAAAGCGTATGGAACACTTGTTTTTCAACTGGTTTAAAATATTATTTTCTTAAAAGTCCTTCTCCTCGTTTTTGGTGTATAATGTATTCTTTCATAAGGTAACTTGAAGAACAAGAAGGTGAAGATAACCTCATTTGCTTTCTGGCCAGAAATTGTTAATAGAGAGATGTGACTGTCAATTGTAAAGTAAAGAAATCTAACACCTAGGCCTAGGAACAATATCTTGGCTTTGACAAAAGAATAATTGCATAGGCGAATATTTGCTAGTATTCCATATTTTTTTTAAATATTTAAGAATTATAACAATTATGTATAAAAATCCAAATATTCTTCTAACACATATAAAGTAAGTGTTTTCAAGATAATTTCATTGTCGCTCTTTAGTGTAGACCTACTTATGTTACACCGGGTGGTTGTTGTTGCACCGACACTAATGATACGTCACACACGCTCCCCTCATATGTTGATATCGGTGGGCGCATTCAACTTATGTATATACATATTTAAATATTTTTCAGCATTGAAGTGTAAAAGCAATCAAATAGGACTATTTCAAATTTTATGTTGGCTTTGGAAGCATTATTGTTATAACAATTATTTTTTTTTTATTCAACATTTGAACTGATGCTTGATGACGACTTCATTTTGGCCAAATGCTTCAGCGATGTGTGAACGAAAGTTTTGGAAATGTTTCGAAAGAGTTTTTTCTGAAATTTGCTACACGTGACATTTTCTTACAGTTTTGACATATATGACAGATTTCACTCTTATGAAATATATTATGTCCATATTGTATGCAATAATCGCGTTTCCGCATTGAAATAATAGATAAATATAGAGCATGCTAGGTTGCCAGTTAGTGAATTTTGAACGAAATCCTATGGAGTCATGTAGCATGAGATTTAAGCATCACTGTACATCCCTTTCTTTGAAGCTAATGGACCCAGTTAAAAGAATCATTACGTTAATGCATTTATCTTATGAAATTATATTCACATCACTCTAGTTTTTTTTAAGTAATTCTCGTTACCACCAGCTTCAGTAATTTGAAGATTTAGAGTTTATCCCTCTTTATATTTGCAAAGAATTCAACTCGCTGTTCTTACCCCAACGTATCTAGTATTGATATTAATATCTTAACCATTCCATCTTCTTTCCCTTGTACTTTCTTGACTAGAAAAAAAAGCTCGAAATTTGCGATTCTTCTCAGAAATAATTTTGTTGCCACTAATGGAAATTTCAAAGTTTATAACAGTGCTTCCTGTCTAGCTGTGTGTGCTTGCGCTTGCTTGTTTTAATTATGCAAACGAAAGAGGTCATAAAATGAGAAAGACGGAGAATTGTTTCGAGTCTTTCAGCACGGGGCAAGCAGGCAGCAGCTAATAACTGAAGACTTATCTTACAGGACAAATGGAAGTTTTCGAAAGGATGGCAACAATACTGCCAAAACACCTATCAAGAGTAGAGCCTAAGAATCCTTTTTCCCAGCCACATGGCTGCTCATTTTTTAGAAAGCCTCAGTGTGATTGTTCTTTGTTTTGAAAGGGGGAAAATAACAACCATTTTATCCTGCTGAGGAAACCAGTGTTTAATTAGCTACTCATTCATTTATTCATTCTTACAAAGATGTTTTCTTTGAAATCATTGATGCAGTTAAATTTTCCTCTAATATTTACTCTCTTTTTTTACCTATTGTTTATTGTGGTCAAGCATATACATATGGCTTGCAAATGATTCTCTTTTTTTTATAATTTGATTCTATTCCCGTTTCAAAGGATTTGGTATGATATTCTCTGTTTTAGCAGTCTTGAATTTGTTTATTATCCAGCTAAATCTGCCTCAGTATTTTTTACAAGTATGAAAATCTTTGCCATCATTCTCAGAATCAAGAAGTGATTTGCTTGTTTCCTTTCACACCGTGCACTTGATGTCATCATCGCTATTCCTGAAGTGGAATTCCACCACTCAGCCTTTCTTGCACTTCTGCTTTCATAAACCCTTGCTTGTCTCTAACCTCCCGTCTCATAGCTAACATCAAAGTAGATCTGGGCCCTCCAACGCTTCTCGTACCCACAGAAGCCCAGCAGACGTTACCCTGTATTATCATCCCTTTGGTGGTGCGAAGGATATGTCTACGTCATCTCCAGCTACCTTTCATCATATCACATCTGCATATGGAACCACCGTAGAACTCCAAATATTCTTAAATCGACAAAATCTTTTGGATTAATTTTATTGTCATATCCTTATGACGGCACATTTCATACCCTCGTAGGAGAGTTGTGTCGTCAGTGCACCTCATGTAGCGAATGTAGGCATTTCTTAAGGTTTTCTGCAGCGTCACTTCGGGCCCTAGCTGCAACCCCTTTCATTCCTTTTTACTCTTCCTCCGTTCATTTTATCTTTCTTCTTCTTACCTTCCACCCTCTCCTAACAAATTGTTCATAGTGCAACAGCGAGGTTTTCCTCTTGTTACACCTCTCAAACATTTTACTGTCAATTTCAGTTTTAGCGCTGAATTTCTTCATGGTTCCCAGCGTTTGGCCTTAGGCCTAAATTCTATATTTTGTTAGCTTAGGTACTGATCATACTGGAGTTATGTAAAAATATAATTTTCGTCTGTCATTCCAATTTGTTTAGCTTATCCAGAGAGTCCATTGCTTGATTTGCCTCTTTTAGTCTTTCACTTAATTCCAGCTCCCGAATACCTTTATTTCTTATTGTTCCTAGATATCTGAGAGATTTAACTTCTTTCATCCTTTTTCTGTCGCTTTTTTGAGTGGTTTTGTCGTCATTATTTCCGGTTTTCTTAGATTTTTTCAAAGTCCCATCTTATTAAATATATACTGCTTTCTACTGAACAGGTTCTTTGTACCTTGTAGTGCTTTGCTGCTTAAAACAATATCATCTGCTTAGTCTAAGTCTGACAAATTTCCAGCGTTACTCCTACCTAAACCTTTTTGCCTAATTCCAAATACTTTTTCCGCATAAAAAAACATGAGAAACGTAAACAAAGTAGGTGACATAGAAGTCCTTTGTAGAACCCCCACTTTTTATTGCAATTTCACTTGACGTAACCACATCAGCATTAACTTTGCTTCTACTCCGGTCTGGGATAATTCCAGTTAGCTTAATATACTCAATAGGAATCCCATAGTAACCCAAGACCTTCTATAATAATGGTCTGTGAACACTCAAATAGCTTTTTTCTTCCTTTTATTCTTATTAGTCTTCTACTTCTTCTTCTTATTGATATTATTATCATTGTTACATACATATAATCTATAGAGGGTTTCAATTTGATCAGAGAAGAAAACAACAAGACTTAAAAACATTGCCAGATATGTTAGTACATCTCAAAATGTCCGCCATCTGAGCCCTCCTTTCTCACCATTAAACTCAGCATTACCATAATCAAAGTGTTTACGTCATTTGGATGTAAAATAATTCAGACACGGGACCTGCCGATGGATGTAGTGTCCAAATTACGTCCAATCAGCGAAACCGGAAGCGACCGAACCGAGGTAATGGAACACTTACATGCAGCCCTCTCGGTGTTCCTGTAGGATCCAAAATCACCATTTACAGGTTCAGTACAGTGACAACAAGGAAGCTGTGGAGTCATCAACCCTGCAGAGACATGCTACATTATGATATATATTACTTTAACACTTTGAACGACGAAAATAGAGGCAGTACTTTTATAAGTAATAAAACGTAAGACGAAGGCACCTTTCAAAAAGATATGATCTCTCTCTCTCTCTCTCTCTCTCTCTCTGTCCTAAAAGGAAGTAAAGAAACGTCCAATTTTTCGTGCAATTCCCTTCGTGCAATTTACCGGAAACCCCCCCATTCATCCGGACTTGCAGCCTCATCTTCCAGTTTAATTTGAGTGAAAAGGCGACCAACGGAAGATGTATGAGAGGTGTAATATCCTTGATAAGTAGGTCTGACGTACGGATTGGGGGAAGGAGGGAGAGAGGGAGGAAGGGAGACTCTAGAGTCCTGGGAAGGGAGGCAGGTGAGTGACAGGATGGGCTCCTTACAACCACTTACACAAAAGGACACTTCCAAAAAAGACGGTGAGTTAACGTGAGTGTAGCATCCAGTGACTGAAAGGTCGTATTGGAAGATTGGATGGGCATCCGTGGAATTGCTTGGATGACAGGAGAAGGGCGTGGAAGTGAATGGAAAAGAGAAAAAGAAGAAGGAGAGGGGAAGTGAGCGAAAAGGAGAATGGCATCGACGGATAACTGTAAAATGAGAAGGGTAATTGTGGCAAAATATATGAAAAGTAATTTTTCTTGCCAGGAAATGTAATACTCCATGAAATGATTAGTTCAAACCAATATTGAATTTCATGTTCAAAAACAGTGAAACATAACTTACTTTAGATACTTACTATTATCATTATTATTATTCTATTATCATTCGAAATGATGCAATATTCTTGTGCAACATTAAAGGTCGTTGAATCGCAAGGTTGTCTGCCACAAAGTGAAAGTTCTGTATGTAAAAAAAGTGTAGTAAATCAAATTAACTCCGCAGATAAATATATGCATAATAAAATAGAAATACATGCCAGAAAAATAAAGGGAGGTGCATGACCTCCTTAAAGCAGTATTATAGCTTATATTAGACTGACCACCATAGGTATCAATTATGTTTTCACGGTTTTAGACTATGACGAATCCAGTGTTGGTAAGTTTGACAACGTGACACTTCAGTAGAATGTAGCACTGATCATGATCATCACAAATAACAAGAGTTCTATATATATATATATATATATATATATATATATATATATATATATATATATATATATATACATACATATATTATGTAATGTATGTATGTATTTATATTAATCTTTCTTTAACATTAGACCAATTTCCTTATCAGGTTCCAGAGGAGTATAAAAAAGTCAATAGTCTTTGTCATGCATACATTTTAAGCGAAGAACCTTTGTGCAGAAACTACCACAATATTAGCCGCTCCATATACCCACGCAACAGTATATACCCACTTAGGTAAATAAAAATGTTTGACTGTTTATAAGTGGAGATCATATTTTCTGAGCAGCATCAGGCTTCTCTGTGCCTTATATATTTTTAGATATTTTTACTACCGGTCTTTTAAACTGAAAGAGTCTGTCTTCACTCTCCAGAGTGTCCTTGGAAAAACTCATGTTACCCATTATTAAGGGGAGCCTCACACACACACACGCACGCACACACACACACACACACACACACACTCCAGTGCGTAGCCTAAGTTCATTCATCCCAAAACTTAGATAACAGAAATGATATATCACGAACATTTCCAGATGTAAATATACCATTTGAAATAGTTTTTGGCATTATTACAACAACTATTTTTTTTCTCGTCCCCTGCACTCTGCTTTAGAAGACAACCTCTTCCAAGCGAGCACTGAATCGCTAATCAGCAGATGCAGGCAAGAGGACGGATCTGAATTAAATGCAAATTCTTACGCACAAATGCAATTACGCTCTCCAGCCGACGCACTGAAACCGGAATGAATGAGCGTTCTCATTCTGGAACGGACAGCAATACAAAGCGTTGACCAATTATTACAAAAGTAGGTAATTAAGTAAAGGAGACCGCCTCTGCTAGGTAAATCTTCCCGGATTCCACGCGAAAGAGATCCAGTTACTACAAGCACGTATGCGGAGCTAGACAGCACTCCTCCTGTGGCCTGCGTAAATCTGCCTTCTAGTTGATTACCGACATTTTCTGATTATTCTCCAGAAACCACAATTTCGTCAAGAGGCTAAAGAGACCCTCAGCGAAGTTGCGTAAGACCCTCCCCCACCTCCTCTCCTCCTTGCCTTTTATTATTAGAGCTCTTCCAGTGCCATGGATGTGTCCTACAAGCTGGTTTTTCTGTGCGAGTGAGCAAGAGAAAGAGCGGGAGACTTTACTATCAGGCCTTGTGCGAAAAAAGGAATAGTGAATGATGTAGTATATGTTACATCAGGGAACCTTTCTTGCCACACCAAAAGCCATTGACTACGCCATCTACGTTCATTATCGCTGTGTGTGGGTAAGCGAGAAACATTCACCCATGGACTACATACGAGTACCGCCATGGTATCCTATCCCAAATTCTATTCTGTAAAAGCCATTAACAGAAATAATAGTATATTGATCCCCTGACCCCTGACACCCCGCCCCCCCCCTAAAATGCACAAGACCGAAACTTACTGGCCGCACTTTAAAACCGACAGAAATGCTCTCATGGAACCGCTATTTGCAGTAGCCAAGGACCACTAAACAACGAATGAATGTTATGATAACAGCCAGTTCGGTTCCCTTCAAAAGTTTTTGATATCGAGTGACACTGGGGCCAGATTCCCTGTGAATTGTTTGGCACAGCATCAGAGCGACGGACTCTTTTAAATAGTTTTTCAAATGAAGAACAATAATATAGGATTTCAAATGTCCATACTGTAACTTTACACCGGTCTGCCCAAATTGTAAATAAAATGTTATGGTCTCAATCTCTTATGATTTTCCATGCGCCCCGTCTAAATCATTTTCCTTTGTCTTTTTCTCCTATTGTTAAATGGAGCCGTTATTATCCTGGGGAGTCTGGGAGGGCTGAAGATCGC
Organism: Macrobrachium nipponense; assembly: GCF_015104395.2. Lineage (NCBI taxonomy): Eukaryota > Metazoa > Arthropoda > Malacostraca > Decapoda > Palaemonidae > Macrobrachium > Macrobrachium nipponense. Next base: position 73,097,245 of record NC_087205.1, read on the forward strand.
CTGGCAGTTTGGCCTCGATTCCGGTCTTTGGAGACCAATTCTCTTCTACAATTATAAGCAAAGAACAAAGCCCGATTCCAAGTGGATGGCAGCGTAGTTTTCCTTTCCTGTTTCGTTTTTATTCTGTTCGGAGCCAAATTATTTTTTCCTGCTGCCATTTCTTGTGCGTCGTTGAAATCATTCGTTCCACAGCGACCAATCCCAACAAGGCCATTACATCGTAGAATGTTTCAGAAATTCGTTTGTAAACGGGAGAGGCTTCCGGAATTACGTAGTGACGTTTCAATGCGGACAGATGTTGTGTGCAGGGGCGTGTTTCATGGGATTGTGTAAGTAATGGGGTTGTAAACAATCGCCAGCAGTGTGCGTGCGCTCTTCTGGTTGTGTTTGTCTCTTGCCCCTTTGTTTATAATTGAGCGTTTTTGTTTTGGTAGAGGCAGTTGTCATCTCATGATATTTTTTTTCATTGAATTTTAATATGCTTATCATCTGTGCACCAGATGTTTGTGCTGCTGAAGTTCTGTATTGTGTTTCAATACTAACACATAATATATAAAACAAACATATGTACATGTATAGTATATATATATATATATATATATATATATATATAATATATATATATATATATATGTATATAATCCCAACAATAAAGTTTTTGATATACTACATACATACATACATACATATATATATATATTATATATATATATATATATATATATATATATATATATATATATATATATATATCCAACAACACACCTTCTACCCTAAGAGAAACTGGTGCTAGATGCTCTCGGTTCCAGGGAAGACTTATGGAATGAGGTTAAAATCTACATTCCCTTTACTACTGCTTCTCGAGTTCCTCGTTGGACTAGTGGGTTACGCGTACCTCGCCCACCGATTCGGTAGTCCCGAGTTCGATTCCCCACTCTACCAACGTGGAACCAGAGGAATTTGTTTCTGGTGATTAGAAATTCATTTCTCGATATAATGTGGTTCGTATCCCACAATAAGCTGTAGGTCCGTTGCTAGGTAACCAATTGTTTCCTAGCCAAGTAAAAATGTCTAATCCTTCGGGCGAGCCCTAGGAGAGCTGTTAATCATTGGTCTGGTTAAACTAAGATGTACTTAACTACTGCATCTTTTACCCACCACTGTCGATTAACTACCATGTAAATAATTCCTTATATATGTCAACATAGGCACAGTGGATGCTTTTTTTAGGAAATGAACCATCTCAAAATGGGAATTTCTGATGTGACAAGATTGGTAGCCACGAGGTATAGATATGTTGGGAACTTGGACTGAATGTTATATATGTGGGGAATAACTTGCTCGTTATACAAACATCCTCAGGGGAGTTCCGTCCCTTAGTGAGCGGTTTATATGTGGGGAATAACTTGCTCGTTATACAAACATCCTCAGGGGAGTTCCGTCCCTTAGTGAGCTGTTATATATGTGGGGAATAACTTGCTCGTTATACAAACATCCTCAGGGGAGTTCCGTCCCTTAGTGAGCACTAGGTCCAGCAGTGGGCCAACTGATAGTGCTTGGATTATTTTATTGTCTTGAACTTATATACAAGCACCTGCTCTCGACTACGTAGACATCTATTTGACATAGGCTAGATCCCCAATACAAAATTATTAACATCCTCAAGATAAGCATCGGAAATCTTTTGCAGCCAGAATGTGATCAAGGTTAAGTCCAACGTTGAGTGGTTTGCCTCGCCGACCGTAACTTAGGAGGACGGCTTCAGTTAAAATCTAGAAGGCAACGCCAGGGGTTATTGGCCCTAGTTCAGCTAGGAACTGCATGCAACAGGGATCTGGCAATCCTTCTTACATAATTAGTCAAAAAGTTCTATTTAAATTCATCCATCTTAATGAGTAGACAAAATTTGAAAACATTTCCCTGTACTGGGCATATGGAAGTGCCTGGGACATCATTTTATAAAGATTTAAGGATTAATTGAAACTGTATACAGGAAACTAGATTTTAATAACACTGAATTAGAAGAAAGAGGCAACAGGTAATAAATAAATTTTAAGAAATACTGGCATGACATCGCAGCCATTTGCGATTCCTGGTACAGAGCAATGTTAAAAGGAAGACCGAATGGGTGGGTTTAACCCGTATACGTACTCAGGATAAGTAGGCGGCACTGGCAGTAGCGGCGTGACCTTCACTTCAAATGCAGAAATGGCGATGAATGACTGGAGAGCAGTGAACAGTAAATTACTGATTGCTAATTAGTCAAAAAGTTCTATTTAAATTCATCCATCTTAATGAGTAGACAAAATTTGAAAACATTTCCCTGTACTGGGCATATGGAAGTGCCTGGGACATCATTTTATAAAGATTTAAGGATTAATTGAAACTGTATACAGGAAACTAGATTTTAATAACACTGAATTAGAAGAAAGAGGCAACAGGTAATAAATAAATTTTAAGAAATACTGGCATGACATCGCAGCCATTTGCGATTCCTGGTACAGAGCAATGTTAAAAGGAAGACCGAATGGGTGGGTTTAACCTGTATACGTACTCAGGATAAGTAGGCGGCACTGGCAGTAGCGGCGTGACCTTCACTTCAAATGCAGAAATGGCGATGAATGACTGGAGAGCAGTGAACAGTAAATTACTGATTGCTAAACTGAATCAAAATACAATTTTTAAATGTAAGAATTTCATATAGAACTACACGATATTTTCTATGAAATATCGAAAAGAGATATCAGAATGGTTTCAAGTGCTATGAATGCAAAAGTTGTCAGGAATAGCGAGGGTGTGGAGGCTGTAATGGGCAAGGAATGCCCAGACTGGAATGCAAAAGAAAATGAAGCGTAGTTTATTAATTTCTTATCACAAAGAATCTCATAACTGGAGATACTCTTTTCCGACAAAATGACTTCCCCGGTCACTTGGCCTTTAATTGAGAGTGTAAAAGGACGCTGAGGAATGTTTGGAACTACAAAACAGCAGATGTCGATGGTAATAGCGAACTCTTTATTGCCGAATTAAATCTAAAATTAAAAGCACCCAGCTAAAAAATGGGACAGGCTCAACGGGTTAAACACAACAAAGCTTCTTGAAGACGAACATCGAGGGGTTTATGCAACTGAGTTAAGAAAAAGAGCTAAAGTATTAGAAAACATATCTGAGAAGGTGCAGGCAATCAAAGAGGCTTTGGATAGCATCAGGAGAGTATCGGAATGCACTGGAAAGGAAGTACTGCGATATAACGTAACAAGATAGAAACCTTGAATATCAATAAAAAAAAAAAGAAAAAAAAACTAGAGCATGCGAAGATTCCAGTGCTGATAGTGAAATTTAACGAACTGCAAGAGAGAATATCTGGAATAAAAGGCAGGTGATGCTGACAAAGGGATGGATTTAGAGAGTGGCATTTTCAGTGAAATATCCAAGGGTGTAAGGGAAAACAAAAGAGTAAAATAACTTTGAAAAGGAGGACGGGGTTAAACATCTAGGTCAGGTATAGGAAATGATGAGAGGGGTTTATAATATGATTGATATACCAAGAACTGAAGGAGCCCTGTATAAATGAATGGATGGATTCTCGGCATATGAAGTTCAGTTAGTAATAAAGTAACTTACGAGATGGAAAGTACTGTGCATGGTAGGATCCTTCAGTGATGATTTGAGCAGGAAACATTTGTACTAACTAGAATGTTTTGTGGATTATTCATTGAGGAAACAAAGCTTGATGGTTGGAAATTAAAAGTCAAACAGATACCAAAGAGAGGTGAAAATATTCATTCTGAGCATGTTATGTCTGTCCGGGAAAAATATCGAGGAAGTGCTTTCATAAGAACAAGCCGATTTTATAAAAGTTTCAAAAGTCAGATATTTGTGTTGGGGCTTATCCTCTCTTGATGACTTGATGATTATGGATAGACAATATTTTGGAATGTCTTATGATACTATAATTCTCCAGTTTAAGATGTAAAACTAACCAAGACTAAGCATGAAAGAAGCGACGCAAAGTGAACGTTGATGTAATCTCGTCAAGTGAACTTGAAGTGAATAGCTTGGCATTACAGAACAATGTTTGCCTTTCTAATAGATTTTATGATAAGAATTTAGCGTTAAGATTGAATAGAATGCGTCAGATTGGAGTAATGATGCACTTGACAGGCTTAGAATATACAGATGATGTTTCTTTAATCAACATAACTGCACAATATTTGCAAAGAATGTATAACAAAATGCGGCACATATCTAGAGAACACAGGGGGTCGAAGATAAATCTATGAAAAACAGAAATAATGAATACAGAGTTGTCACGGAGGGTGTGAAATAACAACAGATGGAGCTAAAATGGATGAAGTTCAGTCTCTCAATAAAACTACTTCCAAAACAGACTCTCTTGAGAAGGGATTTGTGAAAGACTAAAAGAGGACACATCAAACAATGGGCAGGCTGAGTGAGATATGGAGATCAATTTTATGGAAATTGCGTACAAAATTAAGAATTTACATTGATCTAGGATGACACGAATCATGGTATGGCTGTGAAAATGACTGTAGTTGTAAATATATATGAGATAAAGACGAGATGGAGGTGGCATTGACATGTCCTTAGCATCACTAGAGGAGAGAATAGTACTTGATAGTTAGTTGGGCTCTTCCTTGGCTGAGATGAGTGGGAATTCTGGAAAATCACACAAACACACACAAACACATACATACATACACATATATGTGTGTGAGCATGCGTGCGCGTGCGTTTGTGTATGATTATAATAACTCTGACACTCATAACAGCTGGGAAAAATAAAAGAATGGGTGTAGGCCTAGCACGCAGTCATATTTTTTTTGGTGATTATGATCATATACATATATATATATATATATATATATATATATATATATATATGTGTGTGTGTGTGTGTGTGTGTGTGTTGTGTGTATGTATGTGTGTGTGTGTGTATGAATTCATGTTTGTATGCGTATTCCTGCTCATCTCGTATAAAAGATTTGAATGTGGGACCAATAATGGTCCCATATTCAAACATTAGTTCACGTTTAAAGAACAGTAGTAACCCACCGTGCAATAAATATCTTCCTTTAGTTAGAGAGATTTTTTCATGCTGTTTTGCACGGCAGAACTGGTAACTCGTTTAGTATGCAGTTTGTGAATAAATAATACATGTAACGTGATGAGCATGACATTGTCTGTTTATCTTTCATCATTTTATGTAGTTCATACCTTTCTGGCCAGACTCCTATGATTCAGATTCCAGTTTGCTTATAATTTTGGAACTTTTATACATGTAATAAAGTAAAGATTCCTAATTTCTTTTTCAACGTAATGTTAGGACCGTAAACACTAGAAATCCAGAAGTGAAAACATATGAAAATTATCCGTATTTTTTTTGACATCATAGGGACATAGCATGTTCTTGTTTTGATTCCTATTACTCTTACAACAACAGTAATTAAGTTGACACCTCTCTAAACAGCGCAATATAAAACGTTTTTCTTTATCAGAAATATTATAACAGTAACTCTAAGTCTGACATCGGTGAGAAACTGACACATTACGTTGACCTTAGCTTACGCACAGCCGTTTGCACAGTCTCTTTTCCATTTCCTTTTCGAGTGACTGATAGGTCATTTCCCTATCAGATGCGCTGATAGGTCAGTGCCTTATTATAGCACTGATAGGCCAATTCTCTGTCAGAAGCACTTGACAAGGTCAGTATCAAAGCCACCGATAGGTCAGTTCTCCTACGAAGGCACTGATGGGCAGTTCTCCATCAGAACCACTTGATAGGTTCAGTTCTCCATCAGAAGCACTGATAGGTCAGTTCTCTATCAGAAGATGGCGTGGTCAGTTCTCTATCAGAAGCATGAGGTCAGTTCTCACGAACATGATGGGTCAGTTCTAATATAGAAGCCACTGATGGGTCAGTCTCCCTTCAGAAACACTGATAGGTTCAGTTCTCTATCGAAGCACTGATAGGTCAGTTCTCCATCAGAAACACTGATAGGTCAGTTCTCTATCAGAAACACTGATAGGTCAGTTCTCTATCAGAAGCACTGATGGGTCAGTTCTCCATCAGAAACACTGATAGGTCAGTTCTCTATCAGAAGCACTGATAGGTCAGTTCTCTATCTGAAGCACTGATAGGTCAGTTCTCTATC
>NC_087205.1:73108420-73135920 GCF_015104395.2 Macrobrachium nipponense
ACACGCACGCATACGTACACACACATATAAACTATATGTGTCTGTCTGTGTGCTTGTTCAACTATATACCTATCATCTGGTCGCTCCAGATGTTATCCAATTTATATTTGTAATGGAATGAGGTTGCTAGCCTTTTATACAACTTGACAGGCGAGTACCTACTAGTTACCAAGTTTATTGCTTGAATTAGAGACGCACAATTAGATTTTGGGAACGGGCGGGACAAAATTGCCTCATCGCCCACCGGGATTACTTTCCGGTCTTTCGATAAGGAGCCAAGGATTGATAACACATGGAAACTGTATACCTCGGGGATCTATATGTATATATATATATATATATATATATATATATATATATAGATATATATATATATATATATCTTATAGTTACTATTTAAATGCTTGAGTTTCAAGTCACTGACCCCCTGCGGGCTTGTTCCATATGAACAGGGTTCATATATTAACCTAAAATCATAAATAAGAAAAGCTGTAGAAAATTATTCTGGTTTGAGGATCAATGCATTTTTCAATTTTTTGTAATTTATGTTATTTTTACTCATAAAATTAGCAAGTAAAGGATAAGTACCGGGCAATTTTCTTTCAGATGGTTAAATGTTAGTGCAAAAAAATATAGAAGAAAATGCTTGAAAACGTCTATAATAATATTATCTTCTATACACAGATAATCATTTTCCGTAGCACAGATCAGATAAGTAGATTTTTTCGAGTTATCTGAACTATGCTACTGTCGATTGTTTGTGTATTAAAAGTAATAATATCATAGACGTCCAAAAGGATTTCCATTCCCCTTCTCGTGCTAATATCTTAGCATTTGAAAGAAAATTATCCGATACTTATCCTTTACTCGCTACCTCTAGGGGCATATATAACATAAAATGCAAATAATTGAAATATATATGGATCTTCAGACTAGACATATTGTATATAGTTTTCATAATCATTTTTAAGCTAATCTTTATCCAGAAGTGTTTGTAGTTCGAGAATATTTCTATTAAAACTACAAACAGTTCTGATAGGCCAAGTTTCGCCTTCTGGCAGCGATAGGACACAAGACGAACATTCAAAAGTCTGTCGGTCAATCCCAGTCTGTTTCATCCAATTGAACCTTCTGTGAAAGGGCGAAAGCATCAGCTGGAAGTCAAAGAAGTGCAAGGAATTGCAACCTCATCCCAAAAAGGCCTACTGAGAACCGGAAGGCTGAAACACTTAGGCGCCACCCTGCCTAAGGCGAAAGAGGCTTGTGGGAATAGAGAGAGAGAGAGAGAGAGAGAGAGAGAGAGAGATGTAATTACACACACCCATAACGCTCATGTACATCGATGCTACATTTCTGCCTTTATCTCTGTTGCGCCGAAGCACAACTGCCGCCATTACTAAAACTACAACGACCAAGTAAATCCGCCTCAGCTTCTGATATCTACAGCAAGAATTACGCGGCGTCTCTCCCTCAGCCATAAAAAGCCAGAGAAGCTGAAGATATTTTGCCTCACAGCAACATTTCACAGCAGTTAAATGAGGCTTGTTTTGGTACAAGAAAATTGCCTCATTAAATTACCGAAGCCCACCACAAGCCTCGGTTCCAATCTCTGGACCGGCCCTCCGGGACCGGAATGAATCAGGGAGCGCCCAGGAACCATATCTGCTATAGATCCTTACAAATGCCCATCCCGAAAATGTGGCCTTTACTTGACGCTACTGCAAATTCAGATACAGTTACGATACTTGGAAGTCTCGTAGGATTAATTTGCGTTACCGGAGAATGAGACGCTAGGAAGGTCCAATCAATCTCCCGGCTTTGGTTGCTGAATATATTTTCTTATAGCTGCATTGTTTCAGATTAAAATATCATCAGAAAGCATACTTCATTATCTCCATGAATCTCTGCAATTACTTTTTATTTGTAATTCATTTGATTTGATTATTGACATTACATCATTAATCACGCGGATAATAGTTTTACAAATGCGCTTATTTACCACACACGCATATATATATATACACATATATATATATATATATATATATATATATATATATATATATATATATATATATGTTATATATATATATATATATATATAGTATATACAGATATACATTATATATAATGTATATACGTATATATATGTATATGTATGTGTGTATGTAATTACGTTATTGGGGCTGTTTTAAATCTTTTAAATGCTATCTCATAATAAATACTAAGAGGGGAATAATGGATGCTTATTTTCCAGGCAAACAGAGTAAAATCCTGAAAAAGTAGGAAGCACCGCCTTTTCTCCATTTATATTATATGTCTATCCCATTTCAACATGTGTCGTTTTACTACAGCTAGGATCTTCATTTCAATAGTGCACCAACTCTCTCTCTCTCTCTCTCTCTCTCTCTCTCTCATAATATATTAGCGAAGAAAATTAGAAAACATAATATAGTAGAAAAAGTAGGAAGATGGTTAAAAGCATTTTTACACAACAGAAAACTGATAGTTATTGCAAACGATGAGAAATCGGATGAAGCTAAGGTAATATTCGGTGTGCCACAAGGTACGGTGTTAGTTGCATTACTGTTTGTTATTATGATTGCAGACATAGACAGTAATGTTAAGGACTCGGTAGTGAGCAGTTTCGCCGATGACACAAGAATAAGTAGAGAAATTACTTGTGATGAAGATAGGAACGCGCTACAAAGAGACCTTAACAAAGTATATGATTGGGCAGAGGTAAATAGGATGGTATTTAACTCTGATAAATTTGAATCAATAAATTATGGAGACAGAGAAGGAAAGCTATATGCATATAGGGGACCTAATAAAGAGACAATCACAAATAAGGAAGCAGTTAAAAACCTTGGTGTGGTGTTGAATAGGAACATGTTATGCAATGATCAAATAGCAATTCTATTGGCAAAATGTAAAGCAAAAATGGGAATGTTGTTACGGCACTTCAAAACAAGAAAAGCTGAACACATGATTATGCTTTATAAAACGTATGTTCGTAGTCCACTTGAATATTGCAATATGGTACCCACACTATCAAAAGGATATTGCACAAATAGAGAGTGTACAAAGGTCCTTTACAGCTAGAATAGATGAAGTTAAGGATCTTGACTATTGGGAAAGACTACAATCCTTAAAATTATATAGTCCAGAAAGGAGAAAAGAACGCTACATGATAATTCAGGCATGGAAACAGATAGAAGGAATTGCCGAAAACATCATGGAGCTAAAAATATCAGAAAGAGCAAGCAGAGGTAGATTAATAGTTCCCAAAACTTTACCAGGAAAAATAAGGAAAGCACACAGGACATTAATCCACTACGCACCAGCATCGACAATACAGCGTCTATTCAATGCGTTGCCAGCTCATCTGAGGAATATATCAGGAGTGAGCGTAGATGTGTTTAAGAATAAGCTCGACAAATATCTAAGCTGCATCCCAGACCATCCAAGATTGGAAGATGCAAAATATACCGGAAGATGCACTAGCAACTCTCTGGTAGACATTAGAGGTGACTCACACTGAGGGACCTGGGGCAACCCGAACAAGATGTAAGGTCTGTAAGGTAAGGTCTCTTTCTCTCTCTCTCTCTCTCTCTCTCTCTTTTGTTTTCTATTTACTGTCTTTCTGACCTTGAAATGTATGCGTGAAAGAGAATTTATGTTCAAAAAGCAACACATTTGCTTGAACAAGATTGGTAATTGTATCAGGAAGGATGAAAATCAACAGTTTATGTTTTTATTAGAAAATGAAGTAATGCATCATTTCCTTTTTACGTGAAGAAATGAGCAAGTGCTAAATTTCTTTCACTTGAATGATAGAACAAAGTGCGTTCACGCGCGCGCGCGAGAGAGAGAGAGAGAGAGAGAGAGAGAGAGAGAGAGAGAGAGAGAGAGAGAGAGAGAGAGAGGATGCTGCATAAAGTGTTGAGCATGTAATTGAAAATTATATGCAATTTCCAATGCCACATTTATGTTGCCTCGAGACTTTGTATTTGATAATTCTGATATACGACAAAATACTAAAATATTACTCTTACTTCTTACTTGGATACAACGGTCTCTGTTTATTGTTCATAGCCAAGAGGTTCACAGCAAGCCTCTTAGAACCTTCAAAACTCTACCACACTTACGACCCTCCTTTAGGCAAGAGCCCGTGCTGGTGTAGACCATCCTAAACTAAAGCAACCACCACATAATCAAGGACAGACTGGACAGGGCATTGTGATTCAGAACGCTGCCGTTTTTATTTCTCATTATCTGCAAAATATTTGCGTGGCAAGGAAGCGGCGCTGCATGCAGTGATGCATGAAAATAAAAAGCCTCTGTTATGACTTTCCAACTGATCGCATCGATCCAGTCATTTTCCCAGAACCTTTCATTACAGGTGAATACCACGTTCGATTATCACAGCGACAGCGGGCCACAGGTGACAGTCCCTTACGCACCTGCTATCGATTCGAACATACTTTTCACATTGATCCCCAAACTTCCAGAGAAGAATTTTCCGAGAATGGAATGACAGATGATGCAAAGGACGTCTTCAAATCCTTCCACTCGAGTCTTCGCCTCTCTTCCATTTTTTTTTTTTCTTTCGTTTAACATCGATTCGATTAGCAAAAGAAATTTGACCATAAACCATTCTTTAAAATTCTCTTAATAAGTTTCATTGAGGGATCGACTTGAGAGATCATTTCGTATTCAAATAATCATTTAATTGACTTCCAGGATCCATCTTTCTCCCATTCTTTTTCCAGAAGACTCATCGAATAAGTTTCAATTAAGGTAACTCCCGGACCTTGGAAAGGTATTGGAAAGGGAGAGAGAGAGAGAGAGAGAGAGAGAGAGAGAGAGAGAGAGAGAGAGAGAGAGAGGACTCAGAATTCGGTATTTGCACAAGGTATTTCTTTGATCCCACACATCCAAAGATAATTCTTGTTTCAGGCATTAGGGAGCTGAGTGGAAAACTCTCCCCACGTGCTGGAATTGAAAAAAGGAGGAGGAGGAGGAGGAGGAGGAGGAGGGGAGAGAGAGAGAGAGAGAGAGAGAGAGAGAGAGAGAAATATAGATGGATAGACTTATGTTGGAAAACTGCGTCTCTAAAACCAGTATATGTCATTGTTGGGGTGATATGAAAACTATATCGATTATATATATATATATATATATATATATATATATATATATATATATATGTGTGTGTGTGTGTGTGTGTGTGTGTGTGTGTGTATGCATGTGTGTATGACTGGATCACGAAAAAATGGAATGCAATTAATACATAAATAAAGACATTAGGTAAAAGGGCAAGAAGTTAAAAGACCTTCGTGGAATTTTGTCATCAATATACTATATATATATAATATTATATTTATATATATAATCTATATAGTATATATATATATATATATATATGTATATATATACTAATATACATATATATCACATTACATTACCAGATATATTTAACAAATTAAATTATATATATATAAATATCTATATATTATATATTATAATAAAGTGAACGTGGTGTCTGTATGTTACCTAAAGAGAGAGAGAGCGAGAGAGAGAGAGAGAGAGAGAGAGAGAGAGAGAGAGAGAGAGAGAGAGAGAGTGTGTGTGTATCTCTAAGAGGCGTATAAAGTATGGAGAAGAAAAGAAAAACGCCCGAGAAGACTGAGTTGAGAAATCTTTGCCATACTTAGTTTTAAAATATACATTCCCCCATCCAATGCATTTGTGTCAGATGGCGAATGTTGCCGCAGACGACGGAACTCGACTATCGGGTGTGTGGGTAGCAAGGAAACAAAAATCCCAGAGCTTTTGCCCAAGCTATGAAATTGTAAATAGGCACTTATATCTTCCTTGTCAGACCCCGGGAGTCCATAATGGCGAAGATTCTTTGCACGCTCGAATCACACGGCAAAAGAGATGTGTGTCATTTGGGTAAGATGAAACCGCCAAAGAAACTGCGCCGTGCAAGTCATGAAATCCATTTGGGGGAAACGTTACCGCTGCTCCTCTTTGAACTGATGTTTACTTGAAGAATATCACCTTCGCCCTCTCTTATTCGGCGGAAATGCCAGCTATTTTTCAAAACGGCCAGATAAACGAACAACCCAGCAGGATTAAGTTGGCCTTGTGCCAGCAAGAGCCTGTGTCGGAACGATGCTGGATTGCTCTGGTAACTTGCTCGGCAAGAGCCTGTGCTGCCTGAATACGTATAGTCGACCATTTAGGATGATATAGATGGCATATTTACAATGAATGATGAGTATCGAGTGTGACAACCGTTTCTGAGTTATTGGTTTATAAAATTATCTTTCTAAGCATATACACATGAATCAAACAAATACGGATTTGGAGACTCCTGTATGGCATTTTGTAATTGGAATTTCAAGATTTTTCGTGTCACATTTTAATCATTTGATTAAAACAGCACCAAGAACTATACGAACACATATACAGAGTAAAAGACAGCCACGAGCTAGAAAGCAACTGAATCCAAATTAAAGAAAGGTAAAAGAAGAAAACTAAAAACTAGCAACAATGAATAAGCTAAAGGAGAAAGACGAAAAATAAGCAGGGAAACAGGTAAATAAATAAATAGGAGAGGAGAAGAAGAAAGAAGACTTTGAGCCGGGTCTCTCCGGGTCGAGGCGGACTAGCGAGCGATAAAAGGAAAGCAATGGACCCTGATGATGCCCCTCGCAAGAATTTTGATGGATCTTTGCTGACCCACACAGACTCTTTACTTCCTCACATCCTTGAATTTTCGAGAGCAAGGAGGAGACGAGGATAAAACACACCAGTGCCTCTGGCACAAGATAACAACAGGATACACAAAGGGATGCGAGGAAAGGAGGAACAAGAAACTGTGCGATACATAGGAGAGATAAACTGATGGAACGAAAATAACAAGAAGTAAAATGGAAGGAATTATCGTTTATTGTTCTAAATTCTCATAAAGTCATAACTTACTGATGAATATTCTATAGAAATGAATTAATAAGATGGTAACATATCAGATAGGTATGATATGGATAATTTCTCTTGTATTCTGTAGCACAATGATTAAGCATTTACAAGAGGAAATTAGTGGAGACTGTCCCCTTGCTTTTCCTTAGAACGAAGTTCATTTTAAGGAAACGTTTTACTGGTGAAAACACCAATTATTTCCTGGTTACTAATACTACTATTGCTACTATTATCATCATCATCATCGGTGTAGTTATTATCATTCTGAAAGCGTAGAGTCTTTTAGATCAACCATACAGACAAGTGCATTGAGATGAAAGTTTGTACAGCTCAATATACCCTTATTTGAAATAGTAAAGGTAGCTGGGGGGTCAATTTATAGTCACATGAAATTGAGAAAAAGTAAGAATAATATATATGTTTAAAACATGAAGTAGACCTACTATAACAAACTGATGGAGAAGGATGGAAAAAATATTCAAGGTGAGAGAAAAACCTCAGGGACATGTGGAATCTCACCAAGAGAAAGGAAGTATTTTTTCCTTTGAGATGAAAAAAAACCGCACCAACTCCAACACTGAAACCAAGCTTTAAAAGGGCGGCCAAGCTGGAAGTCTTTTGAAAATTGTCGTAATCAAGATTGCAATGGAAACGCAAGTGACCCTTCGAGATGTTATTTGTAAAATGAGAAGGTCCTTGGAGTGCTGCTGATATCTGGAACCTGATAACCTTCTAATAAGCTTTGAATGAAATATTTGAAATATGTTTCATAGTAATCTATAGCTAAAGTAAGTTTTTCTGCAAAATAACACACTTTTAATAGTAACATTTATTGATCTATATTTCCAACTTTGTTTGCGGCCAAATATTGCAATAGGTATTGACAAATAATCTATATCAATGAGGAATGCGTGATCAACCCTCGGAGTAGTACCATAGTGGAGTAGATATGCGAGAATTGTTCTGGTTCTGCCTCCCATTCGTCGGTCATCGACCACAGCCTACTCTTTCGTTATAGATCTTTGTTAAAACTATGCGAGATCTGATCCATTTCGAGTCAGAGGAGAACCACGAACTGCATGAGCATTCCACAGTTTATATCTTACCACCACGTATAACGACGATGATACTAGTAAAATCTAAAGAGCACAAAGGGGCAACAGCACTTCCATACCGAGGAACATCGTTCAGGATTTGCCACACAGAACCAACTCGTAAATACCGATCTGCTCCGTCAACATGTGTGAACTCTCCAAATCAAGAGGTACCAGATGTATGTACATGTAAACTTCAAAATTTCTTAAAAATATTAAATATTGTTTTGCCAGACGAGACACTGTGGTGATAAGAATTCCAAGAATAAACTCCAACGGTTTATTTGCATGCATGTACACACACACACACACACACACACACACACACACACACACACACACACACACATATATATATATATATATATATATATATATATATATATATATATATATCTTAGCAAATATAGCTTACTCAAGACCTCCACATCAAAAGAGAAGTATCAGAGGTCGTGTAAAATTCAAAATCTCCTAAAGTTGATGACTATTGTCCTGTTAGAAGAGATCACTTTAGGATGAAGATTATCATGCAGAAAACCCAACCATCTGTACACACACACACACACACACACACACCTATATATATATATATATATATATATATATATATATATATATATATATAGTATATATATATATTATATATATATATATATATATATATATTATATAGGTGTGTGTGTTGTGTGTGTGTACAGATGGTTGGGTTTTCTGCATGATAATCTTCATCCTAAAGTGATCTCTTCTAACAGGACAATAGTCATCAACTTTAGGAGATTTTGAATTTTACACGACCTCTGATACTTCTCTTTTGATGTGGAGGTCTTGAGTAAGCTATATTTGCTAAGAGAGAGAGAGAGAGAGAGAGAGAGAGAGACGAGAGAGAGAGAGAGAGACATTGAAAGCCCTCGAACGACCTCGAATTGAAAAACGTCGCTGAATACCCATGTGGTTCCATGAGGCTCCCATAAAACGTAAAAAGCGAAAGTGGATAAAAAACAACGTTCTCAACTACGTTTCTATTCAAACCAATTCCACGTTAAGGAAAAAAAGCAAAGAAAAGATGGAAAAACAGCGCGGGGAGTAAAACTCTCCTTGATTATAATAACTTCTGTTTGAACCTCGCTCTAAAAGTGGGATAGGAGGGAGGAGATGAGATGAGATGGGGTGGAAATATGGGTGCGGGTGGGGAGTGGGTGCGGGGGCGGGGGGAGGGCTCTTATTACTTGCAAGCGAATCTTGGTAAAAGGCAAAAAGGAAATGAAGCCTCGAGATCAGTATTTTTCGGTCCTTTCATTAGGATCACGATGAGAAAACCTCATCTGACGCTCGACTTTTTTTTTTTTCTTTTTTACACTTTTTCTTTATCTTTTAAGGGCATAAGTGCAGAGAGAGAGAGAGAGAAGAGAGAGAGAGAGAGAGAGAGTGGGGAAAGGGGAGAGGGGCGACGATAGTAGAAAAAAAGGAGTGGTGAGGAGAGGGAGGGGCGAAAGAAGACTAAGAGGATATATATTTAGAGGCTATAAGGAAGAACTCCGTAAACTCAACTTCGGCTCTCGAATCGAGCGAGGGAAGGATTTATTGTCTCTCTGTTGGCCCCAGAAATTAATTACGTACCTGGTAATTATTCGACTGTTGTTGGCTGCCGCTATGATGCAGAGATAGAATGTAAACCAGAAGGTTTGAGAGAGCAGTAGAGCCACGACAATGTAAAGATCACCTCACAGGATTAAAATAATTCTTAAGACATTCTCTCTCTCCCTCCCTGTGTGCGTGTGTGTGTATGTGTGCGTATGCACCTCTATCACACGGGTACAGGCACGTAGAGTGATTTCATGGTGAATAAAAAAAGTAAACAATGAAGGAAAAATTTTTTGTCCTTTAAAGCTGTTTTAATCTTTGTCCTCCGGCACTGAGCTTCTCAAGTCATATTTTGAATACTTTCATTGGAGTACTCCTGTTGTAGATAAAAAAAAAAGGAGAGAGAGAGAGAGAGAGAGAGAGAGAGAGAGAGAGAGAGAGAGCTTGGAAAAGTAAGCTAATTGTGTGCCTGTACGTGTATGTGTGTGCGTGTGTTGTGTGTTGTGAGAGAGAGAGAGAGAGAGAGAGAGAGAGAGAGAGAGAGAGAATTAACCTTTTATTGTGTGTTAAGAATACATAAGAGTTTTAAGTAAAATCTGAAAAGTGACTTGACATTTCAAAGTGAAAGAAATGCGAAAAGAAAAAAAAAAAGGGAAAAGTTACAACCGAGAAATACTCAAATGAGCCCTTTAAGGTAATTTAGCTGATTTTAAAATGAAAGTAAAATTGTACCTTTTTTTCAGAGGTGTTTACCATTTCATCTTTATGCTAATTCTATTACTGGCAGAAAATCATCTATTAGAGATCATAATGAAATGATAGCTCTAGAAATGATTTAAGTCTATGGAATATTTTAGCCAAAGGTAAATAGCAGTAATGGAAAGCTTTTTGCTTTTTAGTGTACCTGACGATGCACACATACATGGACACGCGCGCGCACGTATGTAATTGTGGATCAAATAATTAGTGCCATTACATCTTGCATGCTGACCGCAAATGAGGCGAATCAATCAAAACTGCTGCCACGAAGATGGATCTCTGACAAGGACGCAGACCCATCGATGACGTCACGGCCGATGGGCGTTAATCGCCAGCCCTGAAGACGGACAGGAAGGAAGTCTGCCCAGACACCTCTCTGGCGGAATGTGGGTAAACATCGCTCCATTGCACATCACAGTAGCACGTCGAGAACATCATTGCGAGAGGTGGCGCTTCATTTCCTGCCAAGCGCCGATGAAGATTGATTAGCAAGGTTATCTGGCTTCATCGTCAGTGAAGATTAATGGCAGACATTAGTTTGAAATGACCGAGGTCGATTTCATGAAAATAACAGCTTGATATTTCATATCATTATGTGCATGGTTGTTGCGTGCAATCGTTCATCACTTACACTAGTTCTTTGTTTTAGTTTTTGCTTTATCAGTTCTGTATAAATTTTACATTCTTTTTTTCATAGTTTTAAGATTATTTAGTCATTTTAACTCTCATCAAAATTTTTCCCTAGTTCAATCTTGATGTCAAATTAGTGTTTCGTTTCTTGACAGTATATGTATAGAAAACAGTTTTTTTTTTATTTTTGCCATCACTTGAAAGCTAATCTAATTCTCGTTCCTCCATGCATAGTCTGTTTTTCTTTCTGCTCTTCATAATTTCAAAAAATAATTTGGATTTCCCACCTACAGCTATTTTCCAACTTGGCATTCTTTATCCATAATATTTTTATTCATTCCAAGGGATTTGCTACGATTGTGTTCATTTAGTCATTTATTAAATTTTTTCCGTTTCTTTGATAATATAATATATATATAATATATATATTTATATATATATATATATACATATATAATATATATATCTTATATATAGATATATATATATATATGTAGATATATAATATATATATATATAGTATATAATATCTATATCTATACATATATTACATGTGTGTGTACATTTGTGCGTGTATATGTATGTGTGTGTTTTGACGTGTGCGTATGTGTATTTTAAATTCACACGATGCCCTCTTAACGTTCGAACTTCAAAAATATTTTTGGTACAGTTTTAATACTTCAAACTTATATCCGATTCGAGAAAATACACGTCGAAACTTTCACCTTCCGTATCAGAATTCGTACCCACGTATAGACCAGAAGTCTCTCTCTCTCTCTCTCTCTCTCTCTCTCTCTCTGTTTCTAAATATGTGCATATATATGTATATATATATTATATATATACATACACACACACACACACACACACACACACACATATATATATATATATATATATATATATATATATATATATATATATATATATATATATATATATTGTTACGTTTATAGATCTCTTCATCTACCCAGTAATTAATTAATTAGTTAGATTTGGAAAACGGCAGCCATTTCCTCCAAATATCAGCTGATTTTTAGTAAACGCGGGAAACCAAAACCCGCCAGCCAGAGATAGGGGGTTCCTAAGTTGGGGGAAAATAAACTCTTGTCAGCTTTAGGGACGTATCTAAAAGGGAAGGATGTAGGCAGACTGGTACTTCTTAGGCCTATATCTTAAGCTCTTTCTCCTGTGAACCCTCTGCTGGCTGTATGTTCTGTTTCCAGGATTTGCCCTGCTCGTGGGGGGTTAAGCTGACTCCCAACACCCAGGCAAAACACCTGCGATCTGCCCAGTCGTCTCCAGACGTGATCTTGGACGGATGTCCAGCCAGCCTCTCTCCAAAACTTAAGCCTAACGGCGTACTGGCGCGCCAAGAGACCCAGACCTGGGACAAAGCCAGGCCACATTTTCTACAAAGATCCACTGAACACGGCATCCAGGTACGTCTTGTGAAACAGCATATTGCCAGTCCCTTACATCCTATTATCTATTTGATCCCCATTTTCCCAATTCAATTTCAAAACCAAAAAGAACTCATCCTTTTGTTTCCTCTCACTGCCTCATGGCCGCATGTTTCCCTTGTGTGATCGTCCCAGACAAATGAAGTCATTGCATACCTCAGTGAAACATTAAAGTTCCTTTTCCCCAGTGTTAGAGAACGAAATAATAGTAACTGATAAAAAGAAATCCTCTTTTCTTTTATCTTGTTTAATCTTGGATCCTTTTCCAGATTCCCTGAGTCACGTGCCAAGTCTCTCTGCCCGCAAGTGTTGCATTCCCGCAATATTATGTAACCAGCTTTTACAAATTCCATTTTGAGCCATCTATTATCCATTTGTGAGAGATTATAAGTCCACGTGGGGACCAGTAGCATTTACTTTTCTCCAGGCCAGTACGAGCCTCTTGTAAATAAATAGCTGTAAAGTATTTAGCTGAGTTTCTGGCGACCTACCTTTTCCTCTAGAGTAAATTATCACTATAAATACGTTTTACGGTAAGTTCAAGTAAATTCACCTTGTTCTCCCTTAACTTTTCATGTTTACGTATCGGAGCCTCTCTCAAGGCCGGGCTCATATGTAAAAATATACATATATATATATATATATATATAATATATATATTATATATATATATATATATATATATATATATATATATTTACATTATGATAGAACAGAGTAGACTCTCGAGGGGTCTTTGTAATGAATCTTATATATATCTGAGCAACAAAATTATTCTAATTTCCAAATAATAATGACAAAAATTCATGTACATCTACCTGCGAATGTCGTTATGTATAAAAAAGGAGTAAACCATCAAGGCAAAAACAAAAGAAAAGTCGAGTAATTGAATTCTTCACTATATGTCAGAACCCTCTTAAATATACAGCAAGCGATTGACGTTGTCTTGATTGACGTGTGACCTGGAATCCGATCACGAACTTGTGACGTGGCTGTCCCTTTGATGGGGTAGGGGGTGGGGGGGGGGGTGGGCAGGGCCAGGGGGTGCGCCGAAAGGAGGGCAAAACATGTTTATATTTTATCTGCGAAGGGAACTGACTGATTAATTTGATATGCTGAAATGTCCAGTCAACTATAATGACCATCGACGTCGAATATAAATTTGCATGTATATCCATTTTCCATAGAAAGGGTATTGATGGATTAATTTGGTATTGCAATATGAAGATATAACAGAAGTAGTCATGGACATTGAAGCTAAATCTGTTTATCAATGTTTAGGGTAACCTTGCGAGGTTTTACTTCTAGTATGGGTAAATAGAAATAAACGATCCTTAATAGATTATAATGCTCATATTTGTCGTGCTCCAATAGAAAATAAAATCCAATTCTATTTTGAAAATATATTAAAAACGTTAAATTTCATTACAGTTTCAAGACCAACTGGTCTTCTATTCAGGTGATTACAGAGTAATTATTCTGTAATCACCTGGAGGGGAGGAGACCAGTTGGTCTTTACACTGTAAGGAAATTTAATGTTTTTTATATTTTTCCAAAACGCAACGGGAGTTTATGTACTGGAACGATGTTTAAATAAATAGACAGGGACTATTAAACACGCAATGAATACATAACAACTTTTTGAAACGTAAAACCTTAGTGATTTCTCGAGTAAACGTAAACAAGAATAAAATATGTACATAATAAAAAGGCCCATCACATTTAATTTGTGTGCAGACAAACACACATCTGTCTATTGCATGAATAAAGTCCACATAGAAAACTATGTCGGGATGACAAATAACGCTCAGCCTCGAAAAAAAAAAAAAAATACAATATTTTCCCGAAAACAACACATCTATGTTTGCCACAAAATTTGCTCATTTCTGTGAACACGGTCGGTTATTGGAGGTTATTTGCAGTTTGCAACATATCTGTGGATTCTGATTGCAAAGTGAGTCATCATTTCGTTCATTGAGTCAAAGTTATAAAACTGCAAATAACCATTTAACGCGCAATACCTATCTAAATATATTACACTTTGAGTTAACTAATATCAGGGTACGGTCGTAACCGGGAATATCGTATTATGAAATTAAATGCGCTCTCTCTCTCTCTCTCTCTCTCTCTCTCACTGTCCTTTCATCTGATGTTCATTTGTATTTAACATATATATATGTATATATATACATATTTGCTACATACATGCATACATATACATATATACACACACACACACACACACATATATATATATATATATATATATATATATATATATATATATATATATATAGAGAGAGAGAGAGAGAGAGAGAGAGAGAGAGAGAGAGAGAGAGAGAGAGAGAGAGCACTGCATCGAACTCTCTCTTTCACTCCATCAATCTTTCTATTTTTAGGTTTTCATCTCCTCCTTCCTCCTTAAACTTCTAAATTGTATATTTCACCTACCTCTGTTCTTTTCACTGGTCTAAATTACCACAAAAGACAGATCTATCTTTTACTTATGCTAACCATTTCATATGCCTGTATATCCACATTTCTCACCCGCTGAAAATTTTCATACTGCCAATCCTACATACACAAATAGTACCTAGAGCTTCCACCTTATTTTTCCTTTGCCTTCAACTTCCACTCTTCATAAATTAGAGTTGTATTAGAAGTTCCTTTCATAGATACACCACACATCCTCCATTATTTTGAGCACATTCTACTAGCTTTCTTGCTTCACCTACTTTGTGACTCGCCTCTTCTCTCATCCTACCTTCCTCTGAAATATTTAGTCTGGATTACCTACTGGGATCCACTGCTTCCGTTCCTTCACTGTCCTTACTAACATTCCAGGATCCACTGCTTCCGTTCCTTCACTGTCCATACTGACATTCCAGGGTCCACTGCTTCCGTTCTCTCACTGTCCACAAACATTCCAGGATCCACTGCTTCCGTTCTTTCACTCCACTAACATTCCAGATCCACTGCTTCCCGTTCTCTCACTGTCCACTAACATTCCAGGATCCACTGCTCCGTTCTCACGGCAACCATTCCAGTCACGGCTTCCGTTCTCACTGTCCATACTAACATTCCGGGATCCACTGAATCCGTTCTCTCACTGTCCATGCTAACTTATTCCAGGATCTGCTACTTCTGTCTCCTCATGTCCATACTGACATTCCAGGGTCCACTGCTTCCGTTCTCTCACTGTCCACAAACATTCCAGGATCCACTGCTTCCGTTCTTTCACTGTCCACTAACATTCCAGGATCCACTGCTTCCGTTCTCTCACTGTCCACTAACATTCCAGGATCCACGGCTTCCGTTCTCTCACTGTCCATACTAACATTCCGGGATCCAATGAACCCGTTCTCTCACTGTCCATGCTAACATTACAGGATCTACTACTTCTGTTCTCTCATTGTCCATACTAACATTCCAGGATCCACTGTATGCGCTCTCACACTGTCCAGACTAACATTCACTGCTCCATCTTCCTTGTTCTCACTTACCATCAAAACCTTAATCTGGTTTACTTTTACTTTCATCTTTCTCCATTAGCAAACACTTAACCCTATCATAAGCTTTCTCTAGTTCCATAAATGCTTTCCTTGTATGTTAAACAAAGATATAACCCTACAGTTCTTACAGTCTCCTCTGCCAGGTACCTTTAATCTGATGCATGGGATTATTGATAATGACCATTCCTTTTATACCTTTTTAACTTTCCTTTCATCAAGACCATTTTTACACATATTTTGACTCTCACATGCCACAGCTGCGTTGACTGGTGACATAGACCGGACAATAGTAGGCATAATTACATGTAAAAGTTGGAGATGGCTCAAAAAAAAAAAATGTTCCAGTTAATTCGTCGAGGAAATTCATTTGTATTCATCTAGTGTAATGGATAAAGCATTAGAGTCCATCGTTTTTAAGATGAGATGGAATTCTGGCGTGAAAGGACAGCTCCCGCATTCCGTTTTCAGTATTCCAGTGCATATAGACATATCGGGGGTGGACGGGGGGCTGCGGGAGGGGGCGATGAGTTTGTTGTGCTGTTATTTCATGGTTATGCTCGATTTTCTAATAATTGCCGCTTCCATGAACATATAACTTAGTCACCCAGCCCGTCTGATTATTTACGTCTTGTGATTTGATTGAGATTTCTCTTTTTTCTTTGTTAATTTCAGTTGGTTTCTTGATTCCTATTCATTGCAGATTACGGAGGGACTCTTATCTCTCTTCCAGCTTGAAAATCCGGCTCGAGTTATGTGGAGTATTTCTAATGACATTAAGGAATCCCTCGAAGAGAGAGAGACAGAGAGAGACACAGAGAGAGTAGGGGGTAGGGGTCTTATTAGTTAATAAGAGCCATTGTCTACTCCATGTTCCCCAGCGTTCATTGGGCTGGGTATCCTCAGCTGGCTCACACACACAGAGAGAGAGAGAGAGAGAGAGAGAGAGAGAGAGAGAGAGAGAGAGAGAGAGAGAGTGGAACGGAGCTATGGCAGCAGGCGTTCTCAACAAACGTCCCACTTTACAGGAGGGAAAGCTATCCGCCCCTAATCTCCACTTATAAAGCTTTAATAAAAGATAAGAGAAAAGGGATCCTCTTTGTCGTCCCCAGTGCCGTTATCTTATTTTTAGTTTCATACTTAAATAGTGGAAAGGCGTCTCAGGCACTCAATCGAGATGGGAACAAGGAGCCACTGGCTTCTTGGTCCCCTGTGCCTAGGGTGGTCTTCTGGTTGGGTGGAAGGGGCGGGTGGGGGGGGGGGGCGGATAGTAGGCAACCCGTCCCCTCTAGCGGCCGTACTTACAGAGGGATGGAAGTGACGCTAAGACTTGATAAAAAAAAAAAATTATAACAAAGATTGGAGTTTGGTATCCGTTAACGTTTACTTTCGTTAAGTCTGACTGTCTGTCTGTCTCTCTCTCTCTCTCTCTCTCTCACACACACATTACCACACATACACACACTTACACAGAATTGCTCACAAGAAAGACTGAATTATGAATATCATAAAAATTAATTATGTATTCAGTGTAGGTGACACGGCTGACCTATTTACTGAACTTTATTCAAATGACTTATGCATTCATTATTTTAGAGATATTGGTATAGGAAAAAAATGTGATGGATTCCGTGTGGTAGTGAAGAAAAAATTGCCAAAGAGAGAACACAACTGTAGAAACAAGCATCAATAAATATTATCAAATAAATATAAAACTAAATAAGTAAATGAGTAAAATAAGTCCAAGCAAGGAACATGGCATTTTGAAATTGCATTACCCCACTTAAACGTAAGAGCACCAGCTTTCATAACACTTCCAGGTGATTGTTCATAATTTTTCAGAGGAATAAAAAAAAACGTTTTTGGTGCTGATGCCTTGCAAAATGAATTCCACGCACTAATCCTAGAGATTGGAAATTCTATGTTGTAATTAAGCTGTTGAAAATTGAATATATTTAGACTTCAGGTCATAATCTGAATCATTACAGCCACTGTTTGTTGTACGAAAGCCTTAACCCATGATGTCTGAGTGAAATGAAGGTAAAACGCTTTGTAACTTTAGAAGAAACCTTTTTTCATTGTGAAAATAAGTATTTAATGTTGAACACATCCCGAGAGACGTGCAGAATTGTTTCATCTCTTTTTAGGATAAATGTGCTCTTCTTGAACGTTCTCATTTTTATCCAGATAACGGAGCACCCATTCCCCATTCCCATTCCCCCTTCCCCCTCACAAATAACCAAAATGATAGATATAACGGAAATAAGGATCATCATATACGTACGTTGTTTCACAGGACATTACTAGCCTCCCATCTGGGTAAGACCACCACTGCATGAAATGGCAACATAATCCATAATTCGCATGAAGAGATGAGTCAGAGATTTGAAGGCGTCTCAGATATAATCAAGTAAAAAATGCGCTGAAGTTCCATCGGCGCAATCGAGTTTTCTGTACGCGGTATAATGCAGTATAAAACTCTCAGCCACGATCCATGAATCCTTTAGCCGCTGCCTATGAAACTATCAGCCACGGCCCGGTGGTGGCCTGTTGTTACATGCTGTTGATTGGAGGGTAGATCATCAACGTACCAATTTGCAGCCCTCTAGCCTCAGTAATTTTGAAAGACCTTAGGGCGAACGGAAAAAGTGCGGACGGACGGACAAATAGCAAAGTCAATAGTTATCTTTTACAGAAAGCTAAAATGATGGAGGAGTTTGAATAGCTCGGAGGTGATATTGAGAAAAGTGAAAGCAGCGAAGGTTTTAAAGGAAAACCTCGCAGTTAGGAGAGAGAGGAAAGTAAGACAGACGAAAGAGAATATGAACTGAGGTACAGTAAAAGGAATGAAAAGGGTGTTACAGCTAAGGGTGAACCCCATGTGCAGCTTAAAGATAAATTGATTTCCTTTTTCCATTTACGTTCTGCGTCTACTCTTCGCTTCCAGATACGGGGGTTCATGTATTTCAGTTATTGTTTTAACAATGATCATTTATCTTAAGAATGGCATTTTATTTCATACATCAGTGATTTATCCTCAACCCTCCTGAGTCACATTTTCCCACACTGAACAATTATTTATAATATGTAGTGCACTTATCAAGGATTTATCATTTCCGTTCTTCTTTTGCTTGGATGCGCATAGTTGCATGCATATCCAAATGAGTGCGCGTGCGCACAAAGGTAGCAATCGTGACAACTCGTAGAAGACGAACAAAGTAAAAGCATGGAGAGAGAGAGAGAGGATGATCGAAATGACATTAAAAGAAGAAAACGGAATAACGAGAGGAGAGAGAGAGAAAGCAGGTAACTGAAGCAAATCCGAATGAGTCTCGTTAGAAGGGAGATCAAACACCGAGACGGTGATTTTATGACGAGGAGAGAGAGAGAGAGAGAGAGAGAGAGAGAGAGAGAGAGAGAGATGAGAGAAGAAAAGATAATGACAGAATGGGGATAGAGACAGAGAAAGAGAAAGAAAAATAGAAAATGACAGAATGTGGGTAGAGAGAGACAGAGAGAGAAAGAGAAAGAAGAAAAAGAAAATGACAGAATGGTGGTTATATATATATTATATAAATATATATTTCTATAGATATATATATATATATATATATATATATATATATTTTATATAGAGAGAGAGAGAGAGAGCGAGATGAGAGAGAGAGAGAGAGAGAGAGAGAGATGCCTCAGGTTAGTAGACATAGCTCTGCCGCGATGAGTCCAGGATGAACTCTCGTAATCTTAATTGGATTCTGATAGACATCGTCGTCGGCGTTTCCGTCCCCGCCGTCGCCGTCCCGTCTCGCACCTTAATGCCTTAATAATGACATTCACATCGACGCACGGGACTCATCATCATCATCATCATCATCATCATCATCATCACTATCATATTCACCGTATTCATCATCCCGGAGGCTATATCGATACAGATACGTTTCATACGGCTTGAAATATGAAAGGGTGGGGATGAGTGGAACGTGATTGCGCTCAGTGTGTGTGTGTTTGTAATTAGTAAGCGCATTTGATATCCGTAGGTGCAATTAATAGGTGCAATTGGATTGTTTACTTTCCGATTCATCATCATCATTATTGTCATCCCAGTGGCTATGTCGATACAGGTCCGTTTCAGACGTGATTCGTTTTTGCCTTTATTTGTTTACTGGGCAAAGAATTGATTTTGAATTATTTTGATGAAGGAAGACAATTTGTTGATGGGAGGAGAGATAATTAGATGGGGATAATCCAAGTTTTAACAGGAGAATCTTTTAAAAGAATGCATTCTGTAATTACCTCCCACCTGCCATCCACCCCAACCACCCCCATCCCCTCTCTCTCTCTCTCTCGCTCGCTCTCTCTTTCTCTCTGTAGGGAACGGCTGTTAAAAACCGCAACTGCTAACCCCCCCGCCCCCCCCCAAACCCCACGTCTCTCCCGCGCCTTCCCAAACCCCCAAGTCTCCCGAAAGGAAAAAGCCTGATGCTCTTTATCCTTAATTTACTCCATCTTCCTCCAATTTGGTCCATTTGTGTCTCCCGTTTCCTTCTGGTGTTCCGAACCAGTGATCTAAGGCCCGGGCCAATCGGGACCCAGCCCTCGAGTGGGTCCAAACGAGCCACTAACAATCCCTACGGGTGAATGAAGGTGGAAGTAGTTAGCGAAATTAGGGTTCGATAATGGTATGGCCATTAGCTGTTGTGTTAACCTTGAAATTTCTCTCCGTCCTTTTCTTCCTCTCCGTGTTTGCTGGTTGGGTGCGCTGGGGACACACAAAAAGCGCATGTTGTAGGGTCCATGTGTGTGTGTGTGTGTATATTATATATATATAAAGTATGTATTATAATATATTAATATATAAATATAATTATTATATATATTTATATATAAGACAATCTGCTCAGATACGAGGACAAGACAATTAAAGGGTTATTATAGGTGACAGCTATTCAGAACTTTGGTAAACAAAAACATATTCACAATGCATATTCACAGTACATATTAAACATACATATACAATGAAGATATCTTTAAGGTGACTAATTTTTTATTTAAGTCTGTAATTATATCTTTAAGGTCATTCTTAAACATGTTACAAATACAAGGGTCTAAATGAAACAGGCCATGACTAATATTGAAATTACAATGAGAAGTAAGTTGTATTAAAGCAGATTCTAAAAGATTTCGTGATAAGACATCTTGACCTTGCTATTACTGAACTACCAATCCAGATTTATATATATATATATATATATGTAGTATATATATATATAACATCACATATATATATATATATATTTATATATATATATATATATATATATATAATATATATATATATATATTACACTAGCTGATCAAACCAGCACTGCCCGGGAAATCTCTGATTACAACCGACAAACTCTCTCTCTCTCTCTCTCTCTCTCTCTCTCTCTCTCTCTCTCTCTCTCATTCCTGTAAAGATAGTTGATTCTTATCCGCCCACTTCATCAGCAATCTCGAAAACTATGGATTAGATATTAATATCTGTCGTTTTCGATTATTTTTACGTCACACCCTCCTCACCCGACTCCCTCTTGGAGCTGAACTTGGACTTAAAGGGCATTGGGAGGATCACAGTTCTTCTTAGTGACCTCGAAAACTTTGAATTAGACTGTAATGTCTATCGTTTTAGTTATTTTTACATGTCACCCCTATCGCACCCCCATCTCACCCCCTCCCAATTGGGGCTGAACTTGGACTTGAAGGTCATCTGGAGTCTCAGTATTCTTCTCAGCAACCTCAAAAACTATGGATTAGCACTAATATCTGTCGTTTTCTGTAATTTTTACATTTTTCCCTTCCCACACCCCGCTTTGGTGCCAGTGATGTCTTACCCCCACAGTGTTCATTCCCAGATGGTAAGTAGTATGTATACCAAGTTTGATTGAAATTACTCAATGCGTTTCAATGTGTATGTAGAACGTACACACACACACACACACACACACACACACATACATACATCCATACATCCATTTCTATTTATATAGATATATACTTATATACATACGCAGGATTTCTCCCCTGGTGGTGTGACTGCGCTCTCACGCATGTTTTTATTGTGCACAGGATATTTTTGTGTTCGTATCCATACATGTTTGTAACCCATGCCTGTGAAAAAAAGGCTTCTCTCTCTCTCTCTCTCTCTCTTTCTCTCTCTCTCTCCCTCTCTCTCTCTCTCTCTCTCTCCCGAACTGGAAGAAAATAAATTTGAAAGGAAACTGCCGAACGCTCACCTATTTTTTCTCCGAGGCAAAATTGGACCACGACCACCTAATTTTGCGAATTAATGAAGCAAAGGCCAATTACCTGTAGCCACAACATACTGTTTGACATTCCTGTTGTCTCCTGTACGGTACTTCGTAGCTGAATGAAATGCGGACAATGAAGCAATGAAATTACCCTTAATCTGACAAAAAAAGGGAAAACAAGTTGTATACGCAGTTAGCCATTGTAAACACATGTGGCAGACTCTCATCACGTAATTTAATTACTATGTTATCTCATGATTTAAATTAAAGAACTG
Source organism: Macrobrachium nipponense (assembly GCF_015104395.2). NCBI lineage: Eukaryota > Metazoa > Arthropoda > Malacostraca > Decapoda > Palaemonidae > Macrobrachium > Macrobrachium nipponense. The sequence goes on from NC_087205.1 coordinate 73,131,018, forward strand.
GAGAAATTGTGCTGTCATACTTATTCCTGTCTAGCGTCATCATCTTAGCCATGTTCTTTTTAGTTTCCTATGTGAAATACGTCTCTTTTAATCACTTTGTATACGATGTTATTATAATTAAATATCTATATTACACGCAAGGAAAACTGTAAAGGCAATAGCTGTCAACCTAAGTATTCGTAAACCTATATATTTTGTATTCATACGTTAGATTTTTTTTTTTTTAATGATAGTAATCGTATTCGATTCTCATGTTCGTTGGATAGAGGCCAGCCATTGCCCATGGGAATTATCCTAATCTATTTATCATAAAGGTGTCAGGTTCTCAAACTGGAGAGCGTATAAAAAAATTTGTGGAATGAAGGAAGTTAAGAATTATACGAATCGCCCGCGCGCGCACGCACCCTCCCATATACCAACCAACTCACCAACTCGCCCACCCATCCACTCACCCACCCAACAACCACTCACTCACACACACGTACACGTACACACATCTATCTACTTACTTATCTATCTATCTATCTATCTTATTTATATACATATGTGTATATATATATTATATGATGTATATATATATATATATATTATATATATATATATATATATATATATATATATACATATATATATATATGTGTGTGTGTGTGTGTGTGTGTGTGTGTGTGTGTATGTATGCATATTAATCTGAATCACGAAAATTTGGAACGTGATGAATATATAAATAAAGGCAACAGTCACGAAGGAAAGTGAAACGAAGGCGAGGCCTCTCGACTAATCCTTTACTTAGCTAAGTAAAGGACATCGAGTCGAAAGACCTCGCAGTATTCTATCGTTTCACTTACCTTCGTGGTTTTGGCTTTTATATTTATTATTTATGTCCGCTATCCTCTTAGTATTATCCTTTCCCGATAATACTTAGAGGATAGCATCTTTCCAGTACATGATGGAAAGATAAGTAGATAGAGCATTCACTGACAACGACGAGTGTTAAAATGAACGAAAACCATCCAACCAGTACAAAAAAGAAAGAAATTAAATCAGTGCTTCCGATCTTGGCTCTCAGCGACCTTCCTCTCAGCTTTCCTCCTGTCTCTCTACTCTTTTCCTCACCATTTTCTCTCTTTCTCTCTCTCTCCCTCTCTCTCTCTCTCTTTCTCTCTCTCTCCTGGGCGTCGATGGCCGGAAATGTTATCCACTCGGCAAAATCAAATAATGACACCTTTGAACTCTTGTTCCCTTTCGAGTCATTTGGTTTTAACGGTTTAAGGAGAATTAGTCCGTCTTGTAAAAAAAGATGGTGTCCAGAACTTCCCGTTTATTCTCTCTTTTTTTATCTCTTTCAGGGTGTTTTTTTCAGCTGATAAAGGACCTGTTTCTTTTTTCTTCTTCTTTCGTGTTTGTTTTCCCCACGTCTTTTTAGATGGCAAGGAACTTGTTTCTTTCTTTCCTTTGATTTCTTTGTTCCCGTAACGACTTTTCAGCCGAGTTCTTACCTTTTCTCTTTGCTTTTCCATCTTGTTGGGAGGTAGGGGCCTCCCCTTTCCTCTCTTTCCTTTCTCCCTTATTATGAATTATAAATAAGAGAATAAGTGTTCGTCACTTGTTAAGGAGCCTGCTTTTTCATCCGTCTTTTTTTTATTTCTAAGTTTGATAAGGATCTACATTTATTTCTTCCTCTTCCTATTGTTTTCTTCTTCTTCTTCTTCTTCTTCTTCTTCTTTTACAGAGGTGAGGGACCTCTCCTGTTTCCTTCTCTTTTATTACCCTGCATATTGAACGAAATTGAATCTGCCATTTCTTCCTGGATTTTATCGTCTGTAATAGGCGAAGGACTTATCCTCTCTTTTAATACTCTCTATGCATTAACTGAGAAGGGAGCTATCTCACCCTCCTATCTTTTTTTTTTTTTATTCCGCAAAAGTACTGTATACTTGCTCCTCTCGTATATATATTTCCCCTCAATTCTCTCACTAATAACAGAGCCGGTTATTCACCCTTCGACTAAGGGACCTATTTTTTTCTTCCGTCCTTTTAAGCAAGGAGTTTGGTTTTATCCTATGTTTCTTTCTATTTACAATCATCAATAAGGGGCCAAATAATCTCTTTCCATGAGAAGAGTCGTTGATATAATGATATTTCTCCAGATCCAGCCTTTGTATACGGGTTTGAAGCATATGTGAAATATTCAAATATTGATTGATATAATTATAAGAGCAAAATGGGGACTTCCTTTGCAACCTATTTGTCTTATAGTTAGCCTTAACTACTGATGCCGCTTTACAATTTTATGATTAAAAAAAAAATTCGGTTTGTAAATGGATTCGTTTCACAAAAAAGTAATGTCTAATGCATTTATGCTAAATATTTTCAAAAACATAATTTTGTCAAAACACATTATATATATATATATATATATATATATATATATATATATATATATATATATATATATATATATATATATATATATAATATATATATATACATATATTATATATATATATATATATATATATATATATATATATATATATATATATATATCTATATATATATAAGACATATCATTACGTGATTCATACACTATATCGAGCTACAAATGTCTTTTAATATCTTATTCGCTCTACCTCGGGATTAATATATTTTCATATATATATGTTTAACCGAAGGGGAATTTTTTAGGCGATAAGAGATTTGCCGGCTGACGGGCGCGAACTATCAACACCTTCAAATCCAGGACGACAGTGAAGCCTTAACCACCCTGGATTTGAAGGTTCGCGCCCGTCAGCCGGCAAATCTCTTATCGCCTAAAAAATTCCCCTTCGGTTAAACATATTTATGTAAATATATTAATTCCAATGTAGAGCGAATTAGATATTGAAGGACATTTGTAGCTCGATATATATAGTATATATATATATATATATATATATATATATATATATATATATATATAAAAGAAATATGTGATGTATTCATGGCCTATATTAAAAGATAACTATCTCACCGCTTCCACACACGCAATATATATATACTTAATATATATATATATATATTATATATATATATATATATAGTGTAATGATTAGTTAAATATGTATGCATAAATAATATATTATATATATAATATATATCTATATTATTATATATATATATATAAAGATATATATATATGTATGTATGTATACACATATATATAAATATGTATCTATATATGTGTGTAAAAGAAAGCATACATTTAAACCATGGTAGTAAAGATTTAAATCAGAATGGCTTTCTTAACTGTAAAAGGATTAATATATTAGTTCAAGTTACTTACAGTTTCCGAAAAAACTGATCTCAAGAAAGTGCAATTCAAGAGTCATCAGACTTAAAATTGTCGGGTAAGAAGAGAAAAGAGTAGGAACACGAGGAAAATGTATTTTCACTAATTTCCAAGGTTTTATTTGCTTTTAGAATCAGTTCCATGTGATCAATACTGAAATGATTACAAAAAACGCGATGCATAGATGTATTCCTCCGCTCGCATCCATACTTACATTCAAATTCTGAACCTCTTTCCCCCTTTTTCAGTTCTGCATTCCATCTATCGTACAACTCCCCTCGTTTTCCTTAACTGAGCAATTCTTAGCTTTTCTTTTGTTTTTCCTTTATTCGTCCATTCTCTCGCCCATTCATCACCATGATTCCCCTTCTTCCCGTTCTCTTATGAGCGCTATGCAGTAACTCGGCCATTGAGACCGCTTGTGTAAAATTGTACAAGAGAGGAACAGCGTGTTCATTAAACTTTACGATGGATATAAACCCGGCATAAATGCTTTGCTTGATGCGTCCGGCAAACATTCGCTTTCATGGAAGCCGTTACTGTACACTCAGGACAGATTACCTGCTTTTTCTCTCTCCCCCTTTTACAGGTCGTGAATGGCCGTTCGGGGCAAGGATGCGAGTCGGGACATTCCAGCTTATTCATTCCGTTAATGGCCTCGCTAATTTTTTGAGTGGAGATTGTCACGTGTCAAAGAATTCTTTTTTGCACTTGAGTCCTGCAGACGTTTATCTCTTTGCCTCTAATTTCTTTATTTTAGCATATATGACGACTAAGAGGAGAGGGTACTGAATACCAGAAGCATATTTTAAGGAATAGTATCGTTCATAAACTGGCCACATTGGACAAAACCGGGGCGTGGTTAAAGTTTCATATTGTACAGAAAACCAATTGCACATAAGAAACTTCGGCACATTATTTACTTGTTTTTAATTTATTCTAATCATGCTTAACCCCTCGCTAAATAAATTGAACTTTTCCAATTCTTTAAGCTGCACAACCTTTTCATTTCACTTGACTCATCATTAAAATTTTTGTTCAACTTTGATTTTAAAGTCTGTAACGCCTAGGGCCACATTTTTCCCTTCAAAACGTTGGAATGGCTTATACAAGGCTAAGTGAACTTCAATATCGTCTTCGATCCTTATGATGTTTGATCATGATGTCTGTAGGGACGCCCTGACATCTTTAGACATCTCCAGAGCACGTGAGCCAAGCTAACCATTTACGGCTGTACTCATCACTGTAAACTTGTTTCCAGCTCTTTCTATTATGATATTTTTTCTTTAATTCCAGTAACTTTACTCACTGTATTTTATTCACCTACATTTTTCCACCTGTCACAAGGCTCCGACAGGTTACCCGTAATTTTAATATATGTATTTGCTGGCAATTTAAACGTCCATAATATATATATGTCGAAAACATCGCAACCATCCAGAGCTGCAATGTATATTTATTTGTTTATTTATTTGTTTCCACTTGGGTTGGGTTAGCTTCGGATATTTGCCTTCCAACCATTATGATCTTTCTATTGAATAGATATTGAATTTTATTATATGTCGTATTTTATTC
>NC_087205.1:73138420-73143420 GCF_015104395.2 Macrobrachium nipponense
TTCCCTTCAATGTTAAGAGGGTATGAGCACTTATCCCGCTCAGGGTCCTTTACCCTTTGCTCCCTCACTGGTATTTGTTTCGTGCTTATTTTTCATTTTCTCGTTCCAATTACTTTTTAAGGTCTGGTGTGGTGCAAGACTTGAGAAGGTAAATTACCATTCTGTTATTGTAGGTTGTATATTGTAACGCCATTCGACTCTCTCTCTCTCTCTCTCTCTCTCTATCTCTCTCTCTCTCTCTCTCTCTTTCTCTGTCTCTCTCTCTGTAATTCCTATAATTCGGGAGAGAATGAAGCGTGAAGAACTTTTCAAATACTCGATACAATGTTTTTGTTCATAACATAACAGAGTTGAATTCTTTTTATGTATGACAACGTTGTTATCACTTGATTATGCTGCTTGATAAAAAAATTACAAAAGTCCAAAGTGCAGACATAGGGCAAGGTTCATTATCCTTCCAAATCTTTTTAGTCTCATTTTTTTTACTTCTTTGTGAATATTTTGTTGCAAAGAACAAATTGAACTGATCATCGAGACATTTTGGCTTTCAAAATTAATGATTTAATCGCGTTCAGTGGTTTTTATCGGTCCTGCAGGAAATGGCAAAATCTGCCTCTTTCATTCTATTTTTTTAACCTTTTTCTTTTATTTTCTCTTAGGTTTTGTGCATCAGCCCTATCAACCACTGATTATAAAATCGTCCAGTTTCTCTTCAAGAGGCGCCGATGGTATCATGCGAAAGTAAGTGGATATATAATGGTTCAGGCCGTTTGTTTGTCAAAAAGGCCTATAGAGACTTACGGTGATTATATTGTTCAATGATATAATAGGGAAAACTACCATGTTTTTATCACTATTATTATTATTATTATTATTATTATTATTATTATTATTATTATTATTATTATTATTTAACTTGTATTTATCGCGTCAAAAATGATAGCAATAATGTGTGTGTGTGTGCGTTTGTGCATAGTGTGTGTGTGAAATGGAATTAGAAAGAGGAGATTCACTAATACGGAAAATGAAAATAATCTGGAGAATAGAAAAGATGATTTCCGTTGACCCATCCGTAGGGTTTTATAGAAATCCCTTGACTAACTAAGCACAATGCAGAACCTCGCAGTGTGTTTTGCAGAATCAGAGATAGGAAAAAGAAATAATGTGGAGCAAGGACACATGACCCTCTCAAAGGTTTAATCTCTAAATGTAATTTCCTTTGTCTCTTCCCGGCTCCATTCTCAGTGTTGGCTTCCAGTCCGGCCCCCGTGTGCCACTTTTCGGATAATTCCAGGCGTCTTTTCTTAACTCAATTGGCAGCGTTGCCCTCCAGTTGAATTCCTCCTCTCTTACTTCAGAGTAACACTTCGCTCGTATATTGGGTGTCTCCTTTCAAACAGGTTTCTCGGCTTTCAAGTATTTCCTGGCGATTTTATGCTTCCGTTTTTTCTTTCTTCTTTCTTTTGTTTTCTGCTGCTTCATTTTTCATTTTAAGTGTTCATTTCCCTTTGCTTGGGCTCTTGCTATTATCTTTTTTAGTGGGTGCGTTGGGTGGGCTGGGATGTGGGTGTGAGTAGTCTTTTTTTTTTTTTTTTTTTTTTTACATTTTGTTCCTCTTTGGCCACTCACATCCAATTTCTTTCTTGAGTTATGCTTTCTTTCCTTCTGCGGCCCCTGCGAGCACTTTTCCGCTCTCCGCGGCCTCCTGCCGTATTTGTGCCTAACGACTTTTACAGACTCATGCTCTCATTTACCCTTTCCGACAGCATTCTTTCGGGGGCGGACGGCCAGAACAAGAGAATGAAGGAGGGCGGCACAAAAGCGTTCGTACCCCGGGTTTTCCTCCCGGGCTAAACGGAAAGATTGCAACTGCAATAAATAATGAGGGGATTCAATAGACTAACGGCCATTTCTTTGTACAAGAGCAACATCCACAGAAGCTGTGGAGGGGTAGGGGATGGGAAGGAGGAGGCGTGGGGAGGGGGAAGGGAGGGCGTAGGACGAGGGAGGGGGACAGAGGAAGAGGAGGGGTTCGTTGGCCGTCGCAACAAATATTTGCTTTTAGAGTCTTTCAAGAAAGTCCAGGGAGAAAGCCCTCACTCTGGAACGTTCCCTGAATTCAAAGGCCATTTGTTAAGCAACACCATAAATTAAGGAGGAAGAGGAGAGGGAGAGGGAGAGGGAGAGGGAGAGGGGTGCAAAGGACGATTTGGCTCTCAGGGCTCCTCCATCGGTTTCTGTTTTTATCTCTCTTTTTTTTTCTTTTTTTATTTTGTCATCATTCTATCCCTGAGATGCTCTTCTTTTTCTTCATTATTTTTATGTTTTGTTATAATTCCTCGAGTTTGTTCCAAGGAAAAAAAAGGAAAGAAAAAATCATGCTTCCGCTACTGTCTACATCTCTTATCGTTCTTCATCATTTCCTTAACTGGGCAGTTTTTCCAGTCCATTTCACCCTCGTCTTCCCTCTCCTCTTCGGACTCCCGTATTGCTCCTCTTCTTTATTCTCGTCTTTGTTTTCTTACCTTCATTTTTAGTCTCAGATATTTTTCTGGTCATATTCCACAGCTCTCCCTTCTATTATTCCTTTTCCCCTCTTTCTCTTATCTTCTTCTCCTGCTTCTCTTCCCCTCTGCTGATGCTCAAACGAAGAGGGGAATAGAGACTGCAGATATAATTGTCTCTCCGGGAGATGGATATGCGTTTCCCCTCAGAGAGGGAAGAATCCAAACCCTCGTCCTGCGAATTTTCTGTTTGTCAATGGCTTTTCGGGATTTCCCTCGAATAAAACGGAACACAGACCAACAGGTGGGGCTATTATTTTCCTCTAGATAACAGTGGCAGAGCACGTACACTCTCGTGCGCGCATGCACGCAAGCTTAAAGATAGAGAAGAAGCTAAATGCAAAGCAACGGATTTTTCCATTTTTCCTCTTTAGATAATGCTTGGATATACAGTTTGCTTTCCACGACGAGAAAGTCAGTGACTCCCATCTTGACTGACGGCAGTTCGGTAACTGGGGAAGCTCCTTGAGCTATAGAAGTTCTCTTCTTTTGAATAAAGGGAAGTATGATACCGTTAGCGACTCATAGTTTAAAAATACTCCTGAATTTCATGATTCTTTTTAGAAATCCACTTCTTGTGACGCCCTCAATGAGAAGGCTTTAACCCTGCGCATTGATACACTCCCACATACATACATACATACATACATACATACGTGCATACATAAAAATTAAGGTATATCATAGTTTTACCAGACCACTGAGCTGATTAACAGCTCTCCTGGGGCTGGCCCGAAGGATTAGATATTTTTATGTGGCTATACCAATTGGTCACCTAGCAACGCGACTTACAGCTTATTGTGGGCTCCGAACCACACTATATCGAGAAGCGAATTTCTGTCAAAAGAAATAAATTTCTCTGATTCGGCGTTGGCAGAGCCGGGAATCGAACTTCGGACCACCGTACATACATAATACATAATTACGTGTGACGTTTGGGAATCAAGAGAAATAGATGCGTGCATGGTTGTTATGGAGAAAAAAAGTGTCGTACCTATTCCTCGAATAATTTTGATGAAAAATATTGAATGGACTTTCTATCTAAACAGCGAACAACAACCACTATCCAAAGGGATTGCAAAATTAATTTTGAATGTTAAACTATCATTACAAGAACATGAGTTATCGATGTTTAAGTACTGTGCATATCGTTCATATTATCCGTTAGACTGAAGGCATTACGTATAAAGCTGTAAATGGTGAAATACTGATAATTGTGAAAAGCTGCAATAATGTGAAGACCAGCTTCCCCTTCCTCTGCAAACCCACTCACTGCACCGCTTAAAAACGGCGTCCTCTCGGAAGCTCCCCCCACCCTCACTTCGCAGTTGTGATATCAGTTATGTACTATCTCTTCGCTGAAAGATGTAGTAGTCTTGTCATTTGGTAAATGGAGTCTTCGTTCTTTAGATCACTTTTCATTTTCCCTTTTTTCCTGTTGGCTTTTGCTCGCGCGGGTGTGTGTGTGTGTGTGTGTGTGTGAAAGAAAACTATTGAAATGACTGTCTGTCCGTCAGTACTTTTCTGTCCCCCATCAGATCTTAAAAACTACCCGAGGCTAAAGGGGTGCAAATTGCTATGTTGATTATCCAGCTTCAATAATCAAATATACAAAATTGCAGCCCTCTAGCCTCAGTAGTCAGCCCTCTAGCCTCAGTAGTTTTTGTTATTTTTCAGGTTAGATTTAGGCATGATCGTGCCTCTGGCAGCGCTATAGGTGCCAACAACTCAAGCCACCATCGGGCAGCGGCTGATGGTTTTATGAGCCGTGACTGAGAGTTGTACAGAAAACTCTATTGCGCCGAAGAAACTTCGGAGAATTATTTACTTATTTTCTTTTTTACTTATTTTTAAAACGTTATACCCATACATATACATACATATAAATATAAACAAGTTTTCTCTCTCTCTCTTCTCTCTCTCTCTCTCGTGGCTCCAGCCTCGAGGAAAGTTTGGAGATCGATCCCGGGCGAGTACGGAGGGGAGCTCCCACTGAACCTCTGTTGTCCTAAGTAAGGACCTGTGCATCTCGTAGTTGGTCAACTGTTGTGAATTATCGATGTTATAGATGAAGGGATAAAAGTCGGAAACTTAATGGTTTTTGTAGCCACCACCTCTAAGGATATAAAAGTGTGTGTATGTGTGTGTGTGTGTGTGTCCGTGTGTGTACTTTTGCAATTTTAGGTTTTACGTCTGTGATCAGAAACTGAAAAGTATCTGAAATCAATTTTTCTCCTCCATATTAAGGACAAGAACAAAACGAACGTTAAGAATTCTTTATCATTACTTATTCAGCAAAATAGACTTCTGTAATCCCTCTAATTAGGCAAGTGTTTGGAGTAGTCTCCTCTTACTCAAGTAGTTTGCATTGCTACACTATTGACAGTGGATAGAGGAGAACTGGAAAATAATGAATTGTTAAAGTATATTTCCTTT
>NC_087205.1:73147758-73167660 GCF_015104395.2 Macrobrachium nipponense
AACCATAAAACTCTCACAGCTGGGCAAATTTATTAGTCACGCCACAATATACGGCTCTCACAAATGATGCACAGGATTTCCTGCGGGAAAGGTGAAAACGCCAGGATCGTCAGTTTGGCTATTGAGTTGATAGTGCTCTTAATGGGTTATAAAAGATATTCATGTAAAACATCGTAAGAATTGCCAGTGTATAAAAAAAATGCACATACACTTTAAAAAAGGGAGATCTGGTGACATTGAAGCCCAGGCATTTGGTCTGATTGAAAAAAAGGATTCTCTGGGAATCACCAGAAAAAATTTCCTAAATGTAATTCATAGAACGAGTAAGTTTGCTCCTCACTTTCACGTTCTACTGCACTCAAGTTTCTTTCTTCATTTCCCTGATTGTAACACTGAGTCCACTTTTATTCAACCAAACGACGAGCTTTATTCTATTTAATCCATGAAAAGGATCGACGAAATCTCCGGTTCCTGAATATATCTGAGATTTTGATGGCTTTGAAACAAATAATCATTCTTTGAATGCAAAGAAGTCATTATGATTTGAAAGGAAAAAAGATGAAACATTTTGAAAAAAAACTCTATAGTCTTATATCTAATCAAAAAATAGAAAAATTAACTTTAATTAATTTCCCTCAGCTATTGTAACAAGGAGAGATTCTATAGAACTAAGTTTTTAGCAAGATTCATTTTAAAAGATTTTTCTAACTACCATAACTTTGCCACCAAATAAAATACTGACGTCACATTCACGGAATAAACAGCATTCAACAGAAGGGTAAATTTTCTAATCGGCGAGGAAACTGACAAGCGCCACTGACTTAGAGAGTGTTGTTATGTCATTCAGCTAATGAATTATTTCATTTCAAACAAAAACCATGCACGGACTGATATAACGTTCTTGCGCGGGCTCATCATCAACAGAATGTTGAAAGTGAAATATTAGTTGAATATCTAAGAGATAGAAGGAGGGTTTTATTCTCTGAGCGGTCGTGGTTGTCCAGAGTACTCCGGGTGGTGGGAGATTCTGGTACTTATCGTTGTACGTGAGACAAAGACTGGAGGGATAAAGGAAAGTGGATTTAGTGGATAAATCACTTCGGAAGAAAGACAATGCGACCCCGAGCTATACGATAGCCTCCGTTAAATGCAACTGCAGCTAGAACTAGGTATACCTTATCTTTTTCCACCGACCAAATCTAAGGTAAGGGCGAGTACTTACTCATGCATGCCTACAGTTCTTAGTCACAATTCATAAACTTTTATTTCTTCTTCTTAGTTTCATAATACGCCCCTCATTTCATCCATCATTACACCATAATAAGAGTTTATTCATATATACACATACATACATACATACATACATACATACATACATACATACATACATACATACATACATACATACATACATACATATCTATATATGTGTGTATGTAGTATGCAAGGATATGTGTGCGTGTATATATGAATAATCTCTTATCATGACTGAATTGCTGAATAAATTGGAGAGGGAATTTGGAAACCAACAAGAAGAAATAAAAATTTACTCATTGCGACAGTGTACTGTAGAAGTATATGAATAAGTACTCGCACTTATCATAGATATGGTCAGTGACAAAAAAGATAAGGTACCTGGTTTTAGCTGCAGATGCATATATTATATATATATATATATATATATATATATATATATATATTATATATATATATATATATATATATATATATATATATATATATATATATATATATATATATAACTTCAGGAAAGCCGAAGACACATGATGAGATAAAGGATTTATTTGAAACATTTCGCACAAGGAACTTTGTGCATCATCAGTCTGTTAAAATAAAAGTACATTTTAAATTAATAAAAGCAAAATACAAATGAAAATTACAATCTAAAATTTAAAAATTATGATTTGAAAATTAGCATAATTCAAAGTTAAAAGTGAAATAAGAAAATTAAAACACAACTACTGAAACATCAACCATTCGCTAGGAAAGAAGGAGAGAAAATGACTAGACATGAGATTGAGGTCAGTAAGAAAACTATGCCAGGTATAGCTGAGACGATGAACTAACGCTATTCAATGAAGGAACAAGTCTTTTGATAAATAATGACTCAAGTGTTATTAAATACTCAGAGTCCTTATTGTAACCTAAAATGGAAAAGTGCTGTTTCTTGACTTCAATCTTACATTTGATGGCATGATTTTTTATATTTGAATGCTCTGGTTTACTTAATCTCTGGCCAGTTCTAAAACTATACCCCATGTGGCTGCAATATCGTATTTGCAACAGCCTCTTGGTAGATCCAACGTAAATACCAGGACATCCTGGGCACGTAAATTTATACACAACATTAGACCTCATAAAAGGCTGCAGACGATCTTTAAAGCAGAACAGGTTGCCAATTTTACTCGGGTTATTTGATATTAATTTTATTTTTAAGCATGGAATTTCACCTTCAATGATTCGAGTAAGTTTCTGTGACAGTTTCAAATTGGAAATATAAGGAATCGAGGCATACATGAGTTTCTTTGGAACGTCAACAATCGGTGGAACTGGTTTCAGATATTTAGTTGAAAGTTTGTTCATTATTTTCTGAACTAATTCTTTATGATATGAATTTTGCTGAAAAAAAGATAGTAAAAATTCTATTTCCCTATGAAAAATGTCCCAACTCGAAGAGTACTTCAGGGCTCTATGAACTAAATGAAGATGGCATTAAGTTTAAAACTTCTTTGGCAGGAGCTGTAAAAATTATTGGCTAGACTAGTATACATTTTTTTCTTATAGACTGCTGTATTAAATTGATGATCAATTCTGGTAATGGAAATGTCTAAGAATGGTAAACAATTTTCCTTTTCCTCTTCCATAGTAAACTTGATATTAGGGTGTAGTAAATTAACATACTGTAGGAATTGTGCTGCCTGCCATTGATGTTTAAGAAGGGCGAAGGTATCGTCAACATACCTTCTATAAAACATAGGTTTAAAAGATGAAGAACAAGATTCTAAGAATTTCTGTTCCAGATGAGACATAAAAAAGTTAGCAAATATGGGACCCAAGGGGAACCCATAGCGACACCATCCACTTGAGAGTATAGTTTTTGGTTAAAAATAAACATAGAGTCTTGTACAAGTCCTCGCTTTACTCCACGGAATTCTACAAAGAAGCATTGAGTACACTCCTTCACAAGGAAATTGATGCGAAGCAAGCCGCCATACAGAAACTCGATACCATTGTTACTCAACTCAGGAATATATTGCACAATGATCTGTCAATTTTGGACTGCTTATTATTTCAAAAACTGTTTACCAAATATATTAATGATTTTGTATCCAGTATTTATCAACGTCATCAAAGAAAACTTTTCAAACAACTTTTAGAACTCGCAGTACAAGACTCTATGTTTATTTTTAACCAAAAACTATGCTCTCAAGTGGATGGTGTCGCTATGGGTTCCCCTTTGGGCCCATATTTGCTAACTTTTTTATGTCTCATCTGGAACAGAAATTTTTAGAATCTTGTTCTTCATCTTTTAAACCTATGTTTTATAGAAGGTATGTTGACGATACCTTCGCCCTTCTTAAACATCAATGGCAGGCAGCACAATTCCTACAGTATGTTAATTTACTACACCCTAATATCAAGTTTACTATGGAAGAGGAAAAGGAAAATTGTTTACCATTCTTAGACATTTCCATTACCAGAATTGATCATCAATTTAATACAGCAGTCTATAGGAAAAAAACGTATACCGATCTAGCCAATAATTTTTACAGCTCCTGCCAAAGAAGTTTTAAACTTAACGCCATCTCCACTTTAGTTCATAGAGCCCTGAAGTACTCTTCGAGTTGGGACATTTTTCATAGGGAAATAGAATTTTTACTATCTTTTTTTCAGCAAAATTCATATCATAAAGAATTAGTTCAGAAAATAATGAACAAACTTTCAACTAAATATCTGAAACCAGTTCCACCGATTGTTGACGTTCCAAAGAAACTCATGTATGCCTCGATTCCTTATATTTCCAATTTGAAACTGTCACAGAAACTTACTCGAATCATTGAAGGTGAAATTCCATGCTTAAAAATAAAATTAATATCAAATAACCCGAGTAAAATTGGCAACCTGTTCTGCTTTAAAGATCGTCTGCAGCCTTTTATGAGGTCTAATGTTGTGTATAAATTTACGTGCCCAGGATGTCCTGGTATTTACGTTGGATCTACCAAGAGGCTGTTGCAAATACGATATTGCAGCCACATGGGGTATAGTTTTAGAACTGGCCAGAGATTAAGTAAACCAGAGCATTCAAATATAAAAAATCATGCCATCAAATGTAAGATTGAAGTCAAGAAACAGCACTTCTCTATTTTAGGTTACAATAAGGACTCTGAGTATTTAACAACACCTGAGTCATTATTTATCAAAAGACTTGTTCCTTCATTGAATAGCGTTAGTTCTTCGTCTCCGCTATACCTGGCATAGTTTTCTTTCTGACCTCAATCTCATTTCTAGTCATTCTCTCTCCCCCTTTCCTAGCGAATCGTTGGTGTTTCAGTAGTTGTGTTTAAATGTTATTATTTCACTTTTAACTTTGAATTATGCTAATTTTCAAATTATAATTTTTAAATTTTAAATTTTAGATTGTAATTTTCATTTGTATTTTGCTTTTATTAATTTATAATGTACTTTTATCTTAACAGACTGATGATGCACAAAGTTCCTTGTGCGAAACGTTTCAAATAAATCCTATCCCATCATATGTCTTCGGCTTTCCTGAAGTTATGTAAGTATATGGAATTCCTGCATATCCTATATATATATATATATATATATATATATATATATATATATATATATATATATATATATATATATATATATATACATATACACGTGTGTGTATGTGTATGTATGTGTATATGTGTCCCTATCTGTAGGTGGGAACACGTAAATGATAATATTCATGAATTTGAAATCTGCAAAACCTTGTGGCATCAGATCTCAAATTCAGGATTAAAATTGGATAATTTTTTGTATTGAGTACAAAATGAGTGAAATTAATTAAGATGGGATAGTTGAACAACACAAGGCAGCAAACTGCTAACTTTGAAATATCTGATGAGTCAAATCGATGGCGAAAATAGAAGCAGAATGTCAAGAAATGTTTTTAATGAAGAGTTAAAGAATGGGGGGAGAGATGGGACATGATGATCAACTCCTGCGACATGGAAAGTTTTTATGTTAGGTACTCTTAGTGTAAAAAAAAAAAAAAAAAAAAAGGCAGTATTTACAGATTAAAAGGTAGTCAGGCTATATATCCATTTCGGAAATTAGAAACCTGTTGGGAAATTAGAAACCAAGACAGTTAACGACGGATCTCTAGAAGGATTACAATGCTGACAACTTATAAACATTTTTGTAGACAATGCTCCGTGGAAGCTGTAAAGGTAGCATGATACAAAGTTTTAGATACCAGGAGTCCTATCGAGAGAGAGAGAGAAAGAGATATACGAACTCAAAAATGATATTCATCTGCAACGCAATTCAGAATAAACGTAAGTTTCATGATTAAGGAGACGATTACTTTTCCTATCTTTTGAGCTCAGCAAGAACATAGTTTGATACAAAGTAAAAGGGAATTGATCATAGTAGACTAAACAAGTTATTAGAACGGTTCGACATTTAGTTTCCAGTATATATGGCTTAAATTTCTGTTGTTGTTTTAGAAGAGGAAATATCCGGTGATTTTAAACAGATATGAAATTGAAAATAATTTCCGATAAAGAACGTATAAAGGATGAAAATATATTTTATGCCTATCCCTGTCTGTGGAAAGTATTAGTAGTTCAGTGACCAGGTTTATAATTCTATAAAATTTGGATGATGCTAGTTGAGAGTTAGGAATGAAAGGCAATATTCTCGGCATGCAGAACATATAGTTACTTTAAAGTGACAGTAAGGATCCCTTTAAGGGAACCCCCAAGGGGATTGGTAGCGTCAGTGCAGCCTGCAGCATTACTATACTCGGTTTTTTCCATCTGTCGACCCGCCTGTGGTGTTTGCGTATGGTAACACTGCGTCCTGGGCTTTAGATAGTTACATTCAGCTTACATTAAAAAATAATAAAAATATCCTATTTCGAATATTAACGGTGTAATTCGCATACAGTAAATTATCAAAACACTTTTAAGTTGCAAATGTACACCCAGATATCCTTTTATTTGCCTAAAACTTACACATAGCGTAACTATCTAAAGCCCGGGACGCAGTGTTACCATACTCAAACACCGCAGGCGGGTGGACAGATAGAAAAAAAACAAGTATGGGTGTTTGCAGCGTCCCCTCTGCTCCTTGCCACACCCATTTCTAGCTTTTACTTTACTTCCATTCACCCTTCCTTTCTTTAGTCTTGCTGTCCGGCCACTCTAACTATTACTTCCAAGTGCTTCTGTGGGATTTCTCTCCCAGTTCTACCTTTAGACGCTTAGTCTTCATCTTCACTATTTTCTAAATCTCTATGACTGGCTGTTCAAACATTCCAGCTCCTGTTTTTACTATCGAAAGCGCCGAATGGCCGAAAGTGCGTCAGTGCTTGGCTTGGCAGCCTAAAATTCAGTATATCAGTCAAGCCCGAAGTAAGTTGGAGGAATCATTCGATTAACTGATTTCGTATCAGAAGCTGTCGCCACTGCCAAGTCAAAGTGGTAAATGAGCAGGTGTGTGGGAGCCCCATTTCGACTCAATAAGTGAATATTGTGGACTTCATACCTGGTAACTTTTCCTCCTCCTCTTAAATTTGTCACACGTATATTCTCTCATCCCGAGAGGTACCTGAGGAAAGAGGTCCCCCAAGGAACACACTATCTGAATTGTGATCTCTCCAGCATCAAGGGGAAGGCCTTTGATGGAAAGCTTGGGTTGAGCCTCTATGAAACAAAGAAAGACAAATTATTAAATGATTAAGGACATTGTGGCGACGCACCTGAAAACTTGCGTCAAAAAAGGCATACACGCAGTTACATCGTTGGGTTGATAGGAATTTCCTAATGCACTTTTATTCATCCATTTTGAGCACTTAGGAATACAGGTGAGAGGAGGCGGGAAATCAGTGACATGAAATAAGCAATGTGAAGTCTAAATCACGACCACAGATATCGGAGAGCAATTTCCATACTAGAATTAATTCATAACTGTTTAATTGACAAATGACAACTTATAAAAAATGTATTCATATACGAAATTAAAAGTTGCGTTACTGTGCAGGTTTGCAGGAGATGGCCGGTGGATCTGGCGACCTGCTGCTGTTATAATGCGAGAGGATTTCAGGGTACAGCCGCAGGTATGTGAATATCATTGTACCTCATGATAATAATGGTTATCTGGTCTAGAGGAAGCTCGCAAGACTTACCAGATAAGAACTTTCTTCCATGCTTCTTGCTTATCTTTCGCTTACTTATTTTATATGAAAATTTACCTAATATTCACTGGATTATACTGGTATGTTATGTAAATGTATATATGTATATATCCTACTCGTAATACATATGCGTGTTTATTGGTTCCTTAAATGTAAGCAATTGCCGCTTCACCTCTGCAACGCTCAAGTAAACCCTGTTTATTTTCTTATTAATCCCTAGTGGAAAAGATTATGAAAATGGTTGGTTTTCATTCCCCTTTAACAGTCTTTCAATTATAACTTCGCGGAATAT
This sequence comes from Macrobrachium nipponense, assembly GCF_015104395.2. NCBI lineage: Eukaryota > Metazoa > Arthropoda > Malacostraca > Decapoda > Palaemonidae > Macrobrachium > Macrobrachium nipponense. Next base: position 73,155,486 of record NC_087205.1, read on the forward strand.
CTCGACAAGGCCTAATGAGGAATGGGGTGGCCATCCTATAGCGCCAATCCCCCAACTTCCACTCTGTTATACCTTCCATTCCACTTCTAAGGCTCCCTCCTCCTCCTCCTCCTCCTCCTCCTCCTCCTCCTCCTCCTCCCCTCCATTCCTCCTCCACTTCCTTCCCCCTCCTCTCCCTCCTTTCCCCTCTCTCTCCTCCATCTATCACCTTCTCCCTCCCTCGATCAGTTGTAATTAATTCAAACAAATCGAATAGCGAAGAACGCTGTCTCCCGCACACACTTAATGACTGCTGCGGTAGTTGTTTTCATATTGTTCACGATTACAACTGCTACTGCGACTGTTGTTTCTGCTATTACTATTGTCGACGTCATTGTTACAACTACTATACTTTAAATATTAGGTCTTTTCTACAGAAGGAGAGGGACAGGTAGGTGTTACCCCTCCCATTTCAAGCACATACTGCTCATTCTGGGTTGAAGTTTGTCAGCTGAATAGGGCTTTTATATCCCAAGTGGTGTTTTGATGCTCTAGATTCCCGTCCAGATATCGGCCATATTGACATCTCTTTTAAATTTAGCTCTATTAAAGGAAAAACCATCGGTGATTGTAATACACTAGGCCCTGGTGACACTTCATTTTAAAAGTCAGGTTAAGATGCAGATACAATGATTTGTAAAGAATACTTGAAATTTATCATTATTCTTTTATTATTATTAATATAATTATTGAATATAAATCTATATTACTAGAAATTATTGCAGTTTACCTGTTCCTGTTCACCTTAAATTCTAATGGAAGTGGTGAGTTGTAATCTCAAAATTGCATTAATCCAATAATAACCGAAGAGATGTTGCAATTATGCATACTCTTCGGCTTGCAGTATCCCAGTTTGAAGTTATTTGGGGTTTGATAGTAATAAAAAAAATAGAATACAGGAAAAAAAACAATATCCTTTCATCAATCCTAAATGAAAAATTAACTTTGAAATAAAAAAACGATAAATGGAATAAGAATGAAACAGTATTTGATAAGCAAGGAAGGTAGGTGCCAATGTTGATCTAACAACATGAAAATAAAAGTTGTATTTTTTTGCTCTCATTTTTACACGCATAAAAAAGTATAATTAAAACATATCCACTTGCTTTAAAAAGGAAAGGACAAAAATAAAAGACTCCAAAAATACAGGATAGGAAGCAAGAGCTCTGAACATAATATCGTTACCGTCCACTTGAAGCTACCACTCATGAAATGATTTGGCGTAATTTTATTCGCAAGCAACGTATCATTATCCCCTCCACTAATGCCTCAAAGCAATTTTCAATCGTAAGCGGATATCGACCTTAGGGAACGGAGGAGATGATTACTAGAGCTCTCTCTCTCTCTCTCTCTCTCTCTCTCTCTCTCTCTCTCTCCCTCTCTCTCTTTCTGTTTGAGATGTGAAATGCTGCAGTAAAGAGACGGATTTGTATCCTTTCAAAAATTTTTTTACTATCATATGATAATCACAGACAGACAGACAGGACAGACAGACAGAGAAATCGGGAAAATCGGACCATAAAATTCATGACGACGAAAAACTGTTTTCACTTATTAAGAATATTCGTTTTTAACTAATACGTAAAAGGACTTGACAATCATGGGCACTCCGTGAAAAATATGACATCCGTAAGAATCAGGATTATTTGAGTACTTCACTGCAAAGAAGCCGCGTTGCCGAGAGTTAATCTCTGACCCCTATTATTTCGAAGGAAGACTTTAATAAGCTGGAGAAAAATTAGAATTATCCGAGTAATTACGTAGCCATGGGCATTATATTTGTACCTTATTTCTTATGCTTTGGGAAAAAGTTGATATGTAGCCCAAAAAGTATATCGAAATTACTTTTCCATCTTTTTTTCCTTTATTACTGATAAATAGTAGGCATGTAAATGTTTTTATAGTAATTACTGTTTTTGTGTGTGTGTGTTCTTTCCTTCAACTAATTCTATCTAATTCACTTAGATTTTTTCAAATATGGTCTTTCCTGTTTTTTGAACACTGAGCGCTCTCTCCTCCGGCAGGATTCGTTCCCTACGATGTTATGCAAATTTTGAATAGAGACAGAAACGATAATAATGTATTATATGCAGGCAATCTTACATGGAAAATGGATAATGAAGGTAAACCACCTCTTTAGGGATTTGATCCTCTAACCTGCCATTGAGCCACAAAATGAATAAAAGAACTGGGACTAGGAGATGCTACTGTGCATATTTTCGAGCCTTGGTGGGCCAGCTGTGTAACACCAGCACTGAGTAGAATTATTGAAATATAAGCATGTAGTCTCTGTGGCTGAGTTAATATAGTGTATGATTACCAAAAACCAAAGAAGTTTGTCTTCATTTATTTCCACCGAAGATTGTCCTGCTTATAAACATACTTGTTATCCTTGGGGAGGAAAATTGAATATGGCTGTTCATCGTTGGTTAGGTGGGAGTGGGTAAAACCATTAGACTTGGTTGCAATAAGCCCACTGTGATTCCAAAGTATATGCATTAGCATATTTGGTTCTACTTCTTTTAATCACTCGGTGGCCCAGAGGATGTAGCTTTTGCCAGGGAAATCATCATTCATGGTTCACATCCCTAAAGAGGAGATTTTTCTCACTAATAATGATAGTAATAATAATAAGACTGACTACTTTTCTATTGTTGGAGTCTTCACGTGATGAGATTCACATTGATCTACTTTTTAACCTTATTAAAACTTACCTATTCTCTATAGATCTACGATAATCAACGGATAACTAACATCACGTTTAGATACCGTCGTCCAGCCTGGGGCCGGTCGCCCTATTCACTGGTCCCCGTAAAAATGTGGTGAATTAAGATACTTTTTTCCGCGTTATGGTTATGGTACCAAACGTCCACAGGGTTTCTAGCCTCTCTTACAATACCGCCATTTTTTGACGGTATTGGTACACTCGAGGTCCTCAGGGACACTAATAATGATGATAATGAACTATACTTCCCCGATACCTGCTTTTAAGTGAGAATATTTCATACCCTCAATTTCATCCAAGCACACGAAAGGTCATTTACCCTCAGTAACGATAACTACTTCAAGTTTATTTCCAGATTATTAAACGTAACTGTATCCTGGTTCTCAGCCCTTGTACTTGCACTGACGTATTCCATTATAAGATAATTAGCGTATCTGTTACGCTACCTGGCGTCATGGTAAACTGATGCAAATATAGCAGGGTTTTTCCTTTCTAATTCCTTCCCAGAGTGAGCTTTCAGCTTGGGTGAAGTTCATATTGCTTATGTTCTCCCAAGAACATATAATCAGTTCATGATTTTACGGCTGGAAAAACTATTCCCGAAAATGATTTCATTATCAGTCCTTCGCACATTACTTTGTAAGTGATTTTACACTTTGACTCGTACTCTTAATAGTTAATCTTTTTGGCTTATCATTATACTTTTTTCCTCTGCAAAGATAGTGTTTGCAAAAGAAGCTGCATTATGCATAAAATGATGGTTTTTACGTGAATCAAAACCGCGGAGTTTTCTCCCGAGCTCTCTGGTGTCAGTCTCCAATCATATCTAATGTTATGAACTATCCATTTACTATGACTCAAACGATTCGACACGCTTCGAGTAGTTTCTATCACCAATGTACCGTTTAATTTTATTCCTGATAGTGCTCCTTCTTCCTTCGTCTCTGCATCTATTACTCTTTTATCGTTTCGTTTGAAATAATTGGATCATGGTTACGATTCGCCGTCCTTTCCGCTTGAATCTGTTATCACCACCTCCCTTCATGGCAGTGAAACTTGCTGACGTTGCAGCTGTTCTTTATGAATTCATTTCTGTAAAATATCCACATCCAATATCATAGAAGGGAAGTGTGATTGGTGGAAGCTCATTTTCAGCTCCCACCATTGGGCACAATGGTCAGTGATTTCGATCTGCGGAAAAATAGATTATGAAAGTATGTTTTTAAGGTTAAACTGTTAGGCATTTTACATTGCTGTCTTTCCGATTATTGCCTGTATTTTCATACTATTTTATTGGGAAGACTGCATTTTTGGAGGACGCTAGGTATTGATGTTTTCCATTACAGATTATCCTATCTTAACGTGACCTAAGTATTTTTACCTGACCCAGGCCACCAGTTAGAGAACACGCCACCGTCCCACCCCCCCCCCCCCCTCCCCCCCCTGACCCACCACCACCACCAACGGGAGGGGCCCCCACCACCAAAAATAAAAAAATAAAAGTAACGCAAACCGACTCATAGTAAGTCATATAACGAAGAAAGCATTTCCTGACTATCGTATTTTCGTAGGATAACGGTCCCATCACAGCCAATATTTAACAAGTCTCCATATTTTTGTTTGGTTCATCCATTGCCGCAAATTACCACCACCAAGACATTCACGAGCTTCCATAGCATCTTGATGTTTGTAGTCATCGCAAGAAATAACATATTCTTTTTAATTTTGGTCCTAAAGTTCTCGTAAATCAGATCAAAGTGCTTATGTCATTATAACTCGATGGCTATTTATACGAAGTTTTCGACACCCATCTGACGTGGCAATTCGTCCCTGAAACTATATTTGTTTTTAACTTTTTCTAATTTAATTTTTTTTTTTTTTTTTTTTTTTTGTTTTTTTTTTTTTTTTTTTTTTGCGGGGACAGTTATATACGCGCAGTGTTTTCGTCCAAGGGTTGAAGAGCACTTAAAATATAATATTTTGTTCCTTTAAGCAATGGTTATTAAAGTAAAATTGATTATAATAAAAGATATATATATATATATTATATATATTATATATATATGATATATATATATATATATATACTATATATATAGTATATATATATATATATATATAATTGAGTTGAAACCACATGATATATTAAAAAAGAAAACGAATGGATAACTGAATCACGTGTACATTTAAAACTTTGGGGACCATATAACACACACAAAACACACACACACACACACACACACACACACACACATATATATATATATATATATATATATATATATATATATATATATATATATATAATATGTTTTATTGAAACGACCCAATTCAATTGAACACTGTAAGTTTTTACGGAATGTGTAACTCCTGGAATCACTCGCACATGACGAAAACAAGATAATCAAGTTAATAACACGATGGGAGAGACTGAATGGGCCCGTAACTCGAGAGGTGAATTTCCATTAAATCCATCGTCTGTATCATTATCCGAGAGAGAGAGAGAGAGAGAGAGAGAGAGGAGGAGAGAGGAGGAGAGAGAGAGAGATATGCGGGATGGATGATATAACTTCTGGCCTTGAGTAAGGTCATTAGCCCACTCCTCTTCCCCGAAACTCGAACTGAAGTTGGGTGAAGTTTAATGCTGTCAAATGAGCTTCGAAGTTTGTCGATGAGATGAAGAAGAAGAAGAAAAAAAAGAGAGAATTAAACTTATTCGGAAGTGATTAGAATTTATTGAGTATGGGTGGAGACGAGGAGAGACCTAGACGCGTGCGTGTATATGTATGTGTGTGTGTGTGTGTGTGTGTGTGTGTGTGTGTACGAGCGCGTGTGAGGGCGCGCATGCGTGCGATTGGGTGGTTGGTTTAAGGCTCAGGAATCCGCATCAAGTACAATTTTCACAAAACCTTTTGAAGAGACCAGACGACACGAATCAAACAGCGGAAGTAGAGAAAAAAAAAGATAATAATTGGGACGAGAGGGTGGTGTGTTAAACAGATGAGAAAATTGGGAAGAGACGAAGAGGGAAAGAGAAAGAACTGAGTGAGAAAATGGCAAATAACATCGTTTCACGCAATTCATAACATGGAGGTCCGCCCCTCTGTAATCTGTATTCTAACTCTAATCACGTTAGCGGGAAAGTTTGGGACAGTGTTGGGGGGTCGGGGGTAGGGGTGGGGCGGGTGGGGAGCCTGAGTGAAATTGGGGCCTTTGAGAGGGAGGTGGGGGAGGGAGTGTATGTGTGTATGTGTGCAGGCACGCGAGTTCCACCCTTTCGTAATCAGGTTATAAGACTAAAAAATAGCCGTGTGGAAATCCTGTTAGACAGGTCTCTTTATGAAACGGCCCCCTCTGACAATCTATGGAATTGTTGTACAAACGTATATTGGAATCCCATGTCATTTTCTCGCCGCCTTCACTTGTAAACGGCGATCAAAGTGAGACTGAACGTTTCCCTATTTTATTTTCATACCTGCTCTTTGCCCTATTGACTCATCTCTCTCGCTCTTGTGACTGACGTCTTCCCAATTTGGGATTTGGGAGAAAAGCGAAGAAAGAACGGACCGTGAATTCCGACCAGAGCGACGGCAGAAAATGTGGCGATATCTAATGAGGAAAATCCATCTGAGCAACATTTTGCTAATGATCATAGTTAATTGAGAAAGATACCCAAGTGAAATATTTGTTCTTTGATAAAGTACGCTAATTTAGTGATATCAATTCATGCTTATAGGTTCGCATATAATTAACATGCAATTAATATAGTTAGTGATGCATTTACCGGTCTAATTGCGACAGGTAATTCATTCATTACATAAGGTTTATTGCCAAATTCAGAAAGCATCTGCGCATTAATTGACGAGGAAATGTCCCTATCTCGCTCTCCCGCTTTGGAAGGGACATTTAGAGTCAAAATTTTCACTGGACGTTCAACAATTTCTGATTCATATGGCACCAAACGGTCTAAATACCCTTTTTTTTTGCAACTACTAACGTAGGTAAGTCTCCTTTACGCAACAACTAGATAAAATCATAAGTTCGACGAAACCCTAAGCATAATAGAGGAGAAATCCTACATATCTATTTCCTATTTATCCGTCTCTCTTTAAATCTGTCTCTTTATTCGCAGTTGCTTTCCACTCCCTTATCCATTATATACCTATCCCCTTTTCGCGCCCTTTCACGGGAGGATCACAACATTATTTTGAACTCTCTCTCTCTCTCTCTCTCTCTCCGTCTCATCTCTCTCTCTCTCTCTCTCTCCGCCTTTATTAGTCAGATGGGCCAAATGAATTCATTGATTTCGGCTCTGATTGTCACCGCTTTATCCCGGGGAGCTGGGTGGAAGGGGGTGGGTGTTGGGGGGGGTTAGTTGTTGGGATATTGCTGCCTCGCTAGTGCTGTTGGATGCTGTTGCTGCTGCATTTTGCTGTTCCCTTTGATATCACTATTTTGGTTTGCTGCATATCAGATGGACGATCGCTCTCTTGCGCTGCTGTGCTTTTTACAGAAAGGTATTTGTAAACGTACTTGCAATGGAGAGAGACAGAGAGACAGAGAGAGAATCGCATTTGTAAGAGAGAGAGAGAGAGAGAGAGAGAGAATCGTATTTGTAAGAGAGAGAGAGAGAAGAGAGAGATAGAAGAGAGAGAGAGAGAGAGAGAATCATCTTCTTAAGGTAAAACGAGAGCGATAATCGTATTTGTCAGGTAAAAGAGAGAGAGAGAGAGAGAGAGAGAGAGAGAGAGAGAGAGAGAGAGAGAGAGAGAGAGATCTATGAAACGATTGTAGTAAGGGACAGGTCCCAGCATAACGGGCCCCTTTCGGACACTTCATAAAGAGACTGATCCGATCAGTTTATGGCCGAATAAGTTCTTTGAAACAGACTTAGACGATGAGCATCAGATGGGCTTTTCCTTTTTCTTTTTATTTTTGGTGTTTTTTATATTCATTCTGTGCCACGTTATTTTATTCTAATTGTGTTATTTCGTACTTATTCGGGTGATTTGGAAGTCTCTTTCTTAAGAATTAATCACCATTATGTAGGACGCATAAAGGTTGCTTGTCAACTGGCATGTGCAGATTCCAATTCGCTGCACCCTCACACACACTATATGTATATATATGTATAAATACTATAGTATTTCGTGTGTGTCTGTGTGTGTGTGTGTATGCATGTGTGCGTGTGTTCGCGCGCTTATGTAATATATGTATACTTAAACACAAACACACACAACACACACGCATATATATATTATGATATATAATATATATGTGGATAGATAGAGAGATACATACATACATACATACATCATATATATAATAAAAAAAAAAAAACACTATATATATATATATATATATATATATTATTATATGTTTATGATATATATATATTTACATAAATATAAACGAAAATACATATATACATACATATGTATGTGTGCGTGCGTGTGTGAGTAGTATATATATTACACAAGCGCGCAAACACACGCACACGGACATACATACAAAAACACCGCGCATTTAGTATTACCCATATATATGCATATATATATATATATATATATATATATATATATATATATATATGTATAATATATATTTGATATATATATATATATAATATATATATATATATATATATATCTTATATATATATATATTATATATATATATATATATATATATATATATATATATATATAATATAATATAGAGTACATGAGCGACAAAGTGAAACAGACAGACAGACAAAACAGGAGAACAGACAACACTGCTCTATTGTGCTCTATTCTTGGAACCGAGCGAAATCCAGTGGAAAATTGAGTGAAATCCCCTTGATGAGGTTCGCCGGTCTTTTCAGACGCTAATATTCACAGCGGATCGGATTATCCCGGTTTTAATGATTTATCGGTCGTCCGGATGAAAGCCTCCAAGTAATACACGAACACTCGGCTGTCCGAGTGTTTTCCAAAGTCATTTTAGGAAGCATGTTCTTGTCTGGTCTGGTCGCCGTTAGAGAAATCCTTGATAGTTTTTACCCGTTATTTATATACGTGTGTACAGTAGCTTGGATAAGCTAGTGTGCTAGTGGTTGAGGTACCCCTTGCGTGTGTGTGAGTGTATATAGATATACAAACTATATATATACACAAATATATATATATATATATATATATATATATATATATATATATATATATATATATATATATATATATATACATATATATATGTGTGTATATATATATAATATATATATATATATATATATATATATATATATATATATATATATATATATATATATATGACTGGTAAAAATGTTCTGTAACAACAGAATTCCATCTAATAAAAAGGAGCCCATAAAAACACCAAAATGTAGAGAGAAAAGTACTATATTTCAGAGACTGCTGTCTCTCTCTTCAGGTATATGAATGAAAAAGTTTACAGAAAAGGTGGTATTTATACCAAGAGATTCGTCCACAAGTAAGCCAATTTAGGTCACCCACACTGATAATCTTCCAGGACGTTCTTCAGTTTTTAAGGGAAAAATTATCCCCCTATTCAGATCATTTCCCTTTGGCACTTGACAAAATAATAAAGTTAGTTGAATTATGTGCATCTAATAACGTATTTTCATTCGGGGAATCATTCTACAAGCAAAAATTGGGGGGTGTAGTATGGGTAGTCCTTTAAGTCCTATTTTAGCCAATCTGTACATGGAATACTTTGAAACTACAGTAATAAATGCAATAAAACCCAAAAACATGCTGTGGATGAGATACGTGGATGACATACTAACATTTTGGGATAATAAGTGTGGGGTAATTTTAATGAATTCCTCTCAAAATTAAACGCATTAGTGCCCAGCATCAAATTTAAAGTTGAATGGGAAACAGACAACAAAAATTCCTTTTCTTGATGTTAATAATCAGAGACACGACAGAATACCAAATTTACCATATACAGAAAACAACGTTCTCACTTTCATATATTCACTACTTTAGCTATCATGACAATACTATCAAGATAGTGTAGCTAGCAACCTATTCTTAAGAGCCTTACGAATTTGTTCCCCAGATTTCCTGGAAAAAGAATTTGAACTAATTCGCAAGCAACTTTCATCTTTAAAGTATCCTGACCATATAATTGAGAAAGCAATTAAAAAAGCAAACGTAATTTTCTACCTACCCCCCTAAAGACAAGACCAGAGACACACCCAACAATAAAATAAAAATACCCACCTGGAGACGATTAAGAGAGTAACTCACACCCTTGGGAAATCCAACCCTTTTGCATTTACCTACCCAAATACCTTAGCCAAATCCCTGATATTAACGTCCAACAAAAGACATCTCCCAAAGACTCTGGGGTATATGAGATCCCATGCCAGGACTGTGACCAATCTTACATCGGATTTACAGGTAAATCACTTCCCCAGAGATTAATACAACACAAACGGTCAGTTAGGTATGGACAACAGAACTCGGCTATTTTCAACCATATAAATGAACATAACCATAGAATAAACTGGAATATGTCACGTGTAATTTATAGCAGCAACTGCCGGTACAAGAGTCAAATGATGGAATCGGCCTTAATAAAAGAGAAGCAGGTAATGAACATCTCAAAGGGAATTGGATATCAGATATCGTTCGACGCAGTGTTCATTCAACCAACGCTTAAGAAGATTAAAGGAAGATTATCAGTGGGGGTGACCTAAAAATTGGCTTACTTGTGGACGAATCTCTTGGTATAAATACCACCTTTTCTGTAAACTTTTCTCATTCATATACCTGAAGAGAGAGACAGCAGTCTCTGAAATATAGTACTTTTCTCTCTACATTTTGGTGTTTTTATGGGCTCCTTTTATTAGATATATATATATATATATATATATATATATATATATATATATATATATATTATATATATGTATATATATATAATATATATATATATATATATATATATATATATATATATATATACTTTAGGGAGATAGCGAAAATAGGCATTTCGCGAACTGCCTGAAATTTCAGGCAGATAGCGAAATGCACAAAAGGACATTTGATCACCAAGGGTCTAGTACTAAACACAGCGAAACATGACCCACACTGTTTCGCCGTGTTTAGTACAAGCCACTGGGTAGTCTAATGTATTTCGCCGTGCTTATAACAGCCCCTGGGGATAAGTGCATCTCAGCATCTACCTGATACTTCAGGCAGTCCATGAATTATCTGGTTTCTCTATTTGCTTGTATATATATATATATATAATATATATATATATATATATATATATATATATATATATATATATATATATACACATACATATATACTTCTAGCTCTACTGATTCTATGGAGTGCTCACTTTCAAAATTATAAAATTGTACTTGCCCAGTCCTGCTGGTATTCTGATCAATGAAGTTCACTTACAAAGGCTTGTGCTCATACTTGAGAGAGTGGCCTATGATGGATGTGAGGCACGAAATTGTTTTTATATCACGACCCTTGATTGGTGAAACTGAGCACAGTTATGAAACTAAGCAAAGTTATGTCTGATCGGTACTTGAATTGAAGAATTGTTTTGAAATGATGATCCAGTATGCATGTAGGCTCCTGTAACCACCAAGCAGGGTATCAAAATCATCTTGGAAGTCAGTGTTTAGAAATTTGCTACGATTCTTGGGAGTCTGACGCAAGTAGCAGTGGCCGTTCTGTGCTTTCCAGATTTTCTGTCAAGACGACTGCATGCACTGAATATTACTGTGACCTTTCATAACTTCTCTACCTGACAGAAAGGTATCTAATTCAGGTCAATTAAACAGCTTACAAAGTATATCTGCAGAACAAGAAAGTGAGATTATCTTTAGCATGGAGAAATTATGTCAAAAGTTAAGATTAATTGACTGGTTGAGTGTTGTTATTTGACATTGCAACTATAAAACATGTGAATGGTAGCATTGTAAATTCCATTCACCAAACTTCCTGATAGTAGAGACTATTAGTAGGGTTCAATAACGCAATGTATAAAGCAGTATGTAGAAAATAGACTGAGATCACCTGTTTGTGAAAAAGAACTAGGCCTGAACAAGGCAGAAGGCTACAGACATAGCCAAAGATAAGGTAACCAAAAGAAGAAACCCAGTTTTATTGATATGATAGGTTTACGAAATTGTGGCTGTCAAATCAAGTACTGGAGCCCTTCAAGCCATTCAGAGCTTCAGAAAATGAAGAGGTAGTTGAAGTGGTTGTACAGAGAGATAAGAGACCCAGAAAATAAAGGAGTTCAAGTATAATGATCTAAAGGTGGAAATAGGAGAAAGACCACAATTGCATTAAGAATTGATAGACGGTGAGTTTGGAGCCTAAAATTGAATTGATCTTATTTAGAGTAGTC
>NC_087205.1:73168160-73192572 GCF_015104395.2 Macrobrachium nipponense
GACTACTCTAAATAAGATAAATCTATTTAGGCTCCAAACTCACCGTCTATCAATTCTTAATGTAATTGTGGGCTCTCTCCTATTTCCACCTTTAGATCATTATACTTGAACTCCTTTATTTTCTGGGTCTCTTATCGCTCTGTACAACCACTTCAACTACCTCTTCATTTTCTGAAGCTCTGAATGGCCTGAAGGGCTCCAGTACTTGATTTGACAACCACAATTTCGTAAACCTATCATATCAATAAAACTGGGTTTCTTCTTTTCGTTACCTTATCTTTGGCTACGTCTGTAGCCTTCTGCCTTGTTCAGGCCTAGTTCTTTTTCACAAACAAGTGATCTCAGTCTATTTTCTACATACTGCTTTATACATTGCGTTATTGAACCCTACTACTGACCATTTCAAGGCCTGCGATGCATAGGTTTTCTTAAATATGTTTTTACATATCAACTGTATCGTCTTGAAATTTTGGCCCAGCATGTTTTAGACCTTCCGCTAATGTATGGCAATATAACTAAGTATCTAAAATTATTAATAATGGCACTTTACTCTTGAACATTTCCAATTTTCTTTGCATTTGACTGAGACTTTTGGGCACCGTTAGGAAAGACGGCCCGCCCACTTATTGCTCTCCCTGTTAACAAAATATGAATGAAAGTGTACCGTGCTACGATTATGACGTATAGTGTTTTACATTTTTAAATTACTTTATGGATTATTGTTTTATGTATCCAAATTGGTTTATGCAATAAAGCTTATTTGTGTTTCATTATTTTGGGAGATTATTATGACCTCTTGGCTTATTTAGAGTAATATATATATACTGGAAAATATACCCGCTGAAAATTAGAGGGGCAGTAGTTACAAGCTGTTCAGGTGTGTTTATATTGTCGTCCGGCTTCCATCCGCCCATCCTGAACTCAGTGCCATCGAGCAGGTATTGGCGCATATGATGCTATATGTACGTTCATTGTTACGGCATTTCACCAGGGCAGACCTAAAGGCCAGATTGGAGGAAGCAAGGCTTGCTGTCATCACTAAACAGGTGTGGGAAGGAGCTGTCCAACGAAGTCAAGCTTTCGAGAACGGATACTGGCTCACTGACATCGTCCGGGATTGCATAGATCCAATCGTTGTCAACGTCGCCAATGATGACGAGGACGATCTGTTTTTAGACAGTGATGGGGAGTGAGCTGAAATATCGTTATACGTGTGTATATATAGTCCTGTAATTAATAAGTTTTTATATATTTATCACCCGGTTTTTTATTTTGTATGTCTATACTGTTTCTATGGTTACTTCAAAAATTTACTTCAAAATCTGCACAATTTCTGTATATAATGTACATACTTTATTGGATATATATAATAAAACAATGTATATAGTGATCTTACTTTTAAATAAACTATAATCTGTTTTTTTCCTTCCATATCTCCAATAATAATCTAAAGTTCCCACTACCACACCATTCTCATGGAAATAGAAAGTACATGATAAATAAAAACATACAAATGGCTTTATGAAAAGTAATCCGTAATAAATGGTAGAACGTGTACATTTCAAAACGTAAAGAAAACATATGGTAGTGTACTATTCCATTCATAAGTATCAGACAGAGTAAGAAAGAGAGGAGTGGGAGGGGCTTCTTTCTAACGATTTGGCTAAGCCAACGACAGGTGTTCGTTAGTATATTTACAACTAATACTGAGGAAATTGAAAATTTTCTAAGTAAAGTGTCTTAATTATTAAATCAGGGTACTTGATTATATTGCCATATATTAGCGGAAGGTGCAAAACATGTTGAGCCAAATTTTTAGGAAGATACAATTGATATTTAAAAAGATATTTAAGAAAACCTATGCAGCGCAGGGCTTGAAATGGTCAGTAATAGTCTCTCCTATCAGGAAGTTTGGTGAATGGAATTTAGAGTGCTACTATTCACATATTTTATAGTTGCAACGTCAAATAACAACACTCAACCAGTCAATTAATCTTAACTTTTGACATAATTTCTCCATGCTAAAGATAATCTCACTTTCATGTTCTGCAGGTATACTTTGTAAGCTGTTTAACTGACCTGAATTAGATACCTTTCTGTCAGGTAGAGAAGTTATGAAAGGTCACAGCAATATTCAGTGCATGCAGTCGTCTTGACAGAAAATCTGGAAAGCACAGAACGGCCACTGCTACTTGCATCAGACTCCCAAGAGTCGTAGCAAATTTCTAAACACTGACTTCCAAGATGATTTTGATACCCTGCTTGGTGGTTACAGGAGCCTACATGCATACGGGGTCATCATTTCAAAACAATTCTTCAATTCAAGTACCGATCAGACATAACAATGCTTAGTTTCATAACTATGCTCAGTTTCACCGATCCAGGGTCGTGATATAGAAAACAATTTCTTGCCTCACATCCATCATAGGCCACTCTCTCAAGTATGAGCACAAGCCTTTGTAAGTGAACTTCATTGATCAGAATACCAGCAGGACTGGGCAAGTACAATTTTATCATTTTGAAAAGTGAGCACTCCATAGAATCAGTAGAGCTAGGAAGTATATATGTATGTGTTATATATATATATATATATATATATATATATATATATATATATATAAAATATATATATAAGCAAATAGAGAAACCAGATAATTCATGGACTGCCAGAAGTATCAGGTAGATAGTGAGATGCACTTATCCCCAGGGGCTGTTATAAGCACGGCGAAATACATTAGACTACCCAGGGGCTTGTACTAAACACGGCGAAACAGTGTAGGTGGGTCAGTGTTTCGCTGTGTTTAGTACTAGACCCTTGGTGGATCAAATGTCCTTTAGTGTATTTCGCTATCTGCCTGAAATTTCAGGCAGTTCGCGAAATGCCTATTTTCGCTATCTCCCTAAAGTATATATATACATATGCCCCCCTGGGGGGGCAAACAAGTCCTTATGGGTGCCGGTCCCAAGCACGGATAAATAGGGAGGGTTGGTGTCAGAAAGGGCATCCGGCTGTAAAAATCTGTGCCAAAACCAAAAAATGGAATGAGCCGAAATATGGAAAGAGGTAATGCTAGGGCACACTTCGTAAACGACGCACAGAGACATCACCCTAACTCTGTGGTAAGGCGAGGGCTACTTGCATCAGGAGCGGGGGGTGCAAAGCTAAAGAAGCGAGCTCACATTGGTTGTAGAGTATGTCAGCTAAAATGGTTGGGTCCATGACTGGGAGAGGTAGAGAATTGGCTGACTTGATGAGAGAAAAGAAAGTAGATGTTATGTGTGTGCAAGAAACGCGGTGGAAAGGAAATAAAGCTAAAGAGTTGGGAGATGGATATAAGCTATATTATAGTGGAGCAAATAAACAAGGTAGAAATGGAGTTGGCATAGTACTGTCTAGTGAACTGAAGAACTCGGTAATAGAAGTGCATAGAAAGAATGACCGTATCATCAGATTGAAGATATGTTATGGAGGAGAGATTCTGAATATTATAAGCGCATATGCACCACAAGTTGGTTGCACAGAAGAAGAGAAGGAAATTTATGGAGAGACATGGATGGAATAATGCAAGAACTGGGAAGAGCATGAGAGGGTGATAGTTGGGGTCAGATTTGAATGGCCATGTCGGAAGTGAAATGAGGCGATTGGGCGGGTGCATGGGGGTCATGGAATTGGAGAGAGAAACCCAGAAGGAGAGAGTGTAGTGGACTTTGCTGTGTCATTCGACATGGCAATAGTAAACACATTCTTTAAGAAGAAAAGGGAACACCTAATAACATATGGAGTGTGGGAAGATTCTCCCAGATAGATTACTTTTCTTTGTAATAAAAGGATAAATCTGGTGGAGCCAAGAACTGCAAAGTTATTTCCAGGCGACCATGTAACCCCCCCAACACAGACTGCTATAATATGGATTTGAAGTTTAAAAAGGGAAAGAAAAAAACCAAAGCTAAAGGGATAAGGAAAATTAAATGGTACAAATTAGAGAAGGAAGGGGATAAGAAGAGAGAGTTTAAGAGAAGGGTTTTGGAGGATATTGATATAGGGATTGAAGATGTTCAAGATTGGTGGGGACGAAATGCAGCAGTATAAGAAGCATAGAAAGGAGCTGCTAGGAGAGACATCTGGTATCATATGGAAGAAAAGGAGAGTTGGTGGTGGGATGAAGACATTGAGAAAGTAGTAAAAGATAAGAAGGAGGCAAGAAAAAAAAAGATGGAAGAAGTCACAGTCAGTGGAAGACAGAGATAGGTTCAGAGAGAAAAAACAAGGTGGTGAAAAAGGTGGTAGCCCTAGCTAAAGCAAAGGCGTATGATGATGTGCATAATGAGCTGGGGACAAAGGAAGGATTAAAGAAGATGATCAAGCTATCAAAGGCTAGAAATAAGAGCACCAAAGATATTACACAATATCAAACAAAGGAAAGGCAAGATGGTGTTAGTACTTAATAAGGAGGAAGACATTGTGAAGAGATGGAAAGAATATTTTGAACAGTTGTTAAATGAAGAAAATAATAGACTAATAAGAGAGGATGGGCAAGTGAACAGTGGCATGGTAATGAGGTTTTCTAGGCAAGAGGTACTAAATGCACTGAAGAAGATGAAGAATGGGAAGGCAACCGGACCAGACATGATTCCGGTGGAGGCATGGAAAGCATTATGAGATGAAGGCGTGGATATACTGTACGATCTTATGATAATGATCCTTGAACAGGAAAAGATACCAAATGAGTGGCGTGGGAGTATATTGATCCCAATTTTTAAAGGGAAAGGCGATGTCCAAGAGTGTGGTAATTATAGGGGCATTAAATTGATGTCCCACACTTTGAAGATACTGGAAAGGATGATAGATGCTAGACTGAGAGAAGAAGTACAAATAGGTAAAGAGCAGATGGGATTTATGAAGGGAAGGGGGGGGAACAACAGATGGTATATTTTTGTCTGAGGCAAATGATGGAGAAATTCAGGGAAAGACAAAGGGACCTACATATTGGTATCATTGACCTTGAAAAGGCTTATGACCGAGTCCCGAGACAAGAGGTATGGAGGAGTCTGAGGGAGAAAGATGGTGCCAGAGATGTATGTGTGATTGATACAAGAGATGTACCGGAATGTATTTACCAGAGTGAGGAGCAGTGTTGGGGAGACAGAAGGTTTTGAGGGGGTCGGCTCTGAGCCCATTTATCTTTAACGTAGTGATGGATGTTATAATAGAGGAAGTAAGGGAGACAGTACCATGGAACTTATTGTATGCGGATGATATTGTTCTGTGTCAGAGAGCAGGGAAGATCTGGAAGTGAAATTGGAAAGATGGAGACAAGTACTGGAGGACAGAGGAATGAGAATAAGTAGATTCTAAGACAAAAAAAAAAATATATGTGTACCACCACTGAGGGAGATGATAGAGAAAGTATTCAGCTTGGTGGAGAGCAAATAAGGAGAGTTGATAAGTTTAAGTATTTAGGATCTTTTGTTAACGCTTGAGGAAGTATGGAAGAAGAAGTAAAACATCGGGTACAGTCAGGCTGGAACAACTGGAGAGCGGCCTCTGGAGTTCTTTGTGACAAAAGAGTGCCGCTTAGGTTAAAAGGAAAATTTCACAAGAGGGTGGTAAGAACAGCAATGCTGTTATGGTACGGAAACAGCAAGCATGAGAAAAAAAAAACAGAGCAGAAAAAGATGGATGTGGCAGAAATGAGAATGCTTAGGTGGATGTCTGGGGGTGACAAGAGAGGATAGGATCAGAAATGACTACATAAGGGGGTCGACTAAGGTGGTGGAAGTATCAAAGAAAGTGCAGGAGGGGAGGCTGAGATGGTATGGACACCTGTTGAGGAGAGATGAGGACCACACTGGGAGACATACTATGGGGGTGGAGGTGCAAGGAAGAAGAAGAAGAGGGAGACCAAGAAAGAGATGGAAGGACTGTGTGAGAGGAGACTTACATGAGAAGGGAATTGATGAGGCAGAAGCGCAGGATAGAAATAGATGGAAACGGCTCATCCGAAACGGCGACCCCATATAAAAATGGGAACAAGCTGGGAAGAAGAAGAAGAAAAAAGAAGATATATATATATTATCATAATATAAATATGATATATACTATAATATATATAATATAAATACCATATATTTATGTATATATATATAGTTTTGCTACTAGTATTATATACACTCCACACACACGCAAAGGGGTACCTCAACCACTAACGCACTAACTTATCCAAGCTACTGTACACACGTATATAAAGAACGGGTAAAACTATCAAGGATTTCTCTAACGGCGACCGGACCAGACCAAGAACATTGCTTCCTAAAATGACTTTGGAAAACACTCGGACAGCCGAGTGTTCGTGTATTTACTTGAGGCTTTCATCCGGACGACCGATAAATCATTAAACCGGGATAATCCGATCCGCTGTGAATATTAGCGTCTGAAAAGACCGGCGAACCTCATCAAGGGGATTTCACTCAATTTTCCACTGGATTTCGCTCGGTTCCAAGAATAGAGCAAGAATAGAGCAGTGTTTGTCTGTTCTCCTGTTTGTCTGTCTGTCTGTTTCACTCTGTCGCTCATGTACTCTATATATATATATATATATATATATATATATATATATATATATATATATATATATATACGTATATGCATATATATGGGTATATACTAAATGCGTGTGCGGTTTTGTTTTTATGTATGTCCGTGTGGCGTGTATTTGCGCGCTTGTGTAATGTAAATACTTACTTACACACGCACACACACATACATATGTATGTATATATGCATATTCGTTTATATATGTAAATACATAAATTTATGTAAACATATATATATATATATATATATATATATAGTGTATATATATATATGTATGTATGTATGTATGTATCTCTCTATCTATCCATATATATATATATATATATATATATATATATATATATATATATATATGTGTGTGTGTGTGTGTGTGTGTGTGTGTGTGTGTGTGTTTAAGTATACATATATTACATAAGCGCGCGAACACACGCACGCAAGCATACACACACACACACACACACACGAAATACTATAGTATTTATACATATATATATACATATAGTGTGTGTGAGGGTGCAGCGAATTGGAATCTGCACATGCCAGTTGACAAGCAACCTTATATAAGGTCAACATAATGGTGATTAATTCTTAAGAAAGAAGACTTCCCAAATCACCCGAATAAGTACGAAATAACACAATTAGAATAAAATAACGTGGCACAGAATGAATATAAAAAACAGCAAAAATAAAAAAGAAAAAAGGAAAAGGCCCATCTGATGTTCATCGTCTAAGTCTGTTTCAAAGAACTTATTCGGCCATAAACTGATCGGATCAGTCTCTATATGAAGTGTCCGAATGGGGCCCGTTATGCTGGGACCTGTCCCTTACTACAATCGTTTCATAGATCTCTCTCTCTCTCTCTCTCTCTCTCTCTCTCTCTTTTACCTGACAAATACGATTATCGCTCTCGTTTTACCTTAAGAAGATGATTCTCTCTCTCGCTCTCTCTCTATCTCTCTCTCTCTCTTTCAAATACGATTCTCTCTCTCTCTCTCTCTCTCTCTCTCTCTCTCTCTCTCTCTTACAAATGCGATTCTCTCTCTGTCTCTTTCCATTGCAAGTACGTTTACAAATACCTTTCTGTAAAAAGCACAGCAGCGCAAGAGAGCGATCGGCCATCTGATATGCAGCAAACCAAAATAGTGATATCAAAGGGAACAGCAAAATGCAGCAGCAACAGCATCCAACAGCGCTAGCGAGGCAGCAATATCCCAACAACTACCCCCCCCCCCACAACCACCCCACCCCCTTCCACCCAGCTCCCCGGGATAAAGCGGTGACAATCAGAGCCGAAAATCAATGAATTCATTTGGCCCATCTGACTAATAAAAGGCGGAGAGAGAGAGAGAGAGGAGAGAGAGAGAGAGAGAGAGAGAGAGTTCAAAATAATGTTGTGATCCGAGTCCTCCCGTGAAAGGGCGCGAAAAGGGGATAGGTATTTAATGGATAAGGGAGTGGAAAGCAACTGCGAATATAAGAGACAGATAGATTTAAAGAGAGACAGATAAATAGGTAGATAGATATGTAGAATTTCTCCTCTATTATGCTTAGGGTTTAGTCGAACTTATGATTTTATCTATTTGTGCGTGAGGAAACTTACCTACGTCAGTAGTTTGCAAAAGGGTATTTAGACCGTTTAGTGCCATATGAATCAGAAATTGTTGAACGTCCAGTGAAAATTTTGACTCTAAATGTCCCTTCCAAAGCGGGAGAGCGAGACAGAGACATTTCCTCGTCCATTAATGCGCAGATGCTTTCTGAATATGGCAATAAACCTTATGTAATGAATGAATTACCTGTCGCAATTAGACCGGTAAATGCATCACTAACTATATTAATTGCATGTTAATTATATGCGAACCTATAAGCATGAATTGATATCACTAAATTAGCGTACTTTATCAAAGAACAAATATTTCACTTGGGTATCTTTCTCAATTAACTATGATCATTAGCAAAAATGTTGCTCAGATGGATTTTCCTCATTAGATATCGCCACATTTCCTGCCGTCGCTCTGGTCGGAATTCACGGACCGTTCTTTCTTCGCTTTTCTCCCAAATCCCAAACTGGGAAGACGTCAGTCACAAGAGCGAGAGAGATGAGTCAATAGGGCAAATAGCAGGTATGAAAATAAAATAGGGAATCGTTCAGTCTCACTTTGATCGCCGTTTACAAGTGAAGGCGGCGAGAAAATGACATGGGATTCCAATATACGTTTGTACAACAATTCCATAGATTGTACGAGGGGGACCGTTCATAAAGAGACCTGTCTAACAGGATTTCCACACGGCTATTTTTAGTCTTATAACCTGATTACGAAAGGGTGGAACTCGCGTGCCTGCACACATACACACATACACTCCCTCCCCCACCTCCCTCTCAAAGGCCCCAATTTCACTCAGGCTCCCCCACCCGCCCCACCCTACCCCCGACCCCCCAACACTGTCCCAAACTTTCCCGCTAAACGTGGGATTAGAGTTAGAATACAGATTACAGAGGGGGCGGACCTCCATGTTATGAATTGCGTGAAACGATGTTATTTGCCATTTTCTCACTCAGTTCTTTCTCTTTCCCTCTTCGTCTCTTCCCAATTTTCTCATCTGTTTACCACACCACCCTCTCGTCCCAATTATTATCTTTTTTCTCTACTTCCGCTGTTGATTCGTGTCGTCTGGTCTCTTCAAAAAGTTTTGTGAAAATTGTACTTGATGCGGATTCCTGAGCCTTAAACCAACCGCCCAATCACACGCATGCGCGCCCTCACACGCGCTCGTACACACACACACACACACATACATATACACGCACGCGTCTAGGTCTCTCCTCGTCTCCACCCATACTCAATAAATTCTAATCACTTCCGAATAAGTTTAATTCTCTCTTTTTTTCTTCTTCTTCTTCATCTCATCGACAAACTTCGAAGCTCATTTGACAGCATTAAACTTCACCCAACTTCAGTTCGAGTTTCGGGGAAGAGGAGTGGGCTAATGACCTTACTCAAGGCCAGAATTATATCATCCATCCCGCATATCTCTCTCTCTCTCTCTCTCTCTCTCGGATAATGATACAGACGATGGATTTAATGGAAATTCACCTCTCGAGTTACGGGCCCATTCAGTCTCTCCCATCGTGTTATTAACTTGATTATCTTGTTTTCGTCATGTGCGAGTGATTCCAGGAGTTACACATTCCGTAAAAACTTACAGTGTTCAATTGATTTAGGTCGTTTCAATAAAACATATAATATATATATATATATATATATATATATATATATATATATATATATATATATGTGTATATATATATATATATGTGTGTGTGTGTGTGTGTGTGTGTGTGTGTGCACGTGATTCAGTTATCCATTCGTTCTTTTTTAATATATCATGTGGTTTCAGCTCAATTTTTATATATATATATATATAGGTATATATATATATATATATCTTTTATTCTAATCAATTTTACTTTAATAACCATTGCTTAAAGGTAACAAAATATTATATTTTAAGTGCTGTTCAACCCTTGGACGAAAACACTGGCGCGTAGATAACTGTCCCCCCCCAAAAAAAAAAAAAAATAACGTAGAAAAAAGTTAAAAACAATATAGTTTTCAGGGACGAATTGCCACGTCAGATGGGTGTCGAAAACTTCGTATAAATAGCCATCGAGTTATAATGACATAAGCACTTTGATCTGATTTACGAGAACTTTAGGAGCAAAATTTTAAAAGAATATGTTATTTCTTGCGATGACTACAATACTCAAGATGCTATGGAAGCTCGTGAATGTCTTGGTGGTGGTAATTTGCGGCAATGGATGAACCAAACAAAAATATGGACACTTGTTAAATATTGGCTGTGATGGGACCGTTATCCTACGAAAATACGATAGTCAGGAAATGCTTTCTTCGTTATATGACTTACTATGTGTCGGTTTGCGTTACTCTTTTTTTTATTTTTGGTGGGGGGCCCTTCCGTTGGTGGTGGTGGCGGGCAGGGGGGGACGGTGGCGTGTTCTCTAACTGGTGGCCTGGGTCAGGCAAAAATACTTAGGTCACGTTAAGATAGGACAATCTGTAATGGAAAACATCATTACCTAGCGTCCTCCAAAAATGGGGTCTTCCCAATAAAATAGTATGAAAATACAGGCAACAATCGGAAAGACAGCAATGTAAAATGCCTGACAGTTTAACCTTAAAAACATACTTTCATAATCTATTTTTCCGCGATCGAAATCACTGACCATTGTGCCCAATGGTGGGGAGCTGAAATGAGCTTCCACCAATCACACTTCCCTTCTATGATATTGGATATGGATATTTTACAGAAATGAATTCATAAAGAGCAGCTGCAACGTCAGCAAGTTTCGCTGCCATGAAGGGAGGTGGTGATAACAGATTCAAGCGGAAAGGACGGCGAATCGTAACCATGATCCAATTATTTGATTTTCAAACGAAACGATAAAAGAGTAATAAATGCAGAGACGAAGGAAAAAGGAGCACTATCAGGGATAAAATTAAACGGTACATTGGTGATAGAAACTACTCGAAGCGTGTCGAATCGTTTGAGTCATAGTAAATGGGTAGTTCATAACATTAGATATGATTGGAGACTGACACCAGAGAGCTCCGGAGAAAACTCCGATGTTTTGATTCACGTAAAAACCATCATTTTATGCATAATGCAGCTTCTTTTTCAAACACTATCTTTGCAGAGGAAAAAAGTATAATGATACTCCAAAAAGATTCACGATTAAGAGTACGAGTCAAAGTGTAAAATCACTTACAAAGTAATGTGCGAAGGACTGATAATGAAATCATTTTCGGGAATAGTTTTTCCAGCCGTAAAATCATGAACTGATTATATGTTCTTGGGAGAACATAAGCAATATGAACTTCACCCAAGCTGAAAGCTCACTCCGGGAAGGAATTGGAAAGGAAAAACCCTGCTATATTTGCATCAGTTTACCATGACGCCAGGTAGCGTAACAGATACGCTAATTATCTTATAATGGAATACGTCAGTGCAAGTACAAGGGCTGAGAACCAGGATACAGTTACGTTTAATAATCTGGAAATAAACTTGGAGTAGTTATCGTTACTGAGGGTAAATGACCTTTCGTGTTCTTGGATGAAATTGAGGGTATGAAATATTCTCACTTAAAAGCAGGTATCGGGAAAGTATAGTTCATTATCATCATTATTAGTGTCCCTGAGGACCTCGAGTGTACCAGTACCGTCAAAAAAAGGCGGTATTATAAGAGAGGCTAGAAACCCTGTGGACGTTAGGTACCATAACCATAACGCGGACAAAAGTATCTTTATTCAGCACATTTTTACGGGGACCAGTGAATAGGGCGACCGGCCCCGGGCTGGACGAAGGTATCTAAACGTGGTGTTAGTTATCCGTAGATTATCGTAGATCTATAGAGAATAGGTAAGTTTTAATAAGGTTAAAAAGTAGGTCAATGTGAATCTCATCACGTGAAGACTCCAACAATAGAAAAGTAGTCAGTCTTATTATTATTACTATCATTATTAGTGAGAAAAATCTCCTCTTTAGGGATGTGAACCATGAATGATGATTTCCCTGGCAAAAGCTACATCCTCTGGGCCACCGAGTGATTAAAAGAAGTAGAACCAAATATGCTAATGCATATACTTTGGAATCACAGTGGGCTTATTGCAACCAAGTCTAATGGTTTTACCCACTCCCACCTAACCAACGATGAACAGCCATATTCAATTTTCCTCCCCAAGGATAACAAGTATGTTTTATAAGCAGACAATCTTCCGTGGAAATAAATGAAAGACAAACTTCTTTGGTTTTTGGTAATCATACACTATATTAACTCAGCCACAGAGACTACATGCTTATATTTCAATAATTCTACTCAGTGCAGGTGTTACACAGCTGGCCCACCAAGGCTCGAAAATATGCACAGTAGCATCTCCTAGTCCCAGTTCTTTTATTCATTTTGTGGCTCAATGGCAGGTTAGAGGATCAAATCCCTAAAGAGTTGGTTTTTTTGGTACCTTTTTTTTATATTTATCCCATTTTCCATGTAAGATTTGCCTGCATATAATACATTATTATCGTTTCTGTCTCTATTCAAAATTTGCATAACATCTTAGGGAACGAATCCTGCCGGAGGAGAGAGCGCTTAGTGTTCAAAAAAACAGGAAAGACCATATTTGAAAAAATCTAAGTGAATTAGATAGAATTAGTTGAAGGAAAGAACACACACACACACAAAACAGTAATTACTATAAAAACATTTACATGCCTACTATTTATCAGTAATAAAGGAAAAAAAGATGGAAAAGTAATTTCGATATACTTTTTGGGCTACATATCAACTTTTTCCCAAAGCATAAGAAATAAGGTACAAATATAATGCCCATGGCTACGTAATTACTCGGATAATTCTAATTTTTCTCCAGCTTATTAAAGTCTTCCTTCGAAATAATAGGGGTCAGAGATTAACTCTCGGCAACGCGGCTTCTTTGCAGTGAAGTACTCAAATAATCCTGATTCTTACGGATGTCATATTTTTCACGGAGTGCCCATGATTGTCAAGTCCTTTTACGTATTAGTTAAAAACGAATATTCTTAATAAGTGAAAAAAGTTTTTCGTCGTCATGAATTTTATGGTCCGATTTTCCCGATTTCTCTGTCTGTCTGTCTGTCTGTCTGTCTGTCTGTGATTATCATATGATAGTAAAAAAAATTTTGAAAGGATACAAATCCGTCTCTTTACTGCAGCATTTCACATCTCAAACAGAGAGAGAGAGAGAGAGAGAGAGAGAGAGAGAGAGAGAGAGAGAGAGAGAGAGCTCTAGTAATCATCTCCTCCGTTCCCTAAAGGTCGATATCCGCTTACGATTGAAAATTGCTTTGGAGGCATTAGTGGAGGGGATAATGATACGTTGCTTGCGAATAAAATTACGCCAAATCATTTCATGAGTGGTAGCTTCAAGTGGACGGTAACGTATTATTATTCAGAGCTCTTGCTTCCTATCCTGTATTTTTGGAGTCTTTTATTTTTGTCCTTTCCTTTTTAAAGCAAGTGGATATGTTTTAATTATACTTTTTTATGCGTGTAAAAATGAGAGCAAAAAAATACAACTTTTATTTTCATGTTGTTAGATCAACATTGGCACCTACCTTCCTTGCTTATCAAATACTGTTTCATTCTTATTCCATTTATCGTTTTTTTATTTCAAAGTTAATTTTTCATTTAGGATTGATGAAAGGATATTGTTTTTTTTCCTGTATTCTATTTTTTTTATTACTATCAAACCCCAAATAACTTCAAACTGGGATACTGCAAGCCGAAGAGTATGCATAATTGCAACATCTCTTCGGTTATTATTGGATTAATGCAATTTTGAGATTACAACTCACCACTTCCATTAGAATTTAAGGTGAACAGGAACAGGTAAACTGCAAATAATTTCTAGTAATATAGATTTTATATTCAATAATTATATTAATAATAATAAAAGAATAATGATAAATTTCAAGTATTCTTTACAAATCATTGTATCTGCATCTTGACCTGACTTTTAAAATGAAGTGTCACCAGGGCCTAGTGTATTATAATCACCGATGGTTTTTCCTTTAATAGAGCTAAATTTAAAAGAGATGGTAATATGGCCGATATCTGGACGGGAATCTAGAGCATCAAAATCCACTGGGATATAAACCCTTTTTCAGCTGCAACTTCACCCAGAATAGCAACATGTGCTTGAAATGTGAGGGGTAACACCTACCTGTCCCTCTCCTTCTGTAGAAAAGACCTAATATTTAAAGTATAGTAGTTGTAACAATGACGTCGACAATAGTAATAGCAGAAACAACAGTCGCAGTAGCAGTTGTAATCGTGAACAACATGAAAACAACTACCGCAGCAGTCATTAAGTGTGTGCGGGAGACAGCGTTCTTCGCTATTCGATTTGTTTGAATTAATTACAACTGATCGAGGGAGGGAGAAGGTGATAGATGGAGGAGAGAGAGGGGAGAGGAGGGAGAGGAGGGGGAGGGAATGGAGGAGGAATGGAGGGGAGGAGGAGGAGGAGGAGGAGGAGGAGGAGGAGGAGGAGGAGGAGGGAGCCTTAGAAGTGGAATGGAAGGTATAACAGAGTGGAAGTTGGGGGATTGGCGCTATAGGATGGCCACCCCATTCCTCATTAGGCCTTGTCGAGATATTCCGCGAAGTTATAATTGAAAGACTGTTTAAAAAAAAGGGGAATGAAAAACCAACCATTTTCATAATCTTTTCCACTAGGGATTAATAAGAAAATAAACAGGGTTTACTTGAGTGTTGCAGAGGTGAAGCGGCAATTGCTTACATTTAAGGAACCAATAAACACACATGTATTACAAGTAGGATATATACATATATACATTTACATAACATACCAGTATAATCCAGTGAATATTAGGTAAATTTTCATATAAAATAAGCAAGCGAAAGATAAGCAAGAAGCATGGAAGAAAGTTCTTATCTGGTAAGTCTTGCGAGCTTCCTCTAGACCAGATAACTATTATTATCATGAGGTACAATGATATTCACATACCTGCGGCTGTACCCTGAAATCCTCTCGCATTATAACAGCAGCAGGTCGACAGATCCACTGGCCATCTCCTGCAAACCTGCACAGTAACGCAACTTTTAATTTCGCATATGAATACATTTTTTATAAGTTGTCATTTGTCAATTAAACAGTTATGAATGAATTCTAATATGGAAATTGCTCTCCGATATCTGTGGTCGTGATTTAGTCACATTGCTTATTTCATGTCACTGATTTCCCGCCTCCTCTCACCTGTATTCCTAAGTGCTCAAAATGAATGAATAAAAGTGCATTAGGAAATTCCTATCAACTCAACGATGTAACTGCGTGTTTGTCTTTTTTTACGCAAGTTTTCAGGTGCGTCGCCACAATGTCCTTAATCATTTAATAATTTGTCTTTCTTTGTTTCATAGAGGCTCAACCCAAGCTTTCCATCAAAGGCCTTCCCCTTGATGCTGGAGAGATCACAATTCAAATAGTGTGTTCCTTGGGGGACCTCTCTCCTCAGGTACCTCTCGGGATGAGAGGGGAATATACCGGTGACAAATTTAAGAGGAGGAGGGGAAAAGTTACCAGGTATGAAGTCCACAATATTCACTTATTGAGTCGAAATGGGGCTCCCACACACCTTCTCATTTACCACTTTGACTTGGCAGTGGCGACAGCTTCTGATACGAAATCAGATAATCGAATGATTCCTCCTACTTACTTCGGACTTGACTGATATACTGAATTTTAGGCTGCCAAGCCAAGCACTGGTGCACTTTCGGCCATTCAGCGCTTTCGATAGTAAAAACAGGAGCTGGAATGGTTGAACAGCCAGTCATAAAGATTTAGAAAATAGTGAAGATGAAGACTAAGCGTCTAAAGGTAGAACTGGGAGAGAAATCCCACAGAAGCACTTGGAAGTGATAGTTAGAGTGGCCGGACAGCAAGACTGAAGAAAGGAAGGGTGAATGGAAGTAAAGTAAAAGCTAGAAATGGGTGTGGCAAGGAGCAGAGGGGACGCTGCAAACACCCATACTTGTTTTTTTTCTATCTGTCCACCCGCCTGTGGTGTTTGAGTATGGTAACACTGCGTCCCGGGCTTTAGATAGTTACGCTATGTGTAAGTTTTAGGTAAATAAAAGGATATCTGGGTGTACATTTGCAACTTAAAAGTGTTTTAATAATTTACCATATGCGAATTACACCGTTAATATTCGAAATAGGATATTTTTATTATTTTTTAATGTAAGCTGAATGTAACTATCTAAAGCCCAGGACGCAGTGTTACCATACGCAAACACCACAGGCGGGTCGACAGATGGAAAAAACCGAGTATAGTAATGTTGCAGGCTGCACTGACGCTAACAATCCCCTTGGGGTTCCCCTTAAAGGGATCCTTACTGTCACTTTTATAGTAACTATATGTTCTGCATGCCGAGAATATTGCCTTTCATTCCTAACTCTCAACTAGCATCATCCAAATTTTATAGAATTATAAACCTGGTCACTGAACTACTAATACTTTCCTCAGACAGGGATAGGCATAAAATATATTTTCATCCTTTATACGTTCTTTATCAGAAATTACTTTCAATTTCATATCTGTTTAAAATCACCGAATATTTCCTCTTCTAAAACAACAACAGAAATTTAAGCCACATTGGAAACTAAATGTCGAACCGTTCTAATAACGTCTTTAGTCTACTATGATCAATTCCATTTTAACTTTCATAAGTATCTAACGATGTTTCCTTTTGCCTGAGCTCAGAAGATAAGAAAAGTAATCGTCTCCTTAATCATGAAACTTACGTTTATTCTGAATTGCGTTGCAGATGAATATCATGTTTGAGTTCGTATATCTCTTTCTCTCTCTCTCAATAGGACTCCTGGTATCTAAAACTTTGTATCATGCTACCTTTACAGCTTCCACGAAGGATTGTCTACAAAAATGTTTATAAGTTGTCAGCATTGTAATCCTTCTAGAGATCCGTCGTTATCTGTCTTGGTTTCTAATTTCCCAACTGGTTTCTAATTTCCGAAATGGATATATAGCCTGACTACCTTTTAATCTGTAAATATTTTTTTACACTAAGAGCACCTAACATAAAAACTTTCCATGTCGCAGGAGTTGATCATCATGTCCCATCTCTCCCCCCATTCTTTAACTCTTCATTAAAAACATTTCTTGACATTCTGCTTCTATTTTCGCCATCGAATTTGACCTCATCAGATTATTTCAAAGTTAGGGCAGTTTGCTGCCTTGTGTTGTTCAACTATCCCATCTTAATTAATTTCACTCATTTTGTACTCAATACAAAAAATTATCCAATTTTAATCCGGAATTTGAGATCTGATGCCACAAGGTTTTGCAGATTTCAAATTCATGAATATTATCATTTACGTGTTCCCACCAACAGATAGGGACACATATACACATACATACACATACACACGTGTATATGTATATGTATATATATATATATATATATATATATATATATATATATAGATATAGGATATGCAGGAATTCCATATACTTACATAATTTCAGGAAAGCCGAAGACATATGATGAGATAAAGGATTTATTTGAAACGTTTCGCACAAGGAACTTTGTGCATCATCAGTCTGTTAAGATAAAAAATACATTATAATTAATAAAAGCAAAATACAAATGAAAATTACAATCTAAAATTTAAAATTTAAAAATTTACAATTTGAAAATTAGCATAATTCAAAGTTAAAAGTGAAATAATAACATTTAAACACAACTACTGAAACACCAACGATTCGCTAGGAAAGGAGGAGAGAGAATGACAAGAAATGAGATTGAGGTCAGAAAGAAAACTATGCCAGGTATAGCGGAGACGAAGAACTACCGCTATTCAATGAAGGAACAAGTCTTTTGATAAATAATGACTCAGGTGTTGTTAAATACTCAGCGTCCTTATTGTAACCTAAAATAGAGAAGTGCTGTTTCTTGACTTCAATCTTACATTTGATGGCATGATTTTTTATATTTGAATGCTCTGGTTTACTTAATCTCTGGCCAGTTCTAAAACTATACCCCATGTGGCTGCAATATCGTATTTGCAACATCTCTTTGTAGATCCAACATAAATACCAGGACATCCTGGTCACGTAAATTTATACACAACATTAGACCTCATAAAAGGCTGCAGACGATCTTTAAAGCAGAGCAGGTTGCCAATTTTACTCGGGTTATTTGATATTAATTTTATTTTTAAGCATGGAATTTCACCTTCAATGATTCGAGTAAGTTTCTGTGGGGGACGAGTTTCAAACTGGAAATATAAGGAAATAGAGGCATACATGAGTTTCTTTGGAACGTCAACAATCGGTGGAACTGGTTTCAGATATTTAGTTAAAAGTTTGTTAATTATTTTCTGAACTAATTTTTTTTGATATGAATTTTGCTGAAAAAAAAGAGAGTAAAAATTCTATTTCCCAATGAAAAATGTCCCAACTCGAAGAGTACTTCAGGGCTCTATGAACTAAAGTGGAGATGGCGTTAAGTTTAAAACTTCTTTGGCAGGAGCTGTAAAAATTATTGGCTAGATCAGTATACGTTTTTTTCCTATAGACTGCTGTATTAAATTGATGATCAATTCTGGTAATGGAAATGTCTAAGAATGGTAAACAATTTTCCTTTTCCTCTTTATAGTAAACTTGATATTAGGGTGTAGTAAATTAACATACTGTAGGAATTGTGCTGCCTGCCATTGATGTTTAAAAAGGGTGAAGGTATCGTCAACATACCTTCTATAAAACATAGGTTTAAAAGATGAAGAACAAGATTCTAAGAATTTCTGTTCCAGATGAGACATAAAAAAGTTAGCAAATATGGGCCCAAAGGGGAACCCATAGCCACACCATCCACTTGAGAGCATAGTTTTTGGTTAAAAATAAACATGGAGTCTTGTACTGCGAGTTCTAAAAGTTGTTTGAAAAGTTTTCTTTGATGACGTTGATAGATACTGGATACAAAATCATTAATATATTTGGTAAACAGTTTTTGAAATAATAAGCAGTCCAAAATTGACAGATCATTGTGCAATATATTCCTGAGTTGAGTAACAATGGTATCGAGTTTCTGTATGGCGGCTTGCTTTGCATCAATTTCCTTGTGAAGGAGTGTACTCAATGCTTCTTTGTAGAATTCCGTGGAGTAAAGCGAGGACTTGTACAAGACTCTATGTTTATTTTTAACCAAAAACTATACTCTCAAGTGGATGGTGTCGCTATGGGTTCCCCTTTGGGTCCCATATTTGCTAACTTTTTTATGTCTCATCTGGAACAGAAATTCTTAGAATCTTGTTCTTCATCTTTTAAACCTATGATTTATAGAAGGTATGTTGACGATACCTTCGCCCTTTTTAAACATCAATGGCAGGCAGCACAATTCCTACAGTATATTTAATTTACAACACCCTAATATCAAGTTTACTATAGAAGAGGAAAAGGAAAATTGTCTACCATTCTTAGACATTTCCATTACCAGAAACTGATCATCAATTTAATACAGCAGTCTATAAGAAAAAAACGTATACTAGTCTAGCCAATAATTTTTACAGCTCCTGCCAAAGAAGTTTTAAACTTAACGCCATCTTCATTTAGTTCATAGAGCCCTGAAGTACTCTTCGAGTTGGGACATTTTTCATTGGGAAATAGAATTTTAACTATCTTTTTTTCAGCAATATTCATATCATAAAAAATTAGTTCATAATTAACAAACTTTTAACTAAATATCTGAAACCTCCAGTTCCACCGATTGTTGACGTTCCAAAGAAACTCATGTATGCCTCGATTCCTCATATTTCCAATTTGAAACTGTCACAGAAACTTACTCGAATACATTGAAGGTGAAATTCCATGCTTAAAAATAAAAATCAATATCAAATAACCCGAGTAAAATTGGCAACCTGCCCTGCTTTAAAGATCGTCTGCAGCCTTTTATGAGGTCTAATGTTGTGTATAAATTTATGTGCCCATGATGTCCTGGTATTTACGTTGGATCTACCAAGAGGCTGTTGCAAATGCGATATTGCAAACCCCACATTGTTGGGGTATTAGTTTTAGAAACTGGCCAGAGATTAAGTAGAACAGAGTATTCAAATATCAAAAATCATGCCTTCAAATGTAAGATTGAAGTCAAGAAACAACACTTCTCCATTTTAGGTTACAATAAGGACTCTGAGTATTTAATAACACTTGAGTCATTATTTATCAAAAGACTTGTTCCTTTCATTGAATAGCGTAGTTCATCGTCTCAGCTATACCTGGCATAGTTTTTTCTTACTGACTCAATCTCATGTCTAGTCATTTTCTCTCCTTCTTTCCTAGCGAATGGTTGATGTTTCGGTAGTTGTGTTTTAATGTTCTTATTTCACTTTTAACTTTGAATTATGCTAATTTTCAAATCATAATTTTTAAATTTTAGATTGTAATTTTCATTTGTATTTTGCTTTTATTAATTAAAATGTACTTTTTATTTTAAAACAGACTGATGATGCACAAAGTTCCTTGTGCGAAACGTTTTCAAATAAATCCTTTATCTCATCATGTGTCTTCGGCTTTCCTGAAGTTATATATATATATATATATATATATATATATATATATATATATATATATATATATATATATATATATATATATATATACTATACATATATATATATATATATATATATATATATATATATATATATATATACTATTCATATATATATATATATATATATATATATATATATATATATACATATATATATATATATATATATATATATATATATATATATAATATATATATATGTATATGCATCTGCAGCTAAAACCAGGTTACCTTATCTTTTTTCACTGACCACTATCTATGATAAGTGCGAGTACTTATTCATATACTTCTACACTACACTGTCGCAATGAGTAAATTTTTTATTCTTCTTGTTGGTTTCCAAATTCCTCTCCAATTTATTCAGCATTCAGTCATGATAAGAGATTATTCATATATACACGCACACATATCCTTTACATACTACATACACACATATATAGATATGTATGTATGTATGTATGTATGTATGTATGTATGTATGTATGTATGTATGTATGTATGTGCATATATGAATAAACTCTTATTATGGTGTAGTGATGGATGAAATGAGGGGCGTATTATGAAACTAAGAAGAAGAAATAAAAGTTTATGAATTGTGACTAAGAACTGTAGGCATGCATGAGTAAGTACTCGCCCTTATCTTAGATTTGGTCGGTGGAAAAAGATAAGGTATACCTAGTTCTAGCTGCAGCTGCATTTAACGGAGGCTATCGTATAGCTCGGGGTCGCATTGTCTTTCTTCCGAAGTGATTTATCCACTAAATCCACTTTCCTTTATCCCTCCAGTCTTTGTCTCACGTACAACGATAAGTACCAGAATCTCCCACCACCCGGAGTACTCTTCTACAGAGGACAACCACGACCGCTCAGAGAATAAAACCCTCCTTCTATCTCTTAGATATTCAACTGATATTTCAGTTTCAACATTCTGTTGATGATGAGCCCACGCAAGAACGTTATATCAGTCCGTGCATGGTTTTTGTTTGATATGAAATAATTCATTAGCTGAATGACATAACAACACTCTCTACTATGAGATTCAGGGCTTCTGTAACACGGTTTTTTGGCAATAACTTTTTATCTATGCATTTCATAGATATAACGCTTATTCAGAATACACATTATATCTACACATAAATTTTTGGACCCTGTATTCTGCATTACGTAGGTTGAATAAAATTTGGTACTTATAATGTAAAAGTGACCTTTTTGAAGACTGGGCCAAACTTACTCAGAGATAAGGTTTCGAACGCACTCGTTACGTAACTTATGACAACATTTCTTCCCTCTTTCTCGATGGATGATTGGTGGTTAATACGTAACGGAAGGCTTGAATACCTCTGGCAACAATGGACAAAAAATTTTTAAATACAAGCAAAGCAGTACACCTTTAAGAACTCTGAATCCTCTCCACTGATAATTGTCATAATGAACAAACCAACAAAATATGTTAATAAATACAAAAACACTTTGATTATTAGTCTAACTCCCAAAATAAGTGTCCTAAGAAATTATAATCTACTTTATAGGTCCCCCCACAATCAGATTGACAAGATGTAGGGAATAGTTGGTAATTTTCAAAGACATAGTAGACAAGCTTGATTGATAACTGCTGTATCCAATGTCAAGCAATTTTACTATCTACCTATTTACGAAAAAAAAAAAAAAAATAGACGGTATCGTATTTTGGCTTTAAAAACCTTCACCAATAATTATCGTCAGAATGATGACGTCATGAGGCTCCACCCACTTTGGCCTCGTTATAATTCAGGATAACAATGAAGGCTATCATGGCCATTGTTGTATTAGAAATCTAACTTCTACTATATAAACTCATTTTCTCGAGTAGTTGTAAGAAGTGCTAAATGATCCTCAGGGATCCCAGCAGTTGGCCTAAACGTTTAAAATCATGTATATTGATGGCTATTACTAATTTTGCGGCACTACTGCTACAGTAGTATTTACTACGCTAGCACAGATACCCCTCCCACATCTATGTATCGTTCCGCCATTCAAAAAGTCTTTATACCCAACATGGTCGTACAGACTAAAGAAGACGAAAAAAAATTATATCGGATGATCCGTTGGTCTGCTGGAGATTTTAGCACATGTAAGCTTGTATTTACTTTGGATAAAAATCTTATTTTAACAAAAAGTTATATAAAGACTGTTTACATACAATCTCTCTCTCTCTCTCTCTCTCTCTCTCTCTCTTGGTGGCATAGTGAATAGTTAATGGAAATGTTCGAAATTCTGATGACATTACAAGTATTATAATCACGTTACGCTAAATGCAAATCAGACCATAAACATTGGATTTAAACTAGAAATTGAATAATTACCTATTCAGACTATAGTAAGTATGGCCACGGGCTTTCTCTTAACTGTATAAAGTTGTAAGTCATAAGACAAATGCAGTTTTGCAACCACGGGGACAATTCCAAATCCTGTTAGCCATTCTTGACTACTATGGGTTTCAGAGCCGATGGAATAAGGTGAATGGATTTCTGTCTAGTGGATGAGCGGGGCAACATTTCGTAAAACGATGTTTACCTTGCTTACGTAATGAATGTTTTTCGACTCTTGGCTCGCAATCATTGGCCATGGCGTCGGCTAGATAATTTTTACTCTATAAAAATTAAAACTATCGGGTTTAGGTTATTGATAATGCTGACAAAATTTGTGTGTAGTTGTAAAATATACATATGTCAACTTTCAGCTACCTCCGATGCTTTGATAAGGAGCAAAATCCAAAAAACCGTGTTACAGAGGCCCTGAATTTCATAGTAAGTCAGTGGCGCTTGTCAGTTTCCTCGCCGATTAGAAAATTTACCCTTCTGTTGAATGCTGTTTATTCCGTGAATGTGACGTCAGTATTCTATTTGGTGGCAAAGTTATGGTAGTTAAAAAAATTCTTTTAAGAATGAATCTTGGTAAAAACTTAGTTCTATAGAATCTCTCCTTGTTACAATAGCTGGGGAAATTAATTAAAGTTCATTTTTCTATTTTTTGATTAGATATAAGACTATGGAGGTTTTTTCAAAATGTTTCATCTTTTTTCCTTTCAAATCATAATGACTTCTTTGCATTCAAAGAATGATTATTTGTTTCAAAGCCATCAAAATCTCAGATATATTCAGGAACCTGAGATTTCGTCGATCCTTTTCATGGATTAAATAGAATAAAGCTCGTCGTTCGGTTGAATAAAAGTGGACTCAGTGTTACAATCAGGGAAATGAAGAAAGAAACTTGAGTGCAGTAGAACGTGAAAGTGAGGGGCAAACTTACTCGTTCTATGAATTACATTTAGGAAATTTTTTCTTGTGATTCCCAGAGAATCCTTTTTTTCAATCAGACCAAATGCCTGGGCTTCAATGTCACCAGATCTCCCTTTTTTAAAGCGTATGTGTGTGTGTTTTTTTTTAATACACTGGCAATTCTTGCGATGTTTTATATGAATTATAACCCATTAAGAACACTGTGAACTCAATAGCCAAACTGACGATCCTGGCGTTTTCACCTTCCCCACAGGATATCCTGCGCATCATTTGTGAGAGCCGTATATTGTGGCGTGACTTATAAATTTGCCCAGCTGTGAGAGTTTTATGGTT
>NC_087205.1:73193072-73200572 GCF_015104395.2 Macrobrachium nipponense
TTTAGAGTAGTCTGATGCTATATTCAAATACCAGTTGATGCCTGGGAGCTAAAGCAAAAGTAATGGAATAAGAAGCGATTGAGAAAAAAATACAGTAGTAGTTGAAAGAACTGAACATTAAAGAGCATCTGCATAAAAAAAACAAGGCGTTTTCCGACCTCCAACTTACTCGAGGTGCGTGCTAAAGTCTCCGGTCAAATAGAGGCATTGTTTTATCAACGAAAATTAAAATAAATATGCTATATTTTATTATCAATAGTTGTTTTGTACTGTTTAACATGCACATTATTCATTTTTTACATTTTTATTCTAATAAATAAACCAGAAATACCATATTCTACAATTCCTGCATTTTTAATTCAATGCAGTACACCTTTTCAGACCTTTATAGTCTTTTCCATGGGGCTTTCCTCCCCCCGCCCCACAACAAGATCAAGAACAACAACAACAGTAAAGTAGTTTGTA
The DNA here is from genome assembly GCF_015104395.2 of Macrobrachium nipponense. Taxonomy (NCBI): domain Eukaryota; kingdom Metazoa; phylum Arthropoda; class Malacostraca; order Decapoda; family Palaemonidae; genus Macrobrachium; species Macrobrachium nipponense. Next base: position 73,193,538 of record NC_087205.1, read on the forward strand.
GGCTTACTCTCCGAGTAAGCGAAAAAGTTATAAGGAAGCAATGTTGCTTCACACAGAACATGTACAAAGTTGTGAGGTAAAATATCTTATAGATCTCAAGTGTGATGACAAACTGCAGTTTACTATGGAATCAGTTGATCCAGTTATCTTTCTCTTCAGAAGCCATAGATGGCTAAAAATGTGATAGTTGGATTTAAGAAGGTTGAAATAATGGAAATTGATTTTGGTGACTGCCACGATAGTTATAAAAAGGAGTTAACAAAATATATTGTAGCTTAAAATTTTATTGCCGACGCCTTTTATTGGCATGGCTGAATCAGAATAAGGGTAATAGAGGGAAGGAGCCTTAAATCTGCAAATTATTTAGGGACAAGCTACACACGCTGGAACCCGCGGCTGCTGTCTCCCCTATACCCTCCCGATCACCTACCTACCCCGTCCACACCTATAGGGGCGGACAAACAGCTTTATTGAAGGTGTGGATGGATGTCTCCCCTATCCTCCCGTTCTCCTATCCACTTCACTGGGAGTGGGTGGCTGTGTAATGTCTCCTCCCTGACACCCGGGGGAGGACAAACGAGATCAGATCCTCTAGGTTTTGTTATTGTAGATCAGCTCTCGAACTGTATGGCTTAACAGTACATAAGGAAGTAGTAGCACTCAGGATAAATGATCAAAGAAGGTCGCCATAGGAGTACCGGAATCTCAGGAATTAACCGAGAAATGAGAGCTGAGGAATGTGACACTTTCTCAGGAAAGCCACCAATACATCCATCAACTGACGAAAAGTTTCTATGTTGGATTCGTAGTTATTCAAGATTTTCTAGGTATAAAAAGCTGGAGATTTCTTTCGATATAAGCAAAAAAAGGACTTCAGATTTCGTCGGTTTCTCTTTACATATTTAGTGCAGTTGCTTTCGTTTTTATACAGACTGGTTTAGTTATCTTTAAAGCAAACTAATGAAATGGCTTTATCTGTCCGTCCGCCTTTTTCTGTCCACCCTCAGACCTGAAAAACTACTGAGGTTAAGGGACTGCAAATTGGTAGGTTGGGCATCCACCCTCCAATCGTCAAACATTCTGAATTGCAGCCCTCTAGCCTCAGTAGTTTTTATTTTATTTAAGGTTAAAGTTAGCAGTGACCGTGCGTCTGGGCGTGGCTGAAAGTTTTATGGGCCGCGGCTCATACAGCATTATACGCTGTACAGAAAACTCGATTGCACTAAAAAAAAGCTTCACCGCAATTTTTACTTGTTATTATTCGTCTGCTATAACTGAATTCAACTTTTATAAGTACTGTTCAAATTTCTACCGTTTGAATCATGTGAAAGAAGGAAAAGCAGAATTTATGTTGCTGCTCACATTCTAGTTTTTTCTTTGATTATTCATTGCATAATGAAAGCTTGCGCATAACCACTCAACCACTTCCACTTTCATTATTGTAATTATTTCCATCTTTTATCTTGCTGCTCAAGCCTCTCCTCTTTTGGAGGTGAATGTATTCAGTGTCTTTGACCTTAAAATTCTCCTGCTCAGAAAATATTCTGCTGAAAAAAACAAATCCTGAGCAGACTGATGCTGGTCCTGTTTCCCAAGGGCATCTTTAGCCATGCGCCTATGGCCACGGGGCAAGCACATGTTTTTTCTTTAAAGTAATGCAAATGACAATTTGTGCAACACTACCTGAAGTTCTTCGTTCTTGTTACAAGAACATTACGTTATTTTATTTTGTTTTTCCTACTAAAATGAAAACGTGCCTGCTCGTATACTTTAATTTTTCTTTATTCAAATGCGTGTTTGAGGCACGTATCCACCCGCCTTTGTGTACATGGAATTAAGTTTCCGCCTAGAGTCCTCATAAATATTTTATTCTCGAGCGAATGTTCCAGTCACTCAAGTTAATTATGAAGTATTCCAAATGAATTCACGTTTATAAAACACCTTGTTTATACACAATGGTCGCTTGATTATGTTCCCGAGTCCAGAAGTGTCTCCATTGTGTTTCACCATTTGGACTCGTGAATATTTGTATTCTCTTGACAGGAAATCATTTATTCATGCAGTTCATTGGATTTCTTGCAGCATTTGTCAAAACAACTGGCATAATTTTCATCGCACAAAGAACAGTGTAGTGCTGTCTGTTTTACATTGTTTCGTCCAATTTCGCTGATTATTGCATTACCTTTTTATCATTGTACTAATTAATTTTCGATATAATAAAAGACAGCTCAGTCGCAGGGATGTTGAAGGAAGTAATGGAATTATGTAAATTTGGTTTATCGGGTAATGGCTGATTATCCTGCGCGAATTTTACGTCTTGAAAGATAAGTGAAGATTCATGAATAGTCACAGGAATGGAACGGAGATGCAGTCGTAAATTTCCACTCAGAATTTCCCATACTTCCAGGGGGTTAGAATTTTGCCTCAGCATCCATCTTTACTGATTTCTATATACTTCCGTTCTTTAAGTAGCTCATCTAGATGAGCGCATTGCTTATATACTATATATATATGTATGTATATATATATACACGTATATATATATGTATGTATGTATGTATGTATGTATTCTATGTACAAAGGATAGTTCCAGAGTATTTTGGACGAGCTTGAGCGACCAAATTATGCCTCAATTTATTACGAGGGACAACAGAGACACAGTAAGTCTACGTGAGAAGTGGCATTATTGATCCAACATAGCTCAGATTTGAACCCGGTTCATTATGCTAATGATAAAAGAAGACCAACGCTCACACTAAAAGCCCATATGTATTTATTTATATGTATTTGTTTAAGTATATATTTCATTAGGCAAGAAACAGTTTCCTTAGGTACATATTTGGGTGATGAAGCAAGGAGGAACTTTCTGCGTGGAAAATGTCTAAACCATTAACTGATCAACATTCTTTACCCTCTGTCTTCTAACAGAAGACATTATTCACGTTCCTTCTCATCTATTCAAAACTATACTTCTCTTCCATTATCAGCCTCTCGGTCAAGTCTTATTGTCACAAATTTCTACCATAAACCTTAGCCTTTAAACGAAGTAGTGTCATGCCTCTACAGTTTTTAGTTGATATGATCACCTTTACACAATCTCACTCACCCCTTTGGGATCATTTCCTCAGCCAGTCATGTCTTGCACTCCCCGGTCAACCATTCATACAACCTTGTATCTGCGAAACATACTTCACTTGTCATCTCATTGATTCCTGGTGCATTTCCATTCTTCAGCCTCCTTACTGCCTTCCTTACATTTTCTGCAGTCACTTCTACAGGCATTCTTAAATCTACACTAACCACTTCCACTGCTGCTTCATACAACTCTGTTCTTATCTATCCTCCTCATCTAGCAATTCTTCAAATTACTTACTACATCGTCTTAATATTGCAGTTTGTTTATTACATAATAAATGCATTTTCTATTCGAGCATTTTTGCATGTTACTTTTCTCTTAAAATTTACTTCAGAAAAAAATCATATTTCCCACAGATTCTACCTAATATTTTCAACTTCCCGCGTCTTTTCCTTCCAGTTATTTTTGGATTTCCATATTCACTATCCTCTTGGATACTGGGTCTTCTCCTCTGTCCTGCAAAAGTACTTCAGAAAAGCTCCTTTTTCCTCCACTAACATCACACAACTTAAGACAAAGCGACTTGAAATTTTAAAGTTACAACGGTCAAAGGATTTTCAAGAATCAACTGAGCCACTTGTTGTTGCTTTTATAATTTTACTTTGATATTTTTAATAGTTGAACTATATTTAGATTCTCCATAATGAGATCACGAAATTAGAGAAAATATCAAAGGTAAGTCCACAAGATAAGTTCTGCCCCTGCCTTCTGAATTCTAATAAATATTGCTTGTTTTGGCTATCAGGAATTAACCGTCTCTCCTGGGGGACGAATTCCTAATTCCTTTGAGCTCTGCATCAAAGGAAATTCATCCAAGTTACGGTTCAGTTGTATGCAGATGAAGAGAGCTGAATTTTATCATTCCACATCTAAGTTTCACAATATACGATGCTTCTAGATTCCTCGCTGATTTGGATGATAACTGATGCGCTCGCTGACTCGATTCCTTTGACAAGACTTTTTCCTTTGACAAGTGCGAGAAATTTTCTTTTCGTTCGGTGCTTAACAGAAAGTGCGGTTTAAATGCTCTCTCTACTGTAATCACGGAATTGTATACGAACTGTTGTTATGACGTTGGGATGTGCTTTGTTAAAATGTTCCCCAAGAACGAGAAAAATTACAGTTTGTTTCTATCTAATGGACATGTCAACAGAAAGAATTATACTCCATTAATTTGTGTAACTGGATTCTATGAGCACAAAAAATGATAGGCAATGAACTTCCTGCTACTTTTCATACCTTTGTTGAATCTGGTGGAATTTGTTGTGCTTTTTCAATCTAAAACGAAATATTTTTTTTAGAACTATGACGAAATGTGATCTTTGCTGAGTAACAAAACGATCATTTGTATAATTTCTCAAGCCCAATTAATCCAAATTCTGTCATCTTCCGGGCCTTGGATACCTGATTCTCTCCCATTTGTTCTGGCTCTTGTTTATGAAAAGTTAAACGAAGCTAAGAAAACAGACTGGAATTCACTCAAGTAGTAAAGAAATATGGGAATAACTGATTTAGAATGATGATTAATGCTATTTGCTGCAGTTTGTTTGTATCAATATTGAGTATCTAAGTGTGAATATTAGCGATGTCAGGGGATATCATTATCTCCATTTAATTATACTACATGGTATAGCAAACGCTCCAATTGATTACAATTAGCGTAATTATACTTTTTAACGAAAAGGTATTACTCCAGTAATTAGGATTTTTACACGAAAAATGAGCCATACGTAACCTCGGTGTTAAATTTAGAATTCAGCTGTACGGAGTAATTATGTACAATCCACTTCATTTTCAGTATGTCACTTCAGCTACTGGCTGAAGTTTATCATGTACAACAAGCCTAAATAACTGACCTCCTTTAATAAAATGTTCAGGAAAAGAAACGTCAGCAAGAGTGACGTCATCTGCTCGTAACATGTAGTTAAACGTTTACGCATTCTTACATATTTTTGTAAGAGAGATAATGTCGTTTTCAAGTAAAACCAAGTTCATCACTGGGCAGGCGTTTCTATAAATCTCTTAAGGCTCAGCTGAGGGGATGGAACTCCTAAAAACTTATGTTTGAGAGGTCCCTTTTGCAATGTTCGAAATGCAGAATCATAGTAACCTATCCACGGGATTGAGGCTTCTTCCATTTTTGGAAATGCCTTGACACCTACAAAATTAACAGATACAGCAGTCGAACTGGATGCGAATAAGCGGTAAAAAACGCAATAAACATAAAAAAATAAACAAAGTAAAATATAGAATTATTATCATAGATATGTATTAAGCTTAATTGAACCTGCAATCCGATATCCTTTGAATACAAAACGAGCAGCCTTTTTGTGTTCCCTTTTTGATTATTATGAAAAGGTGTGAAACAAAACGAAGAAAATGCAAATGGGCTGAAAAGAAAAGAAAAATAAATCAATTAGCTGACAAATATATGAATACACAAACAATAGAAATCAAAATGAATTCGGATACAATATCTCGTTGAATTAGTCGGATAAAGGTGAGTTACAATCCTTTCACCGAGAAGGGTCCCGGTTTCAAATTTATGATTATAACCCTAACTTTAATGTATAAATTTACATTATCCCCGCCACCGAATATTGAATATGGTGAGAGAACTTTCCTTTGAGGATGATTCTCAACTGCCTCCCTCTCTCTCTCTCTCTCTCTCTCTCTCTCTCTCTCTCTCTCTCTCTTAATTTATTTTTTCTGTTGTATTTCTCCCTTTTCTGTGATTTTTTCTCTTATCTAGGCTTATCTCGGTCTCACCGTTTTATCTTTCTTTCATTGTAATTTTTTACCTCTCTCTCTTTCTCTCTCTCTCTCAAATTAAGAGGTTTAATTTTGATAAAATGCTTGCGACGCTATGTCACAGAAAATCTTCAACCAGTCACTCGTGAACTAAATGTCATTACTGAAGTGTTACTATGCTTCCAGTTCTCCTTTCATAAGCTTAGTGACTAATAATCTTCAGTTCTTTGAGTTGCTCTTTTCCGGGTCCAGCCTCAGTCTCTCTCTCTCTCTCTCTCTCTCGCTCTCTCTCTCTCTCTCTCTCTCTCTCTCTCTCTCTCTCTTTATTTTTCATTTTTTTTGTAGGTCTAAACTTTATGAGAGTATTCTGATGCCATATCTATCAGTAGCCTGCTCCTAAAAAAATAAAAAATAAAATATTCGCAGCAGGTGACTATTCCGAATCAAAAGTATCACAGTATTAAATAAACGTGAAATACTAATGTGCATGGTTGTCATTATACACAAGATGAAAATAAGTTCAACTTCTTGATGTCCTGCAATTCGAACTTCAAAAGTTCAAGCGAAGATGCAATACATTACTACCCCAATGCTGTTTAATACATTTTCATATAATTGTTAATCTTTTTTCTTTTTTAATAAGTGAGAGCTCTATGTTTCTGTACGTCCCTTTACTTCTCCTTACTTCTTCCTAATGAACACCGTATTCGTTTGAAACTTGAATTTCAAGTTGATGGCCCTTGTGGGCTTGTTCCATATGAATAGGGTTCGTCTTCTGAATAATAACAATGATAATAATACCTGACACAATAAGGCTTTTACCCTTTCCTACTTCAGTTCAGGCGGAAATGGGTTTGAGACGAAACGTGCGCTCACTCTTCTACTCGGGCTGAAGTTAGTTGATCATTCTTACCTAAGGGAAAATTACGTTTACTGTTCGTGCTAAATCTAAAACTCATTTAGCGGACATAACTGAAATGAAATACCTTTTACGAGGACCCAAATAGCTTCTGAAATTCTTTCTTAAGCTAAATGGTCGTTTACCTTTAATACCTGAGCCAAATTGTGTTTGCCATTGATACATAGGCCAAAATTACGGTTACCTTTCGTACTTTGAGCAAAAGCCACGCCTAAGCTTATTCTTGAGC
>NC_087205.1:73205572-73210572 GCF_015104395.2 Macrobrachium nipponense
AAGATCGGCTGGAGTGTCTCATTATTTCCAGATTAATGTAGATATATCGGCGCTTTCATTCATTCGTTTTTACTAAAATGGAAATCTGCAAAAGGAATTCTTTATTCGTTTCTTGACTTACTCATTTTATTTGTTTCTTTTTCTCGTTCGGAGAGAATGGGAGTGATGCGAAATGCCCGTATTTTTGGCTGACAGATTTTCTAAAGTATTTCAGATTTCTATATCACTCAAGCCTAATAGGAACCATCATATTATGTTTCGATTTCTTTGTGCCATTGGAGGGTTTACAGGACTAAAAAGAACTGAAGACACCTAATAGACATCCCTTTGAGTTTTCTGCAACAGAAAACTATTGAGATGGCTGTTTGTCTGTCTGTCCTCAGAGCTGAAAAACTGCTGTTTACTGTCCACCCTCCAATTATGAAAAATGCCAAGATGCAGCCCACTAGCCACAGTAGTTTTATTTTATTTAACGTTAAAGTTAACCATGATCATGCGTCTGGCATAGCTATAATTGCCAAAAACACATACCATCACCGGGCCGTGACTGAGAGTTTCTTAAAGCATTGCACGCTGTACAGAAAACTGGATTGCGCTCAAGAAACTTCGGCGCATTTTTATTTGTTTTCTTTTGCCAGTGATCACTTTGCATGTCAGATGACGTTGTGGTCTAGAATGGCTGCTGATAAGGTCGTTTCAAAGTCTTCAGTATAATTCTAGAAGGCAAAGTTAAAGTTTTAGTGGACAACAGTTGTTACGTAGACCCAAGATTATTTGTAATCTAGGGTTCCCTAGCTTACAAATAATCTTGGATTTACGTAACAACTGTTGTCCACTAAAACTTTAACTTTGCCCTCTAGAATTATACTTGAGCCTTGGAAACGACATTATCAGCAGCCACTCTGGACCAAATTATATATATATTATATATATATGATATAGATATATAATATATATATACATATATATATCTATATATATATAATTATAATATAGATATAGATATATGTATATATACATAGATTTTAGGATATACATAGATATATTATACATATAATATATATATATATATGTATATATATATATATATTCTATATAGGATATATATATATATATATATATATATATTTTATATGATATATATATATAGTATTTATGTATAATATACATATTATATATATATATATATATATATATATATATAATAATATATATATATTATATATATAGTAGATATGCGGCAGGTATAAGCATTTTTTATAAATCCGCAACCTCATCCGCAGTTTGATAATGTGGATATGTGGATATCATTTCCTGCTCAATGTTCAATAGTCCATAGTCATATACAGGAGCTAAAAGTAGTTTTTTTTTTTTTTTTTTTTTTTTTTTTTTTTTTTTTTTTTGCTAAATTTGGATTTTTCGTTTAATTATACGGAATACATGATCGACAATTACACGTTTCATATAGTACTTACTTTCTAAGTAGCTCTGGTATAGCATATTGGTTTGACAGCATATTGGTTGTAGTAATTTCATGTCACTTATAGCAGTTGTAATCATAAAGACGGGCATTGCATTTTTTTAGGAAACTCTCTCTCTCTCTCTCTCTCTCTCTCTCTCTCTCGCTCTCTCTCTCGTCTCTCTCTCTCTCTCTCTCTCATGCGAGGAATGGTTATAAGTTTTGTTTTTGTTGCCTTGCCATGCAATGAGCATGAAATAACCTTGTGCCATGACAATTAAAACGTTCGTGTATCTCTGTTACTGTTTGCACGTTCACTTGAAATTGTACACAAACATACATAAGTATCACTTGTTTCTTCTTTCAATTTTGAATTATGAGGCTGAGAGTTGTCTTTAACAATTAAATATACCTAAATTATTTAGAATTATAAAGTATATGCACACCCGCATCTGCACCCGCATCCGCAAATTTAAAAGATTGGTATCCGCATCCACATCTGGCAAATCCCATTTTCAGACATCCGATACACCTCTGAAAAATATAAACATATATTTAATATTTATATATATATAATATATATATATATAAATATATATACATACATATACATATATACTACACATATATATATATATATATATATATATATATATATATATATATATATATATATACTTATACATAACTATATATATACTATATATATATACTATATTCAAAATCACCAATTACGCAAATTTACCTGTTTACAAAGATGGTTATCTTCCTATTTTAACTTGTCTCGGATGCCCTCCCAACAATACCCATCCCCATACCCCTTACTTTTCTTTATTTTTTTTCTCTTTTGATAACTGGTGACCGCATATGATGTAGCTAGTGCTCTAGCATTTTCTATGCGGTCGTTATGTGGTCGTCCACAGTTGCTTAATTTCAGTTTTCTTTTGCATTTATTTGTTTCTGTTTGGAAAAAGATTTTTTTGGGGGTTGGGTGAGGTGATGGGTTAGCATGGGAAGTATCGTTAGCACCCCACGCGGCGCACTGTAGATATTTTTGCAACGTCCGTTCGGCCCCTAACTGCACCCACTTTTTAGCCTTTTATGACCTCCTATCCATTTCCCGTCTGTCATCTTTCGCTGAATAACTGAAAGTACCTTGCTGTTTCTGAATGAGCTAGCTTTATGCCAGCAAGGGCCCTTGCTCACAGAGCAGCCAGTATAAACTAAAAGCGCCCCAGTGCTTATCTTTCTTGGCTCATTTTCATAAACCAATCTTTATTTGCTTTTGCAAGGAAGTTTACAGTCGAATCTTATCTGTTCCTGACTTTCTGTGATCAGGCTGACTCTTAATTGTGATACTGTTTTTCCATTCTTCATATTTGGGTGCTTTTTCGTTTGGGGCCTATTAGGGAATAATAATAATAATCATCATCATCATCATCATCATCATCATCATCATCATCATCATCATTATAATAATAATAATAACAACAAATGGTCTTTTTTTTAGAGGGAATTAATTTTTCAGAATGGTATTGAAGTCTTTGTAGTAATATTGATTCTCTTGCAGTTTATTCATTACTACAAAGACTTATTGTTTGTATATTACGTACGGAAATCTTTCGTGAACTTTTGAATCGAGGGAATATGAATGAAAGAATGAATAGACTGAAAATGCGTAATTAGAATATTCGTTTAGAATAAACCGAATATCGATGGGAATTTTCGCTGGAGTCCAATTATCGGAGGATTAATAGCAGAGCGGTGGAAAATGAAACATTAACTCGAGTAATATAAATGCATTCCTGCATATAGTATTTGCGATATCCCGAGATTAATGAACACTTACGTCCTCAATGTAAAAACTAAAGAGAATAGCTCAGGTTCTGTTAACCGATACTAGAGATCACTCTCTATAGACTCCCGTGCATGATTGTTTCAGCATTCCGAGAGAGAGAGAGAGAGAGAGAGAGAGAGAGAGAGAGAGAGAGAGAGAGAGAAATAGTTGCCCTATCGAATTAGTAGATTAATCGAACTAAAACATCATCAAATGGCAGCACTGGCGCTGAAAGCTACAATTAACAGCAATCACTTTGATAGCAGCTGCCGGCTGCCCTTAGCTCATCAGTCGCTATAGATTTTGACGATTGCGAAAGACTGGAATAGCTGTGACGGGATTAATTGATATTAGTATTCCTAACAGTCGCAGATAACTTCATTTCAATTAGCAGAACCTTTTGATCGTTATATCATTCATGCTAGGAACGCATCTGATTGTGACAGACGACTGCATTAGCTATGGCGATAATAAATGTTTTATTATTGCTACCAATATTTTCAATGACAAGTTTTTAATATTTCCGACTGATGTGAGTCATTATCTCTGCCTGCACAGCGGTATGTGTTCAAATTAAATATGACAACTGCAGCTAACCACAGCAGTGCTAAAATTACTGAGACGTCAGAAATATACTTGTACCTGAATAAAATCCATTAGTTCTGGGTAAGCAGATAATGAGAATGGCCTCTGGGTTGTCGCTAATCACATCAGCAGAATAATGGTTTAAGCAAAATCAAAAAGAAATTTGGAAGGCTAATCGGTTTTTATCGTTGATTATCAACAGTATTACTATGCTCCCATGCAACAGAGCAGACAAAAATTAGCAACAGTCCTCCGCTTCATCACCTTTTTCATTAGTAGGTCTTTTAGATGCAGTCTTGGTAATATATATTAACTATCATTAACTCCATCACCTTTTAAAATTTATAGGTTTTGATGAGTGAATATCAGATCAGTGAAGCTGCATAATCGTTACCATGAGATCACAAACAAATCAACTCTGGTAGTAATAACCAGTCGTGTTATCTATTTCAGCTTCTTTGGTCTTACGCCGGTAATGTTTATAAAATATTTCCACGGCGCACGCATCGCCTTTAATCATTCATGAAATCTATTGGGAAATAGCCTCATGAATAAAAAAAGAAAAGAGGTCATACGAGGTTTTCGAGTTTCGTTCAACCTCTCTTTCAAATCCATTCCAGCCCTCATCTTTTACCACTCCTTTCTTCTCCTTTTCTCTTTAAATTATCTTCTCCTTTTTCTCTCACTCCTCCCCAATTCTTCCTCGTCATTTGGTATGGGCTACGATCAGCTATAAGTCTTCTACTCACACCTCACACTCCTCCTCTTTCTCGCTTCTCAAGTCCTTCACCTCCTTCTACGCTTCTTCATTTGATATCACAATGTATATTTACGTAGTGAGTTTCAGAAAGCCATGATTAGCAACTGACAGCCTTGTTCTCAGGTGCAATGTGTCACGTGGTCATTTCTGTTTTTGCAAGAATATTCATTGCAACTAACTCTACATAGCTTCTTAAATGATTGAATGAAATTCGTCTGATTAATAAAATCTGATGCTTTGATGTGGGTTACTACCGATTTTCTCAGAAACCGAATGACTTTCCTTTCTAGGTGTGTGTTCTTTGATACGGGCTGCTCTAGGAGCAAGAGCCAGTATTGGCATAAGGCCAGCAAAATCTG
>NC_087205.1:73215572-73255572 GCF_015104395.2 Macrobrachium nipponense
ATATATATATATGTGTGTGTGTGTGTGTGTGCGTGTGTGTGTGTGTGTGTGTGTATGGTGTGGTGTGTGTGTGTGTGTTTGCGTGTGTGTACGTGCGCATGGGAGAATTGTCCAGGATCGTCATCAAATAGGAAATTTGTTAGAATATGAATTCATATAAGTTTTAACACTCCATGTTAAGGATATTATAATAAATTCCGGTCACTAAAATCACTATTATGATGACTACATTGGCAAATATAAAAAAATATTTAATGTATTACAAAAATGTTATACAGTGCAATATTTACATATTCTCATAGTTAAATGGATAAAGTTTATTTACCCGTGGAGAACCAGTGTTCACAATGACTCTTAACATTAAATCAAATCATATGTATTTGACATATATATATGCCTTTTTTTTCTTTTTGCAAAATTAGGGCTTCAATTTATTTTTCTTTTTTCTTTCTTTTTTTATAAACTTTCAAGAACTATTTGCGTCTCTGGCATGATCTTTCCGATCAGTTTCTTTTAATATGTCATGATTTACCGTAGAATCTCTCTACAATAATTCATCTAAATAAGAAGCATCAATTATAATGCTGACATTTCTCTGTTTTCTCACGCTAGAAGTCGAAGTGTAAACACCTTTAACATTTGCGGTCAATTGTAATTTATCAGATGTCATTATGTTCCCCCTAAAAACCTCACATCCCTTTGACAAAGGCGGTACACAGTATGAACTGTAATATCAAGTTCATTAGATACATTAGTTGTTTACGACGAACCAGCTAAGTTCTTTATATTTATTCTTTTTTTTTACGAGAAATTTTTTTAGTGAAATAAAATCCTTCCACAATCAACGATTTATCTGTTACATAAACGACCCCACAAAGCAGACTTCTTTGATATAATTTCATTTATTCGTAATAAGGTTTGTAATGAAACGCTTTAAAAAAAAGAGGCTACTAACATTGCTCAGGATATATGCAACATATTTAGCTGACTAATTTCTCTATCTTCTGTGTCCATATAGCCACCGTTTGCTTATTGAGTTAATAATCATTCTTTTCCAATATAACCTAATAACATCTTTTTCCATTCACCTTACAGTTCCTTTGCATGGGATAAATATGTGCAAATACAATTTTTAGTAGATCATTGGATTAATTTTTATACTTCTGTTACGAAGGCTACACATCTGATATGCATTCTTTTATTACTATTAAATAATTCTAAGCTTGACAAGATTCTAGTTAAAGTGAAAACACTCCTTATAATCTTCTGAGAAATAAACGCCGAGTATCTTTGACCTGTCAATCCTCACACCCAGCCATGGAAGATGCAAGTGTCCATTGTTCTCTCCTTCTGTGCCAAATATAGGGGTTTTGTTCCTGTTAAATCAAGCACCATAACCGTTTCCAAATTCAAATGTCTTTTTAAGCTTTTTGAACTCAGTCTTCTCCTTCTCTAAAGATACTGGAGTCTTCAGCATACCGTGAATGTTGACAGTTTTTCTTTTTAAGTTATAATAACAGAACTGGTTATGTTACTTGGGAAACTTTTAATCAAATAACCTGTTAAACCTCAAGACCAAAGTATACACTTACTCTGTCAAAATCAAGTAAATAGTGAAGGGATATTATCACATTCTTAGTTAAGAACTTACTGGCACGATATTTATTGCTTCTTATTTTGTTGTTACATTCTCGAATATTCCCCACTGGGGTACAGAAATATTCAAGAACAAGAACAGTTAAACGCCTACATACTAATTTAAAGAAGTTTTTGTAGTCCGTATATAACGTGCACATAGATCACCAATTCTTTTTTGTTAATGTCAAATCACCTTCTTTAGGAGCCAGTTGAACAACACCTTCCCTCTGAGTTTTTCTTACAAAAATTGTGCGTATATAGTGACTTGTTATTTCAAAGATATAATTTTACGATACCTGAAATTTTCCCCAAGTGGTGCCTTTTGTAGTATTTCTTTATTTTCATTCAGATATCACTTCTGGTCTACAATCAGCGTTAAACTCTGATTGACATTCGAATCTCATAATCTTTTTATATCAGTTAGCATAAGTTGTACACCCTTCCACCTATCGAGGTTTTCAGTAACAACATCACTCATAATCAATTGCCGTGAAATTATCGTGCCTTTACTTAGCAAGTTATGAGACAATTTCTCTCCTTCAATCTGCTCCTGATTTTTACTCCGGACGTATCCTATGTTAGTTTTCTGGCTTTCTGTAATTCCTTTTTAAGGTTACTTTTGAATTAATCATACCTTAATTTGCTGGATTTCTCTAATTCCCTTTTTTAGGTCACTTTTGAATTAATCCTATCTTAATTTGCTGAGTTTCTTAAAGTCCCTTTTAAGGTTACTTTTGAATTAATCCTATCTTAATTTACTAGATATTTCTAGTTCTCTTTTAAGGTACTTTTGAATTAATCCTATTTTAATTTTCTGGCTTTCTCTAATTCCTTTTTAAAAGTTACTTTCGAATTAATCCTATTTTAATTTGTTTGATTTCTCTCATTCCCTTTTGAAGTTACTCTTGAATTAATTCTATTTTAATATGCTGGATTTCTTTCGTTCCTTTTAAGGTTACTTTTGAATTAATCCTATTATGATTTACTGGATTTCTCTAATTTCCTTTTAACGTTACTTTCGAATTAATCCTATTTGGATTTGCTGGATTTTTCTAATTCCTTTTTAAGCTTATTTTTGAATTAATTCTATTGTATTTGCTGGCTATATCTAATTCCATTTCAAGGTTACTTTTGAATTAATCCTATTTTGATATTCTGGATTTCTCTAATTCCCATTTAAGGTTACTTTTGAGTTAATCCTATTTTAATTTTCTAGATTTCTCTAAGTGTCTTTTAAGGTTACTTATGAAATAATCCTATCTCAATTTTCTGGCTTTCTCTAATTCCCTTTTAAGATTACTTTCGAAGTAATTCTATTTCAATTTTCTGGATTTTTCTAATTCCCTTTTAAGGTTACTTTTGAATTAATCATACCTTAATTTGCTGGATTTCTTTGATTCCCTCTTAAGGTTACTTTTGAATTAATCCTATTTTAATCTACTGGATTTCTCTAATTCCCTTTTAAGATTACTTTCGAATGAATCCTATTTTAATTTGCTGGATTTTTCTAGTTCCCTTTTAAGGTTACTTTCGAATGAATCCTATTTTAATTTGCTGGATTTTTCTAGTTCCCTTTTAAGGTTACTTTCGAATGAATCCTTTTTTAATTTGCTGGATTTTTCTAGTTCCCTTTTAAGGTTACTTTCGAATGAATCCTATTTTAATTTGCTGGATTTTTCTAGTTCCCTTTTAAGGTTACTTTCGAGTGAATCCTATTTTAATTTACTGGATTTTTCTAATTCCCTTTTAAGGTTACTTTTGAATTAATCCTTTTTTAATTTACTGGATTTTTCTAATTCCTTTTTAACGTTTCTTTTGAATTAATCCTATTTTAATTTGCTGGATTTCTCTAATTCCCTTTTAAGATTACTTTCGAGTTAATCATATCTTAATTTGCTAGGTTTCTCTAATTCCCTTTTAAGGTTACTTTTGAATTAATCCTGTCTTAATTTGCTGAATTTCTCTGATTCCCTTTTAAAGGTTACTTTGAATTAATCCTATTTTAATTTGCTGGATTTCTCTAATTCCCTTTTAAAGGTTACTTTGAATTAACCTTATTTTATTTTGCTGGAATTCTCTAATTCCCCTTTTAAGGTTACTTTTGAATCAGTCTTATCTTAATTTACTGGATTTTTCTAAATCTTCTTTTGAGATCACACTCAAATTACGTAGCACACTAAATTTATACCTACAGTTCTCCTTACCTGCTCTCATGAATAGAATTTTTTGTTTCCTCATTAGCATCTTCCTACACTTCCAATATCTGAAAACGTAGCCTTAACTTTGTTTACTCTTGCCCAGAACTTCATGAAACTTTTCATGTTTCCAGAATCCTCCGAAAGCGGAACATTATTTCCTTGACTCTTTCCATACTTTAAGAATTTATATTAACTGGAAATATATATACATTACTAATGCAAACCTTTAACATTTACAGGAACTGTAAATTGCACCGTAATCATTTTTATGTAACCGTAAATTGGAACGACATCCATGTGACAGCAAATATCTTTCGGGTTTTAACTTTGAGTTAGTACTTTACCTAGGTCTAGTAGAATTAATGAAAAATCATTTTTTTAACAATCTTTTCTACTGATGATACCACTGAAGTTCCTTTAAATACTGAACTATTTGTGTTATCTTCAAGATAATGCTTTCTATCTGTCTTGTGGAAAATTCTCTCTCATTGTTCTTCGATGAGGCCTACAGTTCGTATTATTATTATTATTATTATTATTTCAGTAGATGACACCTATTCACATGGAACAAGCACACAGGGGCCATTGCCTTGAAATTCAGGCTTCCAAAGAATGTTGGTTTCAACCTCCCACCGCAGACCCCACACTGCAGCAGTATCTGATCATGATACAGAGCCAGTTATTTTTCATCGGCCGGGGGGAGACGCGAATCCTCCACATCTGGGAACCATCCACAGCACTAACCACTATACCAGTGGACCAAGTAGACAATATACAACATTCTATGAACTATGCTGATCCTAAGAGATAATGTTATACGACACCGAATATTGAACTTTCTTTCATCAAAACTGATTTCTTAGATACATGTGAGTATCGGCTGTTATATATTAATAGAATTGTATTCTTAATCCTATGCTCTTAAAAGAGAAGCATATTCGATATTCACTCTATTCAGCACTTACGTCTCTTTTTCTAGTGTTTAAACCATTCTTATTACGTACAGCTAATTTTATCTTCATTTATAGCCTCTGAATTATTAAGTTTTTTCTTTATTCTTTTGTTACTTGGACTCACTTTCCTCTTCTTAGATGCTTACTTGTCGTCTTTACTTTTTTATATAACTCTTTGACTTCCTTTACTTTGAGGAATCTCTTCGTCAGGTAGAATTCCATCTTCCAAGACATTTGCATGACCTACTATCTTACCTACACATCTATTTCCAATCTCACTCAAAAGCTAATCCTGTAAAAAAGTATTGCAAGATTTGTCATTCTGACCGCATAGGGGTCATTACCCGCTTTATCAAACTCTTCACATGGCATGTGTTGAGAATGTTGACAAATTACACCATCTGTATTTTCTTTTGTGATGCCCTAAACCCAGTGATTGCTTCTGTCATCTACCAAAATTTACCTTATTCTGATTACTTTCTACGGTAGGAATAAACAATAGGGTACCACATCTAGTTGCCTTATTTTTACCATCGCTTGGGCCTACGGTATTGTCTGCCTTTATTAGGTTGTCCGCCTTCTTATCGGTGTGCGGTGACAAACGACTACTGCCATCATCCTCGCCATGCATTACTCTCAGACTTTGCCATAGAGTTGCGGCATTACTCTTACTATCTTTTATTTGATTAGCATTGTTTTCCACACTCACTTTTTCGTCTCTCGGACAGTGAATTGCAGTGACTACTTGAACTCAGTTTCCTTTCTGTGGTATTTTTCTAATCACCTGTTTGACCATCCATTGCCTTATCCGTGCCGCTGAATCCACTCAAGATGTCCCCACCGAACGTTTTGACTTCTGCCAATTACGAGCCTTAGTCCTAACAGTGAAGAATCTCTTATGAAAACAACACATCTGGCTTTAAAATCCCTTGAAGTACCAACGAAACACAAGAGAACAACGTTCCGTTAATATTATTCGAGTGAGCATGAAGAGACAGTTCTTTTCGTGGTGTGAAGATTTGTTTTTATTCTCTTATGGGCATTCTCTTTTATGAAGGATTCCTTGTTAGTTCCATGTGAATGCATGCATATTTCACATAATAGGAGATAATAACATCACTGCATTTTTTCCGGAATCTCATCAGCGGGTCGGTAGTGGGAGAGAGCTAAAAATCAGGGTATTGTGATCAACACAGGCGATGCATTTATTCGGTGCTGATAACAATGAATAGGAGGCCCCTTGAAGCAGTACCGTATGTATGAGAAAGACATTGTCATAGAATAATGGCTCGCTCCTGCTTATTTCCTCTGCTGAAAAGAATGTGTACTGCTGCTTTGTATAGGGAGGTTCTCTAGATAGCTCTCATTGTGATATTTCTTTCTGATATGATTTTTAATAAGTCATCTTTGCCCCTGTGCTGAATGGGACAAAAGGTGTAAACGAAGTATCTTAAAGCTTAAGAGCATGAGTTTACATTTTAGTAATTGGAGTTAAATTTTAAGGAATATGTTAACAGCTGAGCCTAATTTTGACAGTAGGAAAGAAATAGGAAAACCCTGTAACTTGTTTAAAAATGAACAAATGGACATTTTCTCCCATTTGTCTGTACATCACTTTGCTCGAATGACAGAAATTATTATAAAAAGACAACTTTGAAGTCAATATTAGTGAAATGATCACATTCATTTTCATGCAGAAGATGATTGGCGGGAAATCTTATGCTTTCCTATGAAGCCCAGGTTCGAATAGAACAAGAACGAAAACCGGGAGAGGAAAACAGTTGGGGCTCAGGTTGTAAAAAATCAACAGAACCAGCTAACGAAGCATGGAGGAATCAAAGCTTGGCTGGAGAGGAACAAAGCAATATACAAAGAACGCCAACTTTATTTCACTGCTCTCTATTTGTTTAGGGTCACCGGACGCATCAGTCACAGCTCAGAGGATGACCCTCCCTCCCTCCCCACCCCTGGGCAGATGCTAAATCATTCTCTCCTCTTCGTATCACGTCTTCAGCGATTTACTTGCCACTCCGTCAATACTTGTTTAAAATCACTGGTACTCGTTAGGTTAAGACTGAAGTGATGAAAAGTCGCAGTAGTTGAGTGCAGTTATTAGATACATAATACACGCGCACACACAGACGTATATATGTGTGTGTGTCTGTGTAATTTGTGCTTCCTCTTGCTTTTTCGTCTGTATTTGTAACTTCTGAGTCTATTACATCAAGATGATCTGAATGGCCAACCTTTACTAAGAGGTTTTATGCATGATATATATATATATATATATATATATATAGTATATATATATATATATATATATATATATATATATATATATATATATATATATATATATATATATATCTGTGTGTACGTATGTTTAATAACCACACGCCTTATATATATATATATATATATATATATATATATATATATATATATATATATATATATATATATATATATATATAACACATAAAACCTCTTAGTTAGTACAGGTTGGCTATTCAGATCATCTTGATGTAAAAGACTCAGAAGTTACAAATACAGACACAAAAAAGCAAGAGGAAGCACAAATTACACAGCGCGTGATGTTATTTTCTAAAACTAAAGGAACGTCTGGTAAAAGCAAGAGAGAAGACGAAATTCTAAATTGGCAATTATCTCCTAAAAAAGAGAGAGCTGACTGCTAACGGCAAGGGGGAAGAAATTGCATATCCTTCCCTCAATCTTCTTAGAATAACTTGACTTTTGTGTCTATTGAATACTGAAATTTTTTAAAGTGAGATGATAAACATATACATATACATACACACACACACACACACACACACACACACATATATATATATATATATATTATATATATATATATATATATATATATATATATGTGTGTGTGTGTGTGCGTGTATCTTTTTTTTCTTTGTCAGTACATGTCAATATGAAACTGAATCGTCGCAATGGCCATTTGTGAGGTCGTCAGTCATCTACAGAGAATTGATTTTCCTCTTGATCGCTGGAGCCAAAGTTACATAAATAAGTCTTTTACGGGTCAGTCTATCATTTTTTAGGATCTCGCTGTAATCTTGACCTTTACTTGAAAGTGAGAAATAATTTCATTTGTAATACATTCGAATATCATTATTATTTTTGTAAGTTACTCTTATAACTAGTCTCCTCTCCGTTTAACAAATATTTCTTCTTTTAGAGGAACCGGCAACATGATATTTGGAAACTTAGCTTGTCTTTCTTTCTTTATGCATTAATAGATTTTGTATAATTTGATTGGAAGAACCTTAATCCTTCATAAGTAAGTAATCAATAGAGTATTTTTGTACTAACTTTTGATGTTTTTGAGATTCAAGCAATATACAGGTTCGACACTAAAAATCTTTGCACATTGAACTAAACACTGAAATTTTGAAGAACGCGTAATACAGTACAATCTGTGTGTACTGCTGTTGCATTCGCTCCTCGGGCTCTCTCTCTATTTTTTTTTTCAGCTATAACTATAGTAGATTTACATCAACCGTGCATTTGATGTCTAGGCCAGTCCCTTACGACGCACCTGATTAGCTGTTGATGAGCCACTCACAAGGCTGGAAACTCTCAGTCTCTCTCGAGAGTTCACATGGGTAGGATCTATGTTCCACCTCTCCTGAGGTATACTACTTTCAGGAGAGGTGGAACATACATCTTGCCTATGTGAACTCTCGAGAGAGACTGAGAGTTTCCAGTCCTGTGACTGGCTTATCAACTGCCAATCAGGAGCGTCGTAAGGGACTGGCCTAGACATCGGATGCACGGTTGATGTGAATCTACAATACCGCTTCATATATTTTGTTTCAGTGGTATGGACTATAAGCAAGACATTTGAGTATTTAAATCTCTAATAGACTTTGTTCAGGTACGCTGATGAAGCCTCTCGTATTTTTGCTTGAGATATTAGAGTAGGAACTATTTGATGTACATTATTATCTCCCAGTTTCGCGCCTCTCGCCACTGAACTTCTTCCCCAACCATGAACTGAAATTTTAAGCTAGTTAAACAGTTCAATTCGCTCAAGACGATCAGCGTTTTGTCATTTAAAGTGAACGAATGGAAAACATATTCCTGACCACAAAATTCACTGATTACAAATTCTGAGTGATAAGGAATCATAGTACTAAACCAATGACAAATTTTTACCACAGTTCAGCGGCATTCGACCCTGTGGTCATAGATCTGCAGATCTGTTCCAGGTCTCCGGAATTGGTTTACTGTAAAATATTGGTCACGAGCTCGTTGGCGCTCTGGAACCCAGTGCTGTTGTTTCCCCTACCCTCCCGCGGACAAACGTTTTTGCAGTGGGTGGGCGGCTGTGTCATTGTCTCCCCTACTGTCACCCGGGGGAGGATAATCAAGATCCACACGGATTTTCTTATCATAGAAAGATGACACCAGGAATCTTTGGTAACTAGGGCGTATCTTCTTCTCAGCGTCAACAATCTGGTCATCAATAGACTAATAGAGGCTCCAAGATACTGCTGATGGGATGCCTGACATGACTGGTCCAGGTCTAAGCTTACTGAAAAGAAACCGTTATTATCAATGTTCATTCCATTTACAGATATAACAGACGATAGTTACGACGAGACTATAGGTTTTTCATAAACAGAATTATTCCATTCACTGTTCAACTCAGAGCAGTTGTGTATTACAATATGAAATTAAATCAGACAGGACGAGGCACTTATATATTATAAAATTTTCTAACCAATATGATTACTCTAATGAGATGCTAATGGTTCCCTAGTACCAATTTACTTAAGAACATATTTGCAATTCAGCCTTTGAGATCATTTCTACCAGAAGTCCAAAGAATCACCCTTGGCATTAATTAAAAGAGTGCATTCAAACGAGAAGACATCGGGCAGTGTTCATCGATGCAAAACCACTCTCTCTCTCTCTCTCTCTCTCAACAGGATATCCAAAGGGTGAATGGTTTGAGACTACCGTCTTTACCATGCTAACACTATTATCGTTATCTCTGATATTAATGTCGGTCATATGTTTGTTTACGAAATTAACTCATTTTAAAATGGCTATTTTTCTTTTATATTAGGATGACAGGAGCGGTTTGTTCTAGTTACGGAGAATGGAGAAGAATCAGAGTGTATAAAATCAGCTCAATAACTTGTATTCAATAAAATGCAAATTTATATGAACTCTGATGCCCATACTACTGTCGAATTTAGGCGTTGTAGTTATAATCGATATTAATCCATTCCAAGAGAAACAGCCGAGAGTGAAAGGATGGGTAATTTCTTGAATTCAAAATGAATAATGCCTTTGCTTAGTCGCCATTATCCTCAACTAGTAGATACTTTTTAGTTTTCCGTATAAGAGAACTATTGAGATGGTTTCGTTTTTGTGTCTGCCCTCAGATCATAACAAGTACTGAGGCTAGAGGGCTGCAAATTGGTATTGATCATCCACCCTCCAATCATCAAACATACCAAATTGCAGCCCTCTAGGTTAAGTAGTTTTTATTTTCTTTAAGGTTAAAGTTACCCGCAAACGATATAGGACAGGCAACGGGCCGTGGTTAAAGTTTCACGGGTCGCGGCTCATATAACATTATTCCGGGACTACCGAAAGATAGATCTACTCTCGGTGGCCTTGATTATACGCTGTACAGAAAACTCGATTGCTCCGAAGAGACTTCGGCTCAATTTTTTTTTTTTTTTTTTTTACGTGTTTCGAAACTTGGCTGATGAGACTAAAGAAAAGGATTAAAAGACAGCCATGCAGAGAGAGAGAGAGAGAGAGAGAGAGAGAGAGAGAGACTAAAGGTATTGTGTTTCCTCGCAGTTACAGATCAAAAGATCCTTTCCATTCTACATACGTTCATCAAAAGCCTTCCGTCTCTCTCTCTCTCTCTAATAAGGCATTTTTTATGCACTGAACAAATTTCGTAATGAAAAGAATCATATGGAACTTCCATTGCAAAATTACAAGAAGACAATGAAAAAGGATGACGATTGAAATAAGTATGAATTATTCATTCTAGGATTTAAGAATCTTCCCATCTTCCAAATCTCCTCCCACGCTCTGGCAATGAAAATATTTTCAATAGTATTCTCTCGCCCCATCAAATGAGTATCAGTCAACTATACAGGACATATATTGTTAAAACTATTAATTTTATAGATAAGTAAATACGCGTATGCACTTACATTAACGTTAGTCTAAATCAAATTGCAATACTGGATAAGTAGGAAATTAGAGAATGAAATACTAGAGAAATTCTGTTACACCATTTGAGATGGAGAAACACGGGGAGAGAGAGAGAGAGAGAGAGAGAGAGAGAGAGAGCCAGCATCACGCTTCATCTTCAAAGCTCCCCTTCCTTTTATCTACTACAAGCGTTTCATCTTCCGGGGCCGAAGTGAATAACTCTCATATTGAATGAGATTAGCTTTTGATTAAACCCAATTCTCTAAAGCGGAAATATTTCTATAGAGTTGATCAGTGATGATAATGCCGGTTGAGTGTTCAAGCCCATATAATATATATATATATCTATATATATATATATATATTATATATATACATATATATATATATTATATATATATATATATATATATATATATACACACGTATATGTGTATGGGTGTGCGTTTCTATTTATATGTGTATATGTATGTATATCTATATTGATATATGTATATATATGCATATACGTATGTTAGCTGAAGCCACTGGGAAACTTCAATATAAAACGGCAGTGCCAAGTACTTTCGGTGTTTACACATCTTGTGCTCGAAGATGTGCTAAATACACGAAAGTACTTGGAGTTCTATCCTTTTATTTTGAACTTTCCCAGTGGCTTAAGCTAATAAACAAAATCACGTGCTTATTTTAGTGACTTCTCACTTTATATATACGTATATACCTATATATATATAATATATATATATATATATATATATATATATATATATATATATGTATATATATATACATATATATATATATTCTCATCAGGAAAAGCTACTTTCGTCACGCGTGTAAATTATCGTGTGGATTAGCGTTTTCACAAATGCTTAGCCACAAAGATTGTTCAGAGCAGGTGCATGGGCACATAATAAGTACAACACCTTTGGGCTTAATTTATATCAAAGATATAGAAGACGTGGACCTCGTGATAAATTTGTAAAGAAGTTATATGAGCGTGAACGTAGTTGTTAATCGGTTGCAGTTGGCCAAAGTGGCGACGATTCTGAAGTTGCTAGACAGATCTTTAATTACTGGTTGGGATCGGTAAGGTAACTATCGAAGAACCCTTCTCAGGAGAAAAGATCGTCTCTACATTAGGATTTGGTTTCTAAAAACGACATCATACAGTGCCGTAACATTTCCTGTTATTAAATCCAAGTTTAAATCTTGTGTAAAAAGCAAAATCCCACCTCGAAGACATTTCATACCAGTACACCGAACATATCGAGGTCCGTAAGTAGCACGCGGGTTTTTTATTTATTTACTCTTGTGGCCCCCGTACACGTTCCAATATTTTGTAACTGGTTTGACAAAACGTTGGGCGTATGTACGCCGAATTTAGCTTATTAAAATAATATAGACCGTGACTTGATGGAAACAAGCATTGTTTGTTTTCTGGCTCTTAGCCAAACCGAACTTTTCAAACAAATTTGAACAATGATTGGCTAATTTATCATATCTAATCTACTCAGTTGCACTTCAACCATCATTCGTGTGTGTATTGTTTTCGGAGACCTGCAGACGGTGGCACACATTCGCTGGAGGAAAGGCTATGTTGGATTGAGTTCCTGGACTTACGTATATAGGGAGCACCGGTGTCTCTGGAAGGTGAATAACCCCATACAGTAACGGGAATATGAGGGGAGCAGCGATGCCTGCCGACGGCCATACCATGTTGGAGTCGCCACTTCTCGTCAGAGGGGGATGCCACTTCTACACGAAACTGAGTGGCCCAGAAAATCAACTCGGTGAGAGCAGCTTTTAGAAAGGAACACAGAAAGGTAATGTCATTGCAATTATCTGGTGTTTACATCACATCCTAATGGTAATACGATCTACCTATATTCATCTAGGGTCAAGAAATGGCTCGAGCTTCAGTGACTAATAGGCCTATAAATGAGGGAAGGTGAGTAAGAGATCTGTATTAGGTCTAGGCATATATTCATTATAGGTAATTTGCTCGAAAATAACGATAAGTCGCTATCGCACATCTAGTTCAACGTTAAGAAAGGGTTTTATTAAACCGCAGGTGTATAGGCCTACAACATCATCATCAGATCATCGGCAGAGGACATTCATTTTACGGCGTAGGCATAGGCACGTGTTTTTGGAATACGTAAAAGGCAAAGTAGTTTATAGCGAGAATGCTGTTGGTACGTGTATTTTATTGTACTAGAGTTTGTAAAACTGAACACTAGTACCGCGTCCGTCTTGTTCGGGGAGTATCAATTCACGGGCAATATGGCCGCCGTTGACCCCTTCCCAGAAGAGAGGAGGACCGAGCCAGATTCCCCCCCACCCTTCTCTCAGAGACCACCAAGTAGCTGGTGGCGCCTAAATAGCCATTCTTTGATGGTTCTTTATTCAGTTGTTTTAAAAATATATAAATATGCAAATGACCGAGCATATTGGTAAATGGAATCACATAAGAAAATATATTTGACCACAATGAACATCTAAAAAGTGTGTGGAAATTTCTTCCACACTTCGTGTCAGGCAATAAAATGAAGGCCCCACTTCTCTTCACCAGATCATCTTGTGCATGAAAACTTCCACACCGAAGGCCAGATTTCCATTTTTCGGCAACATTAGATTATGAGATCATCTTTCTCCTTCCATTAAGCCACTCTTCGGGCCCTTTAGTGCGAGAACTCTTACGCCGTTCTTGAGTCTTGACCACAGTGGTTTTTGTATCATAAACACCCACTGGTAAAGATGTGGCACATGCGCATGGGCAGCACGTGACGTGACTCAGACAATCAACGTTTCCGATATCGTTGACTAATGTGATAAATATTAAACTTCCTTCCTTAACATATCTGAATGTTTTGTGTGTGTGTATGATATATATATATATATATATATTATATATAATATATATACACTCACACAAAGATCCTTCGCCCATTATATAAATCATAAATATACCGATTTGTATCGGTATATTTATATCAAAGTCTGGCCAGATCAAATACAAACGAACGAACGCCGTAAGGGTTAGTGCCGTCTGACTCCGTGCTGCTGTGTACCTCAGCGGTTCACACTAGGCATTACTTACGGCCGCCATTAACGTTCAGTTACGCCTACACAATGCAGGTCGGCCTGTTAATGTGAACAACCTGCGTTGCACAGTTTTTCTGGCCTGTCAGGCAGCCTGAGCAAATAGCTCATCTCAGTCTGCGTCTCCTGCCAAACTGCCTGCGCATGCGCGCTTCAACAAATCAGTATGAACTATTTTAATGAACTATTTTAATGTAAGAAAAACAATATTAGGCATATATATGCCACACAGTTATCTTTCCATGGGACTCCTCGTTCATTTATAACATACTCAGTAAACATTGTGGAAGTCCTTGGGACCAAATGTAAACTTTAACATATTCACATGGGAGTTACACAGGGTTGCCAGATTTTGGCCTTTAAACTAATTTGGCCTTTTTAGAGGAACGATGGCCTTCGAAAATGTAGGTCTTGATGCCAAAATATTCACATGGGAGTGTTGGATTAGTTTTTTTCAACCAGTCTTTCACTGTACCTCTATTTGACGTTTATGAATTTTTTATGACATCAGTAAGCCAATTACAGCCAAATCTTCCTGTGTTGGCGCCATTGGCTGCTAACTACTCAGGTATAAACATGTTGATGGCGTCCTTTACGGTTCTTTGCAACATCCCTTCGGCTCTTAGTTAGAACACCCTCATATTCCTTGTACTGTTCATCTGTTCATATTCTCTTTCTTCAGACTTTCTTTCCACCCAATCCTATCAATTAGTTTATAGTGCAAATGTGTGGTTTTCCTCCAGTTGCACCTTTCAGACCGTCTTCTCTTAGTTTGCCTGCAGTGCTGAATAACCTCATAGGTCCAAGCGCTTTGCTTTAGGCCAAAATTTTATATTCCATTCCACAGACAAACGATGAGATTTTAATATTTATGATATCAGTATATGCTAGATACGCCTAGACCTATGCTCACAAACTGTTAAAGTCACAAGATTTTCTTATTCAAACTTTATTCTATGTACAGTTTCATTGCATGCATATGAAAACATATTAATATTATATCAAATTACTGTCTACATCCGTGAACCGAAAAATATCCTTTACCGTCAGATCATGAAGATTGGACCATTGAAGCTAGGCCAATGCTACTGATTCGCCGAATAATATTTTATTTCATTGGTCTTCTTTTAAGCATACGTATATTGCATTTCAGTCAAAATTACTTTTATTTATTGTAACTTTTATTCATTGTGTCATCAACAATAAGGATGACGGGTACTTCTGTTCGATAAGCTATTTGGCTGAGTAGTCCCGAAGGTGCGGTCACTGATTCATTATAATTTCTTGTATGCTCAAGAAAAAAAAAGTATATATATGCATAGTACCTATTCTGAAAAGAAAACCACAATACCATTGCTATCATACCTTCCAGCCATACACTCCCGTAGGGGGGGTTAGAGTGCCGTTAACCTCATGGGATGCTGTTAAGGTTCTTTGCAGCGTGCCTCCGGTCCGTAGCTGCAAACCCTTTCGTTCCTTTTTCTGTACCTCCTTTCATATTCTCTTCCATCTTACTCTGCAACCTCTCTTAACAATTTATGCGCAGTGCAACTGCTAGTTTTTCCTTATGGTACACCTTTCAAACCTTACCGTCAATTTCCGTTTCAGCGCTGAATGACCTCATAAGGTCCCAGTGCTTTGGACTTTGGCTTAAATTCTATATTCAGTTCAATTCAGTTCCAGCCATACTCTTTTCACCTCCCATAAACAGCCTCGTAGACAACGATATTTGATGCTATTTCCAGCATTAGCCTAGTCACGTAATTTCCATGCAAGCCATTATTAAAATACCCTTTATTCGCATTCGCTTACACATTTATATATTTACCAGCATTGAGATGATACTATAGATATATATATATATATATATATATATATATATATCAAGCCTATCGTTCGTATGAGTTTGATGTAGATGGACTGTTATAGGTATATATCGGCATTTTTATGGTTAAAATAAGTTGTGAGGGTTCTTTGTAAATATTGAGTATTCAGATGAATTACTGAAGAAAGCGTTTTCTATCTACATCACAGTGTGTGCGTTAAGATACTACAAACAGTCAAAATACTATAATCAAACCCGTTTGGGAAGACTAGGGTAACAAAATAATGTGAACGTGTGTGGAAGCTTTTAAATATTTCTCATAACTGTTTCATTTCAGTCACTACTAGATCCACAAACTTCGCTCCATGTCTGTTCCTACACCGTTTAACCTCATGAAGCCTCCTACATCCTACAGTCTGCATGTCCTTCTCAGTCAAAACATTTTCAAAGCTTTCCTAAACATTCGGCATACTACACCCTCAATTCTCGCATCTAGTCTGTCACATTGTCCTTTTTTTTTTATATTAGCCATTTCCCGTGCCAAAAGTCAACTTAACTCAGTGACATCTGACATACAACACCCAAGTGTAATCACTCACTTATATTACCAAGCTTTACCGTCTGTCGTTTTCCTTACATTTTCAAGCTTTCATGATACTATATAGACTTAACCTGTCGGAGGGTAGTGGTGTCATTGCACTTCACGTGGTGCATTGTGGACATTACTAAATGTTCTTTGCAGCTTCCCTTCGTCCCTAGCTCCAACCCCATTCATCCCTTTTACTATACCTCCATTATTATTTTCCATCTTGCTCTCCATCCTCTCCTAACAGTTGTTTCGTAGTGCAACTGTTAGGGTTTCTTGTAGTTATATACTCCTTGTAAACTTTATTACTGTCAATTTCCTTATCAGCGCAGAATGACCTCATAGGTCTCAGCGCTACCCTTTAGCCCAAACTGTATTCCATTCCATTCCTGTATAGACTTAAACCGTTACAATTCTGCTTTTCTTTTATTATGTACATTTAACAGACATTCAAAATAATCACTAACACGATATAAAAATGCTTTGATAATTTTCTTTTTTTTTCTTTTTTACTGCAAACTTCAACTCCTCTATAATTCGCTTCCTTATTCATCTTTGAATCTTTCCAACTCACCATCAAGAGCTATCTGTTCCTTATCTTTACTCGAAGCAATTTCTTCAGAAAGTTTTCCCTTACGTGTTGCTCAAACTTCGTCTTATCTCGTCAAGTTTTCGTTGATATTATTCATACTAACATTCAAACGCTTATTTTAACTGATATCCCCATCTGTTTTCTTGTACGCTTTCATCATTTACTAATCATATATACTCCTGGTAGTCCTAATATATATATTACACATACATATGTGTATTTAGGTATGTATGTATTAACTTTATCATTTACACAATCGTTCTGTGCATTAATACAGTTACTGACAGGACCTCATAAAAACTGGATGGTATCTGACGGAGATATGTATTCAGGAAAAGTTACAAAAGTTACAAGTGTTCTAGGACTGTTAGTCTAACCTTTCCTGAATAGATATCTCCGCCAGATACCTATCAGGTTTTAATGAGGTCCTGTCAGTAAATATATATGTATGTATATCAGGAGCAGTTTCTTAATAAATGCGAAGCATGCAGTGCGTGCCTATAGGCCTACATATTTCCTTAATTAGTTAATTGAAATCAGAGTATATATTAGAAATTTTGAAGAAATACGACTAAACTATTCCAGTAACCCTTCCAAGAAGTTGTTAACTCTGTGTGGGATCAGAATTCAAAACTAGCGATTTGAAGTTAGGAAAAAAAAAAGATTAATAAATTATTCCTTTTCATATTTTGTATATTTTTGCTGCTTTCGAACACCACAAAAATCGTAACCTAAAAAGCATGCTAAACTGAACAGTATTCTATAAATAATATTAGGAAATTATGTATATAGTTTCTTTATTTTCACTCTTCTACACCAGATACATGACTGTCAACAGTATTGTATGAAAAAGAAATACGTAAACAAATTTTCCAGGATGTTGGATGTGTAATATACAGCCCCATAACCAGTGTGAGGAACGCGTCACGGGTACATGCTGAAACGAAAAGTGTCCGTACAGCCCCATTCAAAGGAACCATAATTCAACAGATCACCGTTCACTAGAAGTCTGAGTCCACCTGCCTCGAATAGATGGTAAGTGGCGCTTTGATTCAGTTAACAATTAACAAAATTGATTATTGGTCTTTTTTTTCATTCTTTACTCATTCAAAACAAGTTTTGACGTTAGTGGAAATTTAGCAGTGAATTTGATGATTTATAAAAACTTTATTTCCAGTATTTTATATTCATATTAGGGTAGTTAATTTTTTTTTTTTTTTTTTTTTTTTTTTTTTTTTTTTTTTTTTTTTTTTTTTTTTTTTTTTTTTTTTTTGCGAAATAATCCTGAAAATAGTTTACCAACCAGATATTGAAATCGTCAGTGAACAAATTCTAAAACCCTTCAACAATCTTACTTGCTTGCCCAAACGGAAAATAAATTTGACCAAAATGAACAAAACATTCGCAAGGAAGTTTAACTTAAAACTTTACAATACTGTTTCTTGGTTTTGTGACAGTGATGCAGCAGATAAACTTTATTGTTGGGAGTGCATATCATCTTCAAAAGAACGTTCAGTATGGAGTTGAATATTGTAAGTAATTTACACACTGCAACTGACCATTACGAAAAGTCTGTAAGCCGTTAAATTTATTTTCAGATTATTCTCGTTGTGGCCACGAAAAGTGAGTTCTCGCTATTCTAACGGGTCTCTAAAATTTCTCAGTTTTTTAGAACTTCTTCATTAAGTTTAGTGATGCAACTTTTTGCTTATCAAGATGTAAATCTACGCTATTCCAAACTGTTTCAGATAAGAATAAGCGTGCTAATTATAGTGAGTTTGCGTACGTCTTATCCGAGTTCGACGAAAAGCTTTACGTAAAACCATTTACAAACTGCGTATGTTTTGAAATAATTATAGAAATCTTTCCAGAATGATATAGTTGACTCCGTAAATGGCATCTAATAGGAGATTTTACATTGAAGGCAAATTGCTATAAATTAGTTATTATGGAGGGATATTCCGTAATATTCTGATCTTAATTTCAGTTTAAAAAATATTTTCTGGTGTGTGCCACTTGGCAAACTGTTTATTATATTTGCAGTAGTAAAGTGTTTACCAAGAATGGCGTAATTTCTTTTATGTATCGATACCATTTAGTTAAATAACAATTTTTTCTTGCATGCCCTATCTTCATTTTCTGCAAGTGGTAATATTAGAACTTATTACCAGCACTTGTGCTCTCCACAGTTCACTGGGAAAAATTAAAATATCTCCAGTGCTTTTCCCGTGGTAGCAGTTTTTCTTATCCCTCCTCAAAGACTAGAAAAGCGCTGGGGATTTTTTAAGGTTTAGTGAATGAATAATGGAAGCGATATGTGCATTAGCACATGAAGAAAGTACTTTATAATTGACCACTAACTTTACTGTAAAACCATAACGTACACATCATGGTGCCTATACATATAGGAACTTTTTTTTTTCTAATTAACGCTCAATGCATAGCTATATAAAAGCACCTCGATGAAATATCACGATGTATCTTACGAGTATAATAGTCGCTCGGCTGAGGGTGTTTTCGTAGAAAAATTTTTACCCTAAGTTTGTCACCTATTTTCAATAGTAGACCATATATATTGGTCATCAGAAAAGACAGGGTAGACTTTTGGCTTGATGGCCATTTAGCACAATTCGGGCTTGTGACAAAGAAGTGACCCAAAATAATGAGTGCAGAAAATTTAAAGTGTCATAACTTCTTTCAGAAGCTTTCAAGAATAGTAAATAACCACTCAGAATGTTCATCTCTCAATGCTGTACAAGACGATACAAAACACAACTTGAAATCTGATTTGAGGTTCACTAGAGGTCAAAAGGTCATGAAATTCCTGGTTTTCTTCAAATTTCAGTGGTAAGGATATATTTGCCCCTCTCGTTCAAATGGGGGAGTATTCTTGTTAATTTGAAGTTAAATCTTTTACTGCCAGCCTCGGTGGGGCCAAGTGAAACCCCTCAAGTCTCATTCTTATGTATAATATAGGATAGGTACATAGTAAGAAAGGTTATTTAATAAAGACTTAAAAATGACAATTCTTGTCTGAAAATTGTGAGCCAAGATTTGTTTGCATTTGTTCTTAAAAGTGATCTCAATAAGTAATGAAGCTTACCGACTGTGAATATCAATAATATTTTTCAGCAAACTGATAAAAATTCTTCATTCCAGGTTAATGAGTAGTAATGGCTGAAAATGTTGTGAAGCTTAAAAGATCTGGACTGTCTGCAGAAATGTCCGACCTTTCCAAGTGTATAATATGTCAGGCATCAGACAAGGAAACTAAAATCTGTGAAAATTGAAGGAAGATAATTAGAGAAGCAGCAGAAATCAGAAGTGACAATGGTTATGAGGTTGAAGTTGATTGGAGAGGAAAATTTTGTGTGCCATATGAACAGCAAGTGTTGTAAGAGGTACATTTGAAAAAAGCTATCAAGAAGAGTCTGGGGAGAGAAGTTGGTATAACAAATTGGGAAGAACCAAGAGAAACTGCTAAAGCAAGACTGCCTCATCAGTTAAGATCCAACAGTACTCCCGGTGCACCTAATGGTAGGCAGAGTCCTTTGTCTTGGTATAAATATATCTATGTGATATGTGGTAAAATTAAGTGCCATGGTGTCCGTGAAAAATATCAGATTTCATAGAAAGACAGGAGCTAAATTCTTAGAGGCAACAGTTTTCTTGTAGGATGCTGTATACAGAAGGACCTGCCATCTTCAAGACATTAACTGTTTTTGGTGCAAAGTTATTATGTCATAAACGGTGCTTCAATAGATGTGTAGTTGATTATAAACGAGAATGCATAAATCAATGGGTAGGAAGAAGGAAACGTTTTTAGACGTTGTAAGAGATTGAAATTTGCTTGTTTAGAGATGAGGGTTAGGAACTTAGTTATGTTTTAGATCGTATGAATGAAAAGATCTCTTATAGCACAATCACAAACCAAGAAGTCAAGGTACATCTCATGAGTTATTTTGGAGAAGAAATTAAGTTCTCTCAATCAGAGCAAATGAACAAATCTTTGTTTTTCAGTGCCAGTGTCACC
Organism: Macrobrachium nipponense; assembly: GCF_015104395.2. Lineage (NCBI taxonomy): Eukaryota > Metazoa > Arthropoda > Malacostraca > Decapoda > Palaemonidae > Macrobrachium > Macrobrachium nipponense. The sequence continues at coordinate 73,236,728 of NC_087205.1, forward strand.
AAAGAATCATTAGCAGAAAGAAAGCATGTACAGAGCCTATCCGAGAATGTGCTGAAATACTTAGAAAGTCTGATATCAGTTAATTGACTTCATACCCTTTATCACTAATTGAGTCTTATGTGGAAGGATTTGGTAAACTGCTTCTTCTAGATTTGTGTCTAATTCTATATTTTCAGATATTAACCCTTTCCTAGGCTGGGTATTCACCCTAAAGTCTACCTATCAGTCCTCCCAAGACCGTTCGATGGATGAGTGTCCTCACACAAAGAGTAGAACTGTCAGTCAGACAGTGAACTCGAGGTCATTGTCCTCCTTTCTTACCTAGCCTTCGTCGTGGCAACACTTTTGTGGCAGTAATGGAAACTCCGCTGGATGATAAGGAGTTGGAGCTACATAGACTAGTTGCTACTACGGCTATTCACTTCAAACTAGTGTGGAAGCAAAAAGGCGTAAAAGAGTATGGTCTAAATATTGCCTATTAAAAGAGCGATGTCTATTATCATACAATATTAATGAATAAGGTTAAATTAAACCTGGGGGTGGGTTAGTTATGAAATGGACCGTGAAGCCTACTTTCACTAGTAACACCTTTCACAAAAAGGCCTATACAAAATTGTATTTATCACATGGAAAGTTTTTATTTATTGTGTGATTGGGACTCTCAACCACAATAAAGCAATGGTCTACAAATAGTGCCGCAGAGTCTAACAATGAAATTAATTAAGGCTATCCATAGTTTATTCATATTCTGGTCAGAGGGGCTGAGATCCTTCTTAAGCGAAATCCAGCGGCGAACTGTCATAAAATCGTTGGTTAGTACCGTCCACATGTGCGATCACCTGTCAGTCGGTCGAAAGAACTTGAGGTAATTCCATCAGTTCATCAGTTTTGGTGAGTGGACTGACTCCGCCCACAAACTGTCGTCCACACGTACGTTTTAACGTCAGTTTCAATGAACTGACAGGGAGACTGGCAGGTACACCTGAGCATGAATACCCGGCCACAGAGGAATAACAGGCTGGCCTTATTTTTGCCACAGCAAACTGACTTACTACTATCTCCACATTTGGGAAGAGATTGTTAGTTTGGCGTAATGTTTCCTTGTAGATTAGCGACAGAAGTTTCAACTTGTTATTCGAAGGCCAGAATCTATCCTTATTTGCAGGTAATGGAGTTTTCCTTTCAGTATCATGGATGTCAATGGGTGCATTTTTTGTACGCCTCCTTTCTGAATTTTTGATGGATTTGTCAAGCTATGAGTCAGATACTACTAAATCAATTCTGTGAGCATTCTTAGCTGATAATTTAGTGTACGTATTTGAGTAAAGCATCGGTTAGCTAACCAAGATTTGAATGCTGTCTCACCCTAATCTTGTGGCTCTATTACCATGGTGCTTTTGCTGGCCTTTTATCATCAAACCATCATTATCTTCAAAGAGAGGCAATAAAATTGATAAATCATTTGCAACATTTCCTCCATTTTCCATCCACAAGCCTTGGCAAATTCTCATAGCTGCTGCACTTGTCCATTAAGAGTTTTGATGATTCTTCCTTGACTCAACTTTATTGTAGAGTCGCAGGAATGTTTTCAGGTTTGTTCTGTGGATTGGTTCTCCAAATTTTACAGATTTCTCAATTAATCTTTCGCCTGAATTTGTAGCAGGCGCACTCTACAATGGCTTGAACATTCAATATTTGTTTCCTGATTTTTTCTGTCATAATTTTCCGGGTTAAGATGTTAGGTAATTTAGATTCAGGTGATGGTACAATGAAATGGTTCTCATTTCTCTCTGTGGTAAATAGAATATACTGAATATTTCTTTTATCACTTTCAGTTGTGTTCACATTAAATGCTGTATTGACATCTAGGTTAGACGATGCTATGTTAGTTCCACTTAGTTCTCTAAACAAATTTGTTACTGCCAACATTTTGGTAAATTAGATCTCACCATGTGACATACTGCTTTTGCCTTGTTCTACCAATGATCCCAGATGTACTCTTCTGGTACTTGTTAATTGTTCGTTCTAGGACTATATCTGTTCCAGCTGCCTACTTCATATACTTCAGGGTTGTTTTCGTTCAAGCTGGTACATATGTTCCAAAAAACAGTGAACACCATTGTAGGTAATTATTTAAGTTAAAAGCAGCAAACAGTGGGAAAAAATCTTGTATTGCCTACGGATGAAGGGTCCAATTACCCTCATGGTCACTTCGTGAAAGGTTATCAGCACTAGCCATCAGTAAAATGAACATATTCCAACACTGGAAGGTTTCACTCTTGTTCCTTAAGCATTTCAATAAATTTTTCAACGGCACACAGAAGGTGTTTGCAGGTTTCCTTGAATTACTGCAACAAAGTCACACTTAAGGCCTTGATATTTCATTTACCTTAGATTTCATGTTTTGTATTACTAGTATATCTTCTTTGTATTTCTGTAAGTTTCCCTTATTAAAAAACTGCCCTTTGTAACCGGCTCAAAGCTTTCTTAAATAATTGCATTCCCTTCAGTGATCTGGTATAACACCTTGCATTCATGATAGAATCAACAATATTCAGCCCAGAAACACTGCTTTCTGTTTCTGCTTTCTGTTAGAATAATCTCTGCACCACTTCATTTCAAATGTTTTCCATGTGAAATGACCCTAGGCAAAGCACTATGTTCTGAAACTCATTTGAGCGAAGAAGCTGAATATGACGAGCAAAATGGTATACACCCACATGTTGCTGGCAAAGCTGACTGATCAAGATGTCGGAGGAAACCCTGAAGGTTTTTCATGCTGTATAAACAGCATCATACTGTGTGATATGACAGGGTACTACAGGGAAGAAGCCAACCTTTTTGTATTGTAAGTTTTCCAAAGATAACACTGACTTTGTTGCCCTCCATGATGGCTTTTCCTGAGTTTTGGGTTTGATGCATACATGTTCTCAACCAGAACCTCCAAAGAGCAATCCAGCTAACAACCAAGCAGCATCTTTGCACATCCTGCATTAGGTCGGTGTCATTGAACCGAGTCAGAGGAATTTCATAGGTTTCTGGGAGTTCAGGTTGTATAACAGGTTTATAGAACTCCTTCAGTTGTTGACATTTCAAGTTTCCCTGAAATGACTTGAAACTATGATTAACTCCAATGTTAGACACCTTAGGTTTCCTTAGTTGAGATATGCTATCTTCCTGAAACACAATAGTGACAATATCATGAATCTCTTACATCCCTGACAATGTCCTTATGATCAAAATTATCAATGGCAGCTGATTGAAGACTGCTGTGCTAAAATGGCTGGGGAATGGAATGATTTTCTCTATCACTAACCTGCCATGAACATATATCATAATGGAGGCGAGCTAACTCATCGTACCTAGAACAAAAGCCAAATATGTTGAAGCTGGTGATTAATGTTGCACTTTTACAGATATCACAAATGGCTTGAACATTCATTATGTGTAAGGGTGTACACCTTTTACCACTTGAAGAACATTATCCATGATTGTGAATGTGCTCTAGATGTGCCAGAAGTTGGCTGGAGATACAGCTAAGTCATCAGTGGTGTTCCCATCCTCCACTCTGGGTCTAAGTCTTTATCACCATAAAACTTTCATTGCTTGAATGTGTTTATGTCAGAGTTAAACAAACACACAAAACGCTTTAGAAGAGGTTCGGGGATCACTATATTACTCCATGTGTTTTTCAAGTCACATGCATCACAGAAACGGGCTGTCAAGAAAGGTATCAAAGACTTTCTTAGTACTTCAGCACTCAAATAGGGTCTGTAAATTGTATTTTTTCTGAAGATGATTTTGTGGGGACATTGGCACTGAAAAAACAACAGATTTGTTCATTTGTATTAGTCAAGAACTTAATTTTATCTCCAAAATAATTCATAAGATTTACTTTGACTTTTTGGTTTGTGATTATGCTAGAAGAGATCTTTTCATTCATACGATCTCGAATATAACTATGACTTCTTGGTTTGTGATTGTGCTAGTAGAGATTTTTTCAGCCATACGATCTCAAACATAACCAAGTTCCAAACCCTCATCACTAGACAAGCACATTTCAATCTTTTACAACCTCTAACCAAGCTTCCTACTTCTTACTAACTGAATCTCCCCTTTGATTTGAGCATTCTCGTTCATAATCAAGTAAATATCTATTGATGCACCGTTTATGACATAATTCTGCACCAAAAACAGAGTTAATGTTTTGGAGACTGCATATCCTTGTGTATACTACATCATCCTACATAGAAAACTGTCGCCTCTTAAGAATGCAGCAGCTCTGTCTTTCTCTGAAATCTGATATTTTTCATGTACATCTTGTTACTTAATTTACCACATATCACATGGCTTTTTGTACCAAGACAGAGGACTCTGTCTACTGTTACTGTTTGGTGCACTGAGAGTAGTACTCTTGGTAGCTGATAGGTCAGGCCTGCTTTTGCAGTTCTCTTGCTTGTTCCAAATTTCTTTCTACCAACGTCCCTTGCTTGACTCTTCTTGATAGCTTTTTTCAAAGTGTACCTCTTATAACAGTTGTTGTTCATATGGTACACTTCAAATTTTCTTCTCCAATCAACTTCAACCTCATAACCACTGTCACTTCTGATTTCTGCTGCTTCTCTAATTCTCTTCCTTCAATTTTTTCACTGCTCGTATTTTCCTTGTCTGATGCCTGACATATTATACACTTGGAAAGGTCGGACATTTCAGCAGACAATCCAGATCTTTTAAACTTCACAATATTTTCTGTCATTTCTACTCAGTAACCTGTAATGAAGAATTTCTTATTAGTATACGGAAAAATATTATTGATTTTCACAGTTGGTAAGCTTCATTACTTATTGAGATCACTTCTAAGAACAACAAATCAAAATAAATTGGACTTCAAATATTCAGACAAAAATTGTCATTTTTAAAAGAAATTACATAGTTTTTGTTTTCATTTTGTACATATGTTATATTCCACCGAGGCTGGAAGTAAAAGAGTTAACTTCATGGTTAACAAAATACTCTCCCATTACCCCCTATTAGAACAAGAGAGGCATATATATCCATACAACTGAAATTTGGAGAAAACCTAGAATTTCATGACTTGACCTCTAGTGAACCGCAAATCAGATTTCAAGTTATGTTTTATATCGTCTGGTATAGCATTCAGAGATGAACATTTTGAGTGGTCATTTACTATTCTTGCATTCTTCTGAAAGAAGTTAAGACATTTAAAATGTATTTACTCATTTTGAGTCACTTTTTTGTTACAATTACCCAATAAACAAGACTGAATTTCTGCCAACTCATCAAACCAAAAGTCAGCCCTGCCTTTTCTGATGACCAATATGGGTCTACTATTGAAACTGGGTCACACACTTTGGGTACAAAATTCTTCTACGAAAACCCCCTTCAGCCAACAGACTATAATATAAAAGTGAATGTTTGTATATGACTGTATGTTGGCCCATATGTTTGTGCACTATAGAAATCCGCACAGCATGATGGAGCTGGACAAAACGGGCCATCATTTGACACAACTTAAATAATAATGTAGGTTTCAAGCCCTACCCCGCCCCATTTTCCTTCCAACATCCCCCTTCCCTTTGTAATTTATGTGCTGCCCGCTTGACTGATCAAGACAAAATTTCGCAAATGGTCATCATTTTGACCCAGCTTAGATAATATGATAGGGTTTAAACCTGTACCCCCATACCCTTGCCCCATTCTGTTTCCATTTTCGATATGTAACTTTTGTGGAAACCGCTTGACCAACCTAGACAAGATTTGGCGCGTACCATCATTTGACTAACTTAAATAATATGGTAGGTTTCAAACCCTTCCCCTTCCCCATTTCCCCATTTCCACACCCTTGGTAACTGAAGTGGCAACCGCTTTCAACACCGATCTAGGACCAAATGTAGGAACGTTGGGCTATCATTTGACCCAACTTAGGTTATGGCTAGGTTTCAATTCTGTTCCTCCTTTCCCCTCCCCTTTCCTCCTTCCTTCCCCTTGTAACTTATTTGATAAATAAACTCATGGTTTATTATACCCCATTTCATTTACTTGATAGTAGGAATATATGTATCATTGAAAATGCTTTTCTCTCCTGTGATTGATAATTCTATATCAAGGTTTGTTTTTAGGTTTCGGTGGGGGGGGGTGCTGGGGTGGGCGTTGTGTTTAGGTTTAGAAGGGGTGTGTTTAAGTTTAGTAGAGGTGTTTCAGTTAAGTGGGGGGTGTGCTTAGGTTTAGTGGGTGTTAAATGGCACAGTCGCCACAGTAATATCTTGATAAAGTGGACAGTCACCACAGTAATACCTGATTAAAAACGGACAGTCCCCACAGTAATGTTTGGATAAAATAGACAGTCACCACATTAATATCTGGATTAAATGAACAGTCAGCACAGAAATACCTAGATAAAAGGGACAGTCACCACAGTAATCCTAGGATAAAAGGACCAGACACTACAGTAATAGCGGGATAAATGGGACAGTCACCACAATAATACCACCTGTATAAAAGGGACAGTCAGAAAAGTAATACTGGATAAATGGGACAGCCACCACAGTAATATCTTACTATAATGGTCGTTATGTATGTACGTCCGCCTGTCATTCAATCACAGCCAAATGATGATTTATAACGGGGTTTCAAGCAACAAAACGCACCAAAGGCGCCAGAGGGGGACAGGGTGCCTTCCCCGTAACGGGCTGGTTCAGCCCGTAGAATTAATAAGATTACGAATTTATCCTACCTAATTTTCGGTATACATAGTAAATAATATGACTTTCGATTTTCGATATATGTACTAAATATGACTTGCAATTGAATACTATGGTGGTAAGACATCAATGGCACTAAAGGGGGTCGGGGTTGGGCAGGGTGTCACAGAGAGAGAGTGAGAAGGAGAGGAAAAGAGAAGAGGGAAAGTAGCGGGGTGTTAGGGAGAAGAAAGAGGGTAAGAAAAAGACGGTTGGAGAGAGAAAGAATTTATGGTTGCCATTCAGAGTTACTTTGGGCAGGTCAGTACAATAATTTCTGGATAAAAGGGACAGTCAGCATAAGGTGGTGCAGGGAAGCCTCTTGAGTTTTTCAGAGGTTTTCCCACAACGCCAGGTTGGTCAGCTAATTTGGATAATAAAAGGGACAGTTACCACATTATTACCTGGATAAAAGGGGCAGTCACAACGTTAATACCTGGATATAAGGAACAATCACCAAAGTATTGCATGGATAAATGGGACAGACAGAGCAATAATGCCTGGATAAATGGGACAGTCACCATAGCAGTGACTTGATAAAATGGACAGTTCCCACAGTAATACCTGGATAAAGGGGAGAGGCAGCATTAATACCTGGATAAAGGGGAGAGACAGCATTAATACCTGGATAAAGGGGAGAGGCAGCATTTATACCTGGATAAATGGGACAGTACCACAGTAATGACTGGATAAAAAGGACAGTCAGCACAGTGAGAAATGGGTAAATGAGACAAGTACTACAGTAATACCTGGATAAAGGGGAAAGTCAGAAGAGCAGTACCTGGATAAATGGGAAAGTCAGCAAAGTAATACCTGGATAAAAGGGACAGTCACTATATAAACATTTGTTGGATAAATGGGACAGTATGTACGGCAATACCTGGACAAAAGGGGCAGTCGATACGGTTATACCTGGATAAATGGGACAGTAAGTACTGTCATACATGAATAAACGGGCTAAATGGGCCAGTCAGAAAAGTAACATTTGGATAAAAGGGACAGTTATTACAATAGTTTCTGGATAAAGGAGACAGGCACATCAGTAATGTCATGATAAATGGAACAGTCAGAATGGTAGTATTTGGGTAAAACGGATAATCAGAGCAGTAATACTCTATTGGGTTGAAATTATCAAGGTATAGTGAACATTCATGCCCACGATTCTCCATATTAGATTATATGATGAAGGAAAGTCATGTTCGCATTTACACCTATATTGTGTTGGCCGCGTGTTTGAATTGATTTGCCACTTAGATACGGTAAATATCGTCGAAATAAAACTAGCAGTCATTAATGACTGTCACATGAAAAAAAAATTTCGTTTTTTTCTTTTGTCACCAATGACCTTTATCTTTGCAACACCAGTTCATTTGTGACCATTTATAGAATCAAGTATTGTTTTTTAAAGAAAACTCGTTTTAAGGGAGGAAAAATATACGTCCATGAAAATATGATGTCCGAAGGAGAAAGAGGCCAAAAAGAGAAGAATAAATGGCGCGCCATTTTCTTCATTCCATTGTCCTCTTGGAGAGTTGTCTGATATAAGTCCCTCTGAATGGAATATAAAAAGGCCTTTCCACCGCCTCCCTTAGAAAGTACCAGAGTTCAGTTCTCCCTTTCTTTCCTCCTTTTCCAGATTTTCTTTCTTTTCTACTTCTTCGTGTTCTTCTTCTCGGGTACAGTTATCCTAGTCCGATTTTGCGGTTATGGTGGTGTGTGTGTTTTTTTTTTAGTTTTTATACTGCTTATACTCCTTCACTCTCTCTCTCTCCTCTCTCTCCTCTCTCTCTCTCTCTCTCTCTCTCTCTCTCTCTCTCTCTCTCTCTCTCTCTCTCTCTCTCTATTTATATATATATATACATATATATATATATATATATATATATATATATATATATATATATATATATATATATATATATATCTGTTTGGCTCTCCTTCTGATGATCTATATATATATTTGTTTGACTTTCCGTCTGATGATTCCTTCTTTCCTGTCTTATCCATTGGCCTCTCTTTCTCTCACTGTTACATTACTTTTCATGTATTTATATTTGTGCGTCCATTTCATCATTTCATTGATTCAGGTCGTATATTTCTCGCATTTCATTTCCAAACCTTTTCTCTCCCATAATTCTTCCCTATGTGACCAACTCTCTCATCTATCCCATCCCATTCTTCCTCTGTATTTCTTAGCATTCTTTTATTCTACTTAATCTATCGCATCCCTACCATGCTTATCTTATTCGTCATCCCTTCCTTCGTCTTTTAATCAAGCCTCTCTTTATACACACACTCACATATATATGTGTTTGTGTGTATGTATTTTGATTAATTTTCTTTCCTTTTTCTTTCATCGATCAGCTTTATAATTTTTCTTTTGTTTTTCTTTTTACCAATTCCTTGCTTGCACTTCTTCTCGCTCGCTTGTAACCATCCATTACCAAACTTTTCTTCATTCTTTAATTAATGTTTTCTGTGTGTGTGTGTCATTTTCTCCATCCTGGTTATTAACTCATTCATTTCTCTCTCCCTCTCTCTCCTATTATAATACGTAATTCTGTTTCTTTTGCTTGTTCCATCTGTTTGTTCCATCCTTAGTCAACACTTCTGTCTTTCATCCATTTCTGTCTGTCTGCCCACTCCTGTCTCTCTCTCTCTCTCTCTCTCTCTCTCTCTCTCTCTCTCTCTCTCTCGCTTCGCATTCCCTCAGAGAACCGAGCTTGGCCTTCAGTCCCCATATCAGCGGCGGGCGGCCTGTGACGCTCTATCAGTAACCCTTTCCTTAGTTTACGAGCAAGTGCTAAGTAAGAGCAGAAGACTCTTTGCCTTCTTTATTGCTTCCAGAATGGGCAGGTAGAACCGTGAGTTTTGATTTACGAGCTGGCTGCGGGGGTGCCCAAGGAGGGGTGGGGTGGGAACTATTATTCCTCCAAGGGTGGGGTGATGATCCTGGGGGATGGGTGACGTTTGATGGGAGTTGGGGGGGGGGGGTGATGTGCGTTGGGCGGGAGGAAGGCAGCCTCGCGCGTTCCTCTTATAGGCTTCTGAAATCCTCATAAAAAAAAATACGACAGCTCATGATTTCAAATAGCTGTCTAAGGGAGAGAGAGAGAATAACTTGGAAAAGGGAGCGAGAGCGACAGTCTGCAAAGCAGTGAGGAAAAATTTGATCGAATAGAAAAGAAGCGCCTCAGTGGCGTGCGTGATCGGCATGGTCTTGGCCTGCAACCTCGGTGGGCGCGAGTTCGATTCTCGGGCACTCCACTAAGGGGTAAGAGATGTTTAATTCTGGTGATAGAAGTTCACTCTCGACGTGGCTCGGAAGTCACGTAAAGCCGTTGGTGCCGTTGCTGAATAACCACTGGTTCCATGCAAAGTAAAAACACCATACAAACAAACAACAAACAAACGAATAGAGAAGATGAGAAAGGGCGATTCTGATACACAGCAAAAAGTAGTTGAACAGAGGTAGAGTGAGGGAAAGAGAATACGAAGTAGTGGGAAATGATTTGAAAATAGTTTAATAAGTGAATTCTAAAAAATAGGACAAGAAAGATTTGGTGGAAGGAATGAGGACAAGACGGAATGAAAAAAATGGTGAGTAGAAAAGGGGTGCGATAGAAAAAGAGAGATAGCACACATTTTGTCTGTCTGAAAACAGAAATATATAATTATATACTCTGGGGGCGAAAGAGAGAGAGAGAGAGAGAGAGAAAGAAAAAAATTTGAAAGGGTAAATCCTAGCCACCTTTAGGTACACGAACTCGGAGTAGAGGCTATATGTGGCCTAATGAGGTCTCTTGGCAATTACAACACGGTAACGAGTTATTTTATGCTATTTTTTACTGCTCCTTCCATCTTCGTATCCCTCTCTTTCACTCTTTATCTCGCTATCTCTCCTCGCTTAAGATTTCCCGCAACCCCCCTCCCTTTTTTTTTCTTTTCTCTCTCTCTCTCGACGAGAAACCAAGAGTTGTATTAAGCTTCCCTTATTGAGAGAGCGCCCATGACGCGGGGTCGAAGTAAAAGGCTCCGATAGTAACAAAAATCACATCATCTCATTCACGACCAGTAACGTCATTCTATCTCTTCTCTCGAAACTAAGACATTCTCTCTCTCTCTCTCTCTCTCTCTCTCTCTCTCTCTCTCTCATTGAGACGCCACGACCATGAAGAACTTATCATTAGCATGATTAAAAGAAGTGTATGAAATAGATTCTTTATTGGGATAAATAGTATATGCAGATTGACAAGGAAAATAAAGCTGCTTTTTTTTTCTTTACCAAGACCTAAGGCCCTAGAAAGGATCACGTTCATGTTGAAATTGGGACCATATTTTAAAATGTTCGAAAGCACAGGATACCTCCAGCTTAAGTTAAAAAAGAATACTTGATTTGGTCATTTTCTTTCCTTATATGCTTTCAAGGAAACTTTGAAATTATCTATTTTTTCCATCTTTGAAGAAGAGGGGCTTTACTCGTGTATTTCCTATAAGCGTGGAATAGTTAAGAACATCAGGTCACCCAGTGTACAGATATCAGTAATAAGAACAATCGTCTTGAAAATGTTACAGCTTCGAGAAATCGTTCTTTTGGCCGATAGAACCCTTCGTACAAACCCGAATATGAAAAAAATAAGCATCAAATTTCCTGGATTGAGAAAGTGTAGGTCGTATTTAATGAAAAACACATTCGTGCTTTTGCGTTATGGACTGAAAGCTACGCTGATTGTTATTGCGTAATGAAGGATCAAGTCATCAGCTTTAATTCATTCATTCGTTAGAACAACTTGGAGTAACAGGAATTCCGTCAGTTACGTTTCATTTACTTATATGTAAAGTAATGTTTTTCTTATAAACTACTCCATCAGTGATTGCGTTCAGGTAAAAACGAGCGTTCTGCATTTGCACCTACAATCATACGATAGTCCTATTTTTATCTTGTACTAAACGCATAAAAAACGTACAAAAAAATGCGTGTCCCTTATTGGGAGGTTACCTATTGAGACTGAGAGAAGGCAGTTCCGAAGTAGCACGAACTGAGAAAAGAAGGTACTTCTGAAGTAGCTTGAACTGAGATAAGAAGAATGTACTTCTGAAGTAGTTTGAATTGAGATAAGAAGAAGGCACTTCTGAAGTTGCTTGAACTGAGATAAGAAGAAGGTACTTCTGAAGTAGTTTGAATTGAGAGAAGAAGGCACTTCTGAAGTAGCTTGAAGTGAGATAAAAAGAAGGGACTTCTGAAGTAGCTTGAACTAGATAAGAAGAAAGGACTTCTGAAGTAACCTGAACTGAGATAAGAAGAAGGGATTTCTGAAGAAGCTTGAACTGAGATAAGAAGAAGGGACTTCTGAAGTGGCTTGAACTGAGATAAGAAGAAGGCATTTCTGAAGTAGCTTGAACTGAGAAAAGAAGGCACTTCTGAAATAGCTTGAACTAAGATAAGAAGAAGGGACTTCTGAAGTAGCTATAACTGAGATAAGAGGGCACTTCGGAGGTATCTTTAACTAAGATAAGAAAACAAAGTGGAGGCAACAGAATAGACGACCCGTCCTTCCGTCATCGGGGAAAAGGCAGAGAAGCAGATTGCAATTGTCCAAAGATGAGACGATGTCCCAATGTCACGTATTCGCCGAAGGGGAAAGTGAAGCCCCTAGTGGAAAATGACCTTTTGTAGACGTGTCAACAGCAGAATGGCTGCTGTATGTAATGATAAATGCAACTTTAAGATCGGTACGAATAGACATTTAGTGAGGGATTTTTGTCATGATATACCGAAAAGTAATTGCCAACTGAGTGTGAATTATTAAATGGCAAATGACAGCCAGTTTATATTACCGACATTGCAGAACTAAGCGCACTCAATCAAATAGGCTTTGTAATGTTTATGAATAATTATTTCCATAGCGAATTTAGACCGCATCAGAACAGTTATTTGAAAATGAGTAGAATTTAATGTTCGACGGCTTTAGAAAATTGTTGGATTATGGAAAATCATTAATTGAAATGCAACATGAATATACTTTTTAACAATACCTGTCGTGACCTTGAATAAAAAAGACTAAATGCCAATAGGAATTACGTTTGTTAGTGAATTATTAGATAAAAGTTTTAAGTATAGTATGTAGTGTTATTATTTCCCTCGAGCGTCAAGAGACTGTATTGCCAGAACAAGTTACGAACAAGAAAGACGACGCATTATAAACATCAGCTTACAGTATCCGTCATATTTGCAACGTATTACAGTTAATTTCAAATGCATCAAGTCATGCAACCCAAAGATGCTTTAAACTGAATCTTCAGTTTGACGAGATATTCTTCTGACATAAGCTAAAGCCTAGAGCGTTCCTTCATGTTTTTTCAGCTATTATCGTATAGGTGCTGTTAACTCAAGAAGTATAAATGAATGCATAATTATATATATTATATGTGTGTGTGTATGTATGTGATGTTACATTTGATATATATATATATATATATATATAATATATATATATATATATATATATAAAATGTATTATCACACACACACATAATATATAATATATATATATATATATATATATATATATATATATATGTATATATATGTGTGTGTGTACTACATATTTATAATTAGGCATTCATTGATACTTCTTGAATAATGAAAGAACGCCGTAAATTTTCACATATGTCAGAAGTATATCTCCTCAAATGGAAGATTCATTTTAAAGTGCTTAGGTCGCATGACTCGGTGCATTTGAAAACTCTCAGCGCTGTCGCTCCCTTCATGTGGTTTACTTGGAATTAACTGTAATACGTTGCAAATGTGACTGAGACAGTAAGTGGATGTTTATAATGCGTTAAGTCTTACTTGTTTGTAAGTTGTTCTGACAATACAGTGTCCTGATCATTGGTAAGTGAAAGGATTGTAGTCTTGCCAGTTATATCATAAAGGATTTATGAATTTAACATACTGTTATTCCTAGCTTTGCTTTTCATTCAGTGTAGTTGATTCCACATATAAAGTAAGTATAAAATTGTTAAGTATATATGACATATGGTCTAAAGCATTATTTTATGATTTAGTCAGATAATTCATTAATCTTATTAAATATTGTATTTTATAGCTAATTTTGAATACACACACACACATACATACATACATACATACATACATACATACATATATATATATATATATATATATATATATATATATATATATATATATATATATATATATATATTATATAAGGAACTATAAATGCAATACATTTGAAGGTTAACAAATGATTGAAATTTATCATTAAATATACTCACTAATAGTCATAGTCAATTTATATATATATATATATAGATATATATATATATATATATATATATATATAATTATAATATATATTTAATATATATATATATAGATATATATATATATATATATATACACACATTTTTTTTATAGGATCAGGTACCCTTAATGAAGAGCAAATCTAGGAATATATTCGATTCAAACTCCTATTTTTTCCCATCCTATAACCGATAAGCGTAAAATCCCATCCTTACCAAAAAATAAAATAAAAAACTGGGATATGACTTTTAATCACTGAATCCAAAGATACAATACTGAACAAAGCAACATAAGAGCTAAATGAGGGTATGTCACTGGTATGCAGCCAGCGGTAAGAAATATACAGAAATATAAAAAGTATTGCTAACAGCAAGTGAAGTACGGTGTATAATTACACACACACACACACACACACACACACATACATATATATATATATATATATATATATATATATATATATATATATATATATATACACATATACACATACATCATATAAATATATCGTAATTCCCTTGCTGTTACCATTACTTATTTTCATACTTCTGTTTATTTCTTACCGTTGGCTGCATACCAATGACATACCCTCATCTAGATTTTATTTTGCATTGCCCAGTTGGTATCTTAGGATTTGGTGATAAAAGTCTTATCCCAGTTTTATTATTTTTGGTAAAGAGGGGATTTTACGTTTATCGATTATAGGACTGGGAAAATAGGAGTTTGAATCGAATTTATCCCTAGATTTGCTTTTCATCAAGGGTAGCTGATCGTACCAAAAATTTCATTTATATAAATAGAATAATTGATTTTTAGAGTGAGTATATTTTATGATAAATTTCAATCATTTGTTAATCTTAAAAACGTATTGCATTTTATAGCTCCTTTTATATATGTGTGTGTGTCTATACACTACACACACACACACACACACACACACACACACACACATACACATACATATATATATATATATTGAAAAATACAATGTTTTATTAAGTGTAAGAATTGTATGATTTAGTCATAAAATATGCTCAAAACCATGGTATATATACTTATTTTATATGTAGAATCAACTACTCTAAGAATTGTTTGATTAAATCATAAAATATGCTCGAAAGCATGTGCCATATATACTTATTTTATATGTAGGATCAACTACGCAAAGAGTTGTTTGATTAAATCATAAACTATTGTGAAAACCATGTGTCATATATACTTATTTTTGTTATGTAGAATCAACTACGATAAGAATTGTTCCATTATATCAAAAAATTTGCTCGAAACCATGTGCCATTTATACTTATTTTATTTGTGGAATTAACTACTCTGAATGAAGAGCAAAGCTAGGTATAAGAGTATGTTAAATTCATAAATCCCTTAGGATATAACTGGCAAGACTACAATCCACTCACTTACCAAAGATGATAAAACTGAGATCTAGCTTTTTCTCCACAAATCCCAAGATACAAAAGTCTAAATTGGGCAAGGCAAAATAAAGTCTTCTGAATGAGGCCATGTCATTGGTATGCAGCCAGCGGTAAGAAATAAACAGAAATATAAAAATAAGTTATGGTAACAGGAAGGGAAGTACGGAGAGTAGCAACGGCTTATCAAGTGTACCATCATAAACCTGAACTGAACATGGGAGGTACAATAAAGTTTAAAATATCGCGGCATCTTTGTTAGGATAGATTTACAGCCTTCGAGGCTTTTTTTTTTCTTTCTTTTTTTTTGAGTACTGATCTCCCGCTCTATTTCTGTAGGAATAACTTCTCTCTCTCTCTCTCTCTCTCTCTCTCTCTCTCTCTCTCTCTGTCATTGTTTTTATATCTATAACTCCTGTATTACCTTCAGTTTAACGTTTGGTAGTAATGAACCCCTCTCTCTCTCTCTCTCTCTCTCTCTCTCTCTCTCTCTCTCTCTCTCAAAGGGAAAACTTTAAAACAATGTTCCTCTGTATCTTTCGATCTCTTGATTGTATTGCTTTCTTCCTACCTCTTCGTAAGGATAATTTTTTTTTTTACTCTCTCTCTCTCTCTCTCTCTCTCTCTCTCATTGTTTTTATCTCTACAACTCCTGTATTACTTTCTGTCTATCGTTTGTTAGTACTGAATTCTCTCTCTCTCTCTCTCTCTCTCTCTCTCTCTCTCTCTCTCTCTCTCTCTCTCTGGAAAAAACTTTAAAACAATGTTCTTATGTTCCTCTTATCTTTCGATCTCTGATTTTATAGCTTTCTTTCTTCCTCTTCCTAAGGATAATTTTTTTCCTCTTCAAAACCTCTCTCTCTCTCTCTCTCTCTCTCTCCTCTCTCTCTCTCTCTCTCTCTCTCTCTCTCAAGGAAAAAACTTTAAAACAATGTCCTGTATCTTACGATCTCTGATTGTATTGCTTTCTTTCTACCTCTTCGTAAGGATAATTGTTTTTACTCTTCAGAACTCTCTCTCTCTCTCTCTCTCTCTCTCTCTCTCTCTCTCTCTCTCTCTCTCTCTCTCAGTGGCTTTCTTCGCCGGAGAAACTTCTTTATCATCCCCAGCGTCAGCCTCCCTGCATTCTTCCCATACATTAACACTTCCTGAATCGGTTGCCAGAACGGGATTTTTGCCAGCAACTCTCTCTTACCTAACCATGAATGAGCGGAAGAGACAAAAAGGTAATGCATCGCCCATAAACATAAGACGGGGAAGGGGTTGGGGAGGGGAGGGGAGGGGTGGGGAGATTTACTGCATGAGACGCCCTGTTTTTCGTCCCGGGTGGAGAAGTCGGGCAACCGAGAGTGAGAGAGATTCCTTTATGTGTGCTTGTATGTTTCCTTGGGCGTTTGCTCGTCATTGGTGTTGCACAAACGAACTCTAGGATGGTATACTTATAGGACGTTTTAATTTCTTTTAAATACTGTTCTTTCATCGGAAGGAAAGGGAGTCATTTTTGAACCTCGACAGGAGATCAAAAGAGAGATTCTGCTCTCTGGCCCTTCTTCTTTTTACATCTGGTCTTAGTCCTGTATTTCATGCATCAAGTATTCACTATCGTGTGCGTTTAGGCCTCTGTGTTTACTCTGGTAAGATCCGGAATAATTAATATGTTGGATTATTCACGTTGATATGCTTTAGCAATTTAGTTCCAACTGTTGCTTTGAGTGAATGTTTTTCCGGGTTAGTCTTAACATGCTTCTTACGTATATTTTCCGGAAATATGATATAAATCACGTACTCTCCTGTGATAGTAGAGGAAAAGACCCCATATAGACTCCACTTTTCTAGCCCCGGCACCCGCGCCCCCACCCCCCCAAGGGGCTTGGCTACCCCCTCCCCTCCTGATAAGCTCATGTACGTACGTGAGGCCTAAAAAGGAGCGGGGCAACCCCCCAAACCCCCAAAAGGGGCGTGGCCACCCTGACCCCATATAGACTCCACTATCCTGGGGGCGTGGCCACCCTGACCCCATATAAACTCCACTATTCTGGGGGGCGTGGCCACCCCTGACCCCAAATTGACTCCATTTGTATTGTAAGCTCATGTACGTATATGAGCTCATATTGGGGGGCGTTGCCACCCCTGACCCCAAATTGACTCCATTTGTATTGTAAGCTCATGTACGTACATGAGCTCATATTGGGGGGCGTTGCCTCCCCTGACCCCAAATTGATTCCATTTGTATGAGCTCATGTACGTACATGAGCTCATATTGGGGGGCGTTGCCTCCCCTGACCCCAAATTGACTCCATTTGTCTTACAAGCTCATGTGCCTACATGAGCTCATATTAGGGGGCGTGCCCCCCCCCCCCCCCAGACCCCAAATAGACTCCACTTGCCTTATAAGCTGATATACGTAGATGAGGTGTAAAAGGGGTTGTGGCCACCCTTGACCCCAAATCGACTCCACATTATTGATGAGCTCATGCACGTCCATGAGGTCCAAAAGGGGTGGGGGCGTGCCCACCTGTGACGTCACGTAACTCTACGGGAATAAAACCACCATTTCAACCCCCCACCACCGACCCCAAATTGACTACACGTAGCTCTTCGGGGAAAAAACCATCCTTTCAACCCCCGACCCTAAATTGACTCCACCTTTCCTACCTCCCGTGACATCATGTAACTCTTCGGGAATAAAACCACCATTCCATCCCCCCGACCCCAAATTGACTCCACTTTTCTACCTCCTGTGACGTCACATAACTCTTCGGGAATAAAACCATCCTTTCAACTCCCGACCCCAAATTGACTCCATCTTTCCTACCCCCCATGATGTCACGTAACTCTACAGGAATAAAACCACCATTTCAACCCCCCCACCCCAAATTGACACCCTTTTTCTTCCCCGTGACATCACGTAACCCTACGGGAAACCCATCATTTCAACCCGACCCCAAATCGACTCCACCCTTATGCCCCCGTGACGTCACGTAACTCTACGGGAATAAAACCACCCCACCCCAACCCCAAATAGACTCAGTTCACTGCTTTTTTGTGACTCATGTCCCCTTTAATTGTTTTCAACGTAACCCGGGACGTTCACCACCTCCTCCTATAAAATCTCTAGATTTATATATACACATCGCGAATGTAGCCTCTCTCTCTCTCTCTCTCTCTCTCTCTCTCTCTCTCTCTCTCTCTCTCTCTCTCAGCTGTTACATTTTGTAGCTCATTATCTCTTGAAGGATTGCCACATCAAGACGTGAACTCTCGCCATGGCTTCATCAACAACCTCATGCAAGTTAGTTTTTGGGAACTTGTCCGAAAACAAGTTCA
>NC_087205.1:73260572-73263072 GCF_015104395.2 Macrobrachium nipponense
ACGAATTATCATTTTTGCTTTTGTTCGACGGGATATAAGCGGTGTTCGTTGTTGACGTCTGGAGGGCGAGTCTTGTAGGAGACCTCGTTTTCGTAGCACGTTGGAATCGGATAGTGGAGATTAATGCAAATGAGGCAGAATTGCAAGAAAATTATTATTGGACAGGAAATTCTAAGAGATACATGAAAGCGAATTGCGTGAGCACGGAACACCAACGCACGATTAAGAAACTTTGATACAAATTGATATCTTTAATTCATCAAAAGTTCACCGTCAAGAAAACATACAAAAACAAATCCTCAAACCTCGGGCGACTTCCGAAGGCATTAAGCAAAAAGAAACAAACATATCGTAACCCTGAACGTGTCTATTTATAACCCACAAGAATCAAAGAGGATGTTGATGTGTTGGGGACGCGTCTCCCTCCTGTGGGGATGGGGTAGGGGGTGGGGGGTGTTCCGAAGACGGAAGGACGGGGGCTGCGTGAACAGGTTTCAAGGTCCAGACATGACACAATGCTCGATGTTCAAAGTCAAGTTCACCGTTCAGTTTCATAATGAGATGGCTGATCCCCGGTCCTCACATAGTCCTCTCCTACCCCACCCAAGTCACTCCCCACCTCTCTCTCTCTCTCTCTCTCTCTCTCCGGAGAAGTTGAACCACTTTTTGCTTGAGCAAGTACACTGGAACAGCAACATGAAGCTGTTATGTCTACACAGGAAGAACAAGTATGAAAATGCTGTGTTCTCGCCCGCTGAACGTACCGAAGGACAATGGTGACATTAACTGTAATCTAGATCCATAAAACTGACTGTCACTCTGATGGGGGGTGAGAGAGAGAGAGAGAGAGAGAGAGAGAGAGAGAATTGATGTATCTCAAGTAGCCCACTACTTTTCCTATTAAATTTAACAAGTGGTGTAGTATTAAAGGTTGTTTAATAAAGTAAATTACGTCATGTATAAAATTACCACTCGAATACAAAAAGTTCAAAGAAGACTTGAGAAGATGGGAAAAATTACTTTAAGGTGAAATTGTAGTACCTTGATAATTTGGTGTTGCCTCAAAATATATAATGAGTAGTTTGGAAGTCAGCCACTGGACCGATGGTCCCCTCGTGACGTGATTATGCAATGTGAATGAAACAACGTTATGGCTTTGGTATGAAAGTTACAAACTCTATCAGTCCCACAGCAAATTGTATTATGTAATTGACTCCATCCCTCATTTTGAAATTTTAGAAATAGAAAAAAAATAGTTCCCTGTATTACAGGAGTAAAATTACTTATCCTTCGGTATAGTTTGCCGTTTTTATAATTTTTCTTTTTTCATGGAACTTCCTTCGCATTTAAATGCATTCAGAAACAATTTCTATTTCGGAACCATTCATAATGTAACTTTTAACCAGCTATAAAGAGATTAGAGACAATTTGACCAGTATTGAAGACTACTGACGGGCAGTTAAAATCGCCAGCAGTGAATATTAGCGTGTATACAATTATATCAAGCATAACCGAGTAAGATTTTGCAAAACATATGAAAGTATTGTACCATAATCGACCATAACACCCTTCGATGACAAACACATATTCATCTCAATAACCAAAAATGGCCTTGTCTCAATAACTACTCCCATCTAGGAGGCTTTTGGCTGGCAGTAGTACACAGGAATTAATTACGTCTTTGTAAACGATATCTTGACAATATCCTTTTGATTAAAGAGATTCCGGGCATTCACAGACTAACCCCACCTGTTATTAGAAAGGGTTACCAGAGTAACCTCAGGTAGCCCATGTACACATTAGCATTTAACATACATATAAACATGTAATTTGTGATGTAACTTGAATTTCATTAATTACGTGCAAGGCTTGGAAAAATTCTCTTCTTGCTATTTTGATTTTGAAGTCTTTCATTTACGTCTGGACACAAAAAATGCATTACCACTTCATTTCGTTACTAGGATGGCCATAATATGAATGATGTAGAGTTTTCACAAGACCCTGTTCGGGATCCCACTTTTAGTAGTTTGTGTAAATGTTAAGTAAATATTGAAGTAATAGCAAAACCTCTTTGGTTGAAATAACGTGGCGTTCACAAGAGAACTCTCCCAGGCATCAGTTATACCAAAAATCTCAATATTATATTATTAATATATATAAATATATATATATATATATATATAGATATATATATATATATATATATATATAATGAATATACTATAAAAAAATATATGATATAATATATGTATATAGATTATATATATATATATATATATATATATATATATATATATATATATATAATGGGTTTGTATGCATATGTGTGAGCTTAAATCAGAATTTATAGCATACTGAGTACGAAGTATGTAAATGGAAGGATGTGTTGTGTTTGTGTATATATATATCTATATCTATCTATCTATCTATATATATATATATATATATATATATATATATATATATATATGTGTGTGTGTGTGTGTGTGTGATTGACGAA
>NC_087205.1:73268072-73270572 GCF_015104395.2 Macrobrachium nipponense
GCCGAAAATAAACCGGGTGGGCAAGTGGATTCAAATACTTGATAAAAAAAATGAACATTTTAAGTATCTTTTGAAAGTTTATATTCTCAAACGAATATTTTAAGTATTTTTGAAAATTTATATTCCCATAAAGGAGAGGATATTGTGCTCTATCTTATTATGCAACCTTGAATTTATGTTCAGGCTTAGTTTAATATTTGTATGGTTGCTTATCCACTTTTTAAGAATGAACTTTTTATGTATTTCTGAAAATTTATATTCCCATAAGGGAGAGGTTATTGTGCTATATTTTATTATGAAAACTTGAATTTGTGTTCAGGCTAAGTTTAATATTTGTCTGGTTACTTATCCACTATTAAAGACAGAAGTTCTTACATGATTGATTGATTTTGATCAGAATAGAATGGACGTACACATGAGTTACGGATGATCTTTGTTGTATGCTAAGGAGTATTATAAAAAACAGTTATTATATTTGTTATCATGATCTAACATTATTACGGCATATGCCAAAATAGGACATTTATTTGCTTAGTGCATGTCAGTAAAATAAAATACCCAAAGATAGCATAGAGAGGTTAGTGAAAAACAGATAGGCAAATAAATAGATATCAACAAACAAATAAATTTATCAATAAAAAACTGATATATACTTAAATAAAGATCCCTTGAGAAATTTAGTAATGTCAAGCAAAGTTGGCTGGCGCTCGAAAGAACTGGAGGGGTGGGTGGGTGGGGTACAGATTTCTTATTTAAATTTGATTGATTAAATGATATACTGGCTTCTTCAAACTGGCAAGGGAAGAACCAAGATTAACTGTTGGCACGTAAAACTAGGCGAAGAAAATTTATGATAACTGTGTAACTTGAAATATGAGAAGGCCATCAAAGCAGCGAATTATTTAAAAAGAATTTCACTAAATATATATTATATATTTATACGAGTGTATATATATATCATGTATGTAATTTGTTTCTTAGATGCGATTACCGCTAAATTACCAATCTATGTATAGTATGCCTCCATTCCGACACGACTATGAAGTCATCAGTTAACGATACATACCTTGACCTATAGTGAAATTCTTTTCAAATAATGCGCTGCTTTGATGGCCTTCTTATATTTCAGTTTACACAGTTATCATAAATTTTCTTCGCCTAGTATTAAGTGCCACCACTTAATCTTGGCTCTCCCCTTGTGTGTGTGTGTAATATATATATATATATATATATATATATATATATATTATATAGATATATTATATATATATATATATATATATATATGTGTGTGTGTGTGTGTGTGTATATTATATGTAAAATTACATATGCATATATTTATATAAGCTGGGAATTTAAAAAAAAACTTTTAAACGTGTGTAAGTAGTTGTATGAGAATACAAACGTCCATGTAAAGTCACATAAACTAATAATTTCAATAAAAGTTTCCAAAATTACCTGAGAGTAACAAGCAAATAGCTGGAGCTCGGAAGAGAGAAATTTAATATAAATTCGCTGTCATATGACCAGACAATTTCACTTTCATTCCCGGAAAGGCAATCCATTCCCTTTAAACAAAGTAGAAAGCATAGAGAATTTGTTAAAATAATGACGTACCTTTCCGAAATGTTTGACCGTCTGTTGAATAGTACAAGTTAAAATAACAGTTCTCAAAGGCTGTTAGTTTTCGGTAATAAATGTGTATTGTTGTTTCGTTCAAAAAGGAAAATTTGTTTGCGTACTTTTCGAAAGAAAACCTTTATGAAATTTAAAGCACTTGTTTTGAAGCATAGTTTTGAACCCAATAAGCAAAAGTCAACGATTATTGATAGCACTTAAGTGGGAGAGTGATACTTTAAACATGTGAAGGTAAACTTTGCCACATTTAAGATATTTTGAATTCCTATTATTACTTAGTGCACTTTTGCGAGTAAAAATTCATTCCCGCTTGTCACATTGAAGGAAAAGTTACTTATACTTCGTGTGCCTTCTTGCACAGACTAGTTTCTTTAAAATGTTATTTTATATCATTAATATGTTGAGCAGTTTATAAATAAAAGCTCTTCAAAACATTAGACACATTTTTTTTTAGGGGAAATCGTTTATACACTAAAGAATGTTTTTAGTAAAAGTACGTTATGAAAATTTTCAGCAAACTGACATTTATTTTGATAAAGTTAATTTTTAGCTATTTCCTAAAGACCAATGAAGCGATGAAATGTTATAGTGCTAAGGAAACATAGGCATTTAAAATTAGACGGTTATATGATCATGTAATTTTGTCATGAAGTTTTCACATTTCATTCTACTGACTGGCATTGATGGGTGAAAAGCATAGGTTTTGGAGTAACCGGTTTTGACTTTATTGTCCCATTTACTTTCTTGCTGTTTATTTATATATTTTAAAAACTTCGGTATGAGACACGTGTGTCTACACATATGTACTATGTACAGAAACGCACACGTACACACACACACACACAAATATATTACATATATA
>NC_087205.1:73273072-73278072 GCF_015104395.2 Macrobrachium nipponense
ACCGGCAGTTGCTGCTATAAATTACACGTGACAAATTCCAGTTTATTCTATGGTTATGTTCATTTATGTGGTTGAAAATAGCCGAGTTCTGTTGTCCATACCTAACTGACCGTTTGTGTTGTATTAATCTCTGGGGAAGTGATTTACCTGTAAATCCGATGTAAGACTGGTCACAGTCCTGGCATGGGATCTCATAGACCCCAGAGTCTTTGGGAGATGTCTTTTGTTGGACGTTAATCAGGGATTTGGCTAAGGTGTTTGGGTAGGTAAATGCAAAAGGGTTGGATTTCCAGGGTGTGGGTTACTCTCTTAATCGTCTCCAGGTGAGGAATTTTTATTTTATTGTTGGGTGTGTCTCTGTCTTGTCTATAGGGGGGGTCGGTATATATATCTATATATATATATATATATATAGATATATATATATATATATATATATATATACATATATAATATATATACACACATACATATTCAAAGCGTAGTACAATACCAGGCATATCACTGTCAAGTACTGTTATCAACTTTAATTGCAAAAACTCTCGTCGATTATATTAAATGTAACACTGTCAAAATCAATTAAGCATAGAGACTGCGATGAATTTGCCATCATTGTTGCCTAATATTACCGTTGTTATTGAATTGGACAGCAATTATGGGTGCAAAGGACACATTTATATTCCGAATTTCCGATGTTTTTACTGAAAATATATTTTTAGTTGGGGTGGTGGGGTGTGAGGGTCTTTAATGGTTTACAATCTCCTAAAAGCCTCGGAAAATTGGAGATTTTCATTTTTGTCTCTCTGTGTTATAGCATTCTTTATCTTTTATATGGGAATGGCAGATTACAAAGGCAAGTCCTTACAGGACTTTTAATTCAAATTGGCCTTTGTTGTGTATAGAAGGCCTGTTGTTTGATTGATTTATTAATTTGATATCTGTTACTTTGTATGGTCAAGGAATGCACTCATTCACATCAGAATTCTCTCTCTCTCTCTCTCTCTCTCTCTCTCTCTCTCTCTCTCTCTCTCTCTCTCTCTCTCTCTCTTAACAGTACTTATGCATTTTTCCGTTTATCTTGTAGCAAAAATCTTTTCCATGTTTCCCGTCTTTTTAGTAAACTATGTTAGCCTGCCTGGGTTTATACGTGTTTATTATTGCCCCTTACACATCCGGGGACTTTCCATGAAACAATATTCTCCTCTTTTTTTTATCTTTTTTTAATATCTGATTCCTGTATATTATATTTGTGCATCGTACATCATTACGTACAAGACATGTTTCAGATTGGCTGGACGTTTGTAGAAGTAATTATTATATATATATATATATATATATATATATAGATATATATATATATATATAGACATTATATATATATACATATATATTATATATATATATATATTTATATTAATAGATATATATCTATATATATATATATTATATATATATATATATACATAATATATATATACACACATATTAAACTATATCACTAAAACAGTTGTTCTGTACATAAATACAATAAAACAGGACTTTATTTAAACAGGATAGTATTTTGCGGAGATGTTTATTCACAAAAAGTTACAAACTTTCTTTTCCATGGCTATCTGTCCTCATCGTCTGGTAGCTGTAAAATGACCAGACACGTGTCCAAGCTGTATTTATGTGGGTGCACAACCATGTCTATTTATGTATTTGTATAAATAGGATAGATAGATAAATATACGTAAATAGCGAGAGTTCGTAAGAGAGAAATTTAGTATTAGTCCATTTCCAAATGACCAGAAAACACTATCATTTCTGGGAAGGTTTACACACACACACACATACATATATATATATATATATATATTATACATATATATATATATATATATATATATATATATATATATATATATATATATATATATATCTATAATATTATATAATATATGTATATTGTATATATATATGTATGTATGTGTATATTTATATATATATATATATATATATATATATATATATATATATATATATATATATATATATTCGAGCTAGGATAGGGATTTGTCAGTATTTGCCACGGCTGAGCATTACAGTGCTCAGCGCTCACCATTCTTGGGACTGAGCCCACTCCCAGCCTATCACTCAAAAGTCCACTCAACTGTAAATGGGTATCCGAATCTGCTTCGGTCAAGAAAAAAAATAAATGGCTTGGACTAGCAATCTCACCCATGATCTTTCAGGAAGCCCCACAAAGGGTGGGAGGGTTTAAAATAAAAAAAAAATTATAGTATATGGTATATAATATATATACATATAAATTTACACACACACACACCACACACACACACACACACACACACACACATATATATATATATATATATATATATATATATATATACACACACACGAATATCAAAGCAGGCTTATTTATGAAATATACATCTATGAAAGGCTGCACTTCATCTCTCTTCAGATGATCCACCTGGAGAGAAATGCAGTATAACGTCTGAAATATCGCAGAAGTTTTCATAACTGTATTTTTATGATAAGGACTTTTTTTTATTATATTTCTTCGGTATCTGAGCGCGAACCAGAAATGTCATATGTGTATATTTTTATATGTACATTTGAGTGAGTGTGTACTCTTGCTCAGAAGAAACGAAGGTCGCCAAATACACGTAGATATACCTTCGAATACGGTCAAGAGGAGATAGATGACTTTATAGATAAAAATTTCGTAGAACGATTTTGTTACTCAAACGACCTCACAAAATACGAAAAAGTGATACAAGTCATAAAAAGGACGAAACGAGGAAGAAAAACTCGGACGAGAGTTGAAAAATGAGGAGACGATGAAAAGAAGTCTGACGAGGGGAATTAAATAAAAAATTATAAGAGGGAAAAGATAACCCATTAAAAGCAGAGAGAGAGAGAGAGAGAGAGAGAGAGAGAGAGAGATGAAGTGAAAGATTATCGTGACTACAAAAAGTGTAGGAGAGGGTGGGTTGGAGGGAAGGGAGTGAAAGTGAGATTGAAAGAAAGAGCTGAAAAAACTTCCCTGGAAGAGAAAGATTAAAAACTCTTTCATCCTGTTTATTTTGAAGAGGTATACACACACACACACACACACACACACACACACACACACACACACACACACACATATATATATATATATATATATATATATATAATATATATATCCTATATATTTTAAAATGAAGGCTTGGCGGGTGAATTATGTCATTTCATCACATAAACAAAAAGGAAGTATTTTTATCACTCGAAGGGAAGACTGGTTTATTTCAGAAAGCCACGGATGCATACACAGCTATGAAACGTTTTTCAGTTTTTATCTCCAGCTCACAATTTCAATCGAAGTGATAAACGAACTTTTTACATGCATCTGTTTTATGAATGAATATGTATGCATGTATGTACGTATATATATATATATATATATATAATATATATATATATATATATACATACACACACATACATACATACATACAATATCCTTTTTCCTCTTGATCTGAGGAAGTCTCTTGGGATGAGGTTCCCAGCTTCCTCGTCATTTTATACGCTGTCTACATCACGCCAGAGTTTAATCATGCCAGGTATTTACCGGCGTTATGTAGGTCAGTAGGGGACAGTAGCCTTTTCGGAAAATGGGTTGAAGCCCTGTACATGAACACATACATACATTCAAACATACGCACATGCACGCACGTTCACACCCACCCACAGATCTACATACAGTAACGTCTCCCCATCTCACCAGTCACTAACTAATCACTATCTCTCAGGAATTTTCAGGTAAGCTGATGGTGTCTAGACAGTCACTATCGTTTTTAGATAATTATATTGATATCGATGATCTCTTTGCAGCCTTGATTTCGTTTGGTTACTGAGATTTATATATATATATATATTATATATATATATATATATATATATATATATATATATATATATATATATATATATATATTGTGTGTGTGTTTTATTGAGTTACACATGTATACAGACACGCACACATATGTAGTATATTATATTAATATATTACTTGACAAGATTACATACCTGTGTACACTTCTCGGTGGGAAATGCTTTTTCACTTTCATTGATATATATAGATGCGCTTATCCATGATAGTTTTCCTCTCTTTAGATTTTATTTATTTTTTTTTTTTTTTTCCTGCTAAGTAGCACTTTCCAGAATTCCTTCTTTTCGCTGTCTGTGACGGAATGACCTTACGTAGTCCATTACTGTAAAAGCGAACACTTAGTCATATTGTTTATGGCTGTGATTTATAATTTTGCTGCTTCGGAATCATCGATATAAACTCTTGAGTAGCATACAAATTTTAATTTCTTTTCAGTGTCTTAAATGTTAATCATGAATTTACTAATCAACGTTAAAGAACTGACAGTATTCTGGTGTCTAATACCATGGCTTCTTCATTCTTTCACCTTTCCTTCGTACATTAGACTCATTTCTTTCTTATCAAGCTTCCCCGTCCCAAACCACACGTATCTTGAATCGTCTCACTCCTCACTATTCCATCCGTCAATTTTCTCGCCCATATATTCCTGTGCGAATGCATAACCAGCAACTTCATTTCGTAATTTTCATTCTTAAGTATACTCATAAATATTCTTCGTTAGCCATGTATTCCAAAATGTCAAACACTTTCAGCGCTCTATACCACAGAACTCTGTATCCTGTCACTCACTCCTTGCATTCCAAACGTACCAAGTAAGACCATCTCTTTCTTAACAGTTACCTGCACACAAGTTTTCGTGCTTGTTTTTGAAATCTATGGGCTTATAAATATATTGTAACGGCCATTATTATACCCACGTAATTTTAAAAAGTATCTCCATTCGATAGATATATAGATATATGCACATGAACTGAAATATAATACGAATCTTTGGTACTCCCTTAGTTTAGTGGCTGACTTCCTTGTCATAGCAAGGTTGGCTTCTATTTTTTTC
>NC_087205.1:73283072-73290572 GCF_015104395.2 Macrobrachium nipponense
ATATTTCAGTCAGGGATCATAGAATATATAACCATTATACTTTATTGAAATTATCGCTGAGAAGACATAATCCTCTTATTCATCAAAGCCCTTTCGATGTAAACATTTATTATTCTAATCGTATAGCCAGTAGCATTTTTTTATATTGACGATCCGCTAATAGTGATTCCCATCTCTTACTCTCTTTACGCATGCACGCGCGTACTCTAATGCAGACATAATTAAAGAAAGTAGGACAGCGGTTTTCCTGTACACGGTAGATAAACCAAAATTACCGATATATATTTCTCGTTTTCACTGAATTTTTCGAATACAACACAAACACACATAATATACAGGTACACACGCACACACATTATGTATATATATATATATATATATATATATATATATTTTTTTTTTTTTTTTTTTTTACGTATATAGCGGCCTTGAGAGAGGCTAGATACGTAAACGGAAGTAAATTAGGGATTTCAAGAGGGAATTGCTTTAACTTAACCGTAACTGAGTTATTATTAATTTCTTTAGAGGGAAGGTCGCCAGAAAACTCAGCTCGTACTTAACAACTATTTATTTACAAAAGGCCCGTGCTGGCCTGGAGAAAAGTTAAATGATATTGGCCCCCACGTTGGGGCTTATAGTCTCATTCAATTCAAGCTGATTTTCATTCACTTGGGGTAATGCACACTTGCGGGCAGAGAGACGGCACGTGACTCATGGAATCTGGAAAAGAATCCCCAGATTAAAACAAGATAAGGAAAAATGACTTCTTGCTTTGATTAAGGCTGATTAATTCTCTAACATTGGGAAGGTAAACTCGAATGGTTCACTGAGGTATGCACGAAAGCTTGGTCTTTAACAAGTCACAAAGGGAGCACGTGGCCCGATGAGGACAAAGGGACTTTTGATGTAGAAGGGTAAAAATGAGAATTGAAAATGAATTTAGCAAGAGTCGTATGGTAGTAAAAGGTGCTGGGTTGAAGTTTACACTTTCAGACGTACCTTTATGCAATATTCAGTGTATCCTTGTAGAAGAATGCGGCCTGACCTCTGTTCAGGTCTGGGGTTCGTGTCCACCAGTACGTCGTGGGTATGGCCTAACTTTTGGGAGGCTGGCAATTTGACCTCTGTCCGAGATCATGTCTCGCAGCCGACTGAGATCGATACTGGTTGTTTTCGAATCACGGGCTTCCAAAAACCGCCTCGAGCATTGCCTGAAAGGTGGTAAACACAACGCCAGCAAATTGGGAAGGAAAATAGGTCTTATTGTAGAAGTCCCTAAAATCCATCTCGAAGGCCTAGCTACTCTTGTGACTTGCCTCTCTTACCCTAAGCTTCCGTCAGACCCAGGAAATATCATTCCTACGACATGCCCACTCTCCCCAACAACAGTCGCTTAGGAGAAGGCATGGCTGCTACTTTTATAATTAAATATCACTAAAACTCTGCTGGGAAGGCGAGGCGTTCTATAGACGTAGCAGCTCCCCCTGTTAAGAAGGCATTCACTCCCTTTCGGGCGTGAAGGTCTTGGCTTAAATAAGTTGATCGCCTCGACTACCCAGTTCTCCTACTCTAACTTGAAGTTTTTTGAGCAGCGATACGGCTGACTACAATGGCCTACCTAACTTATAGGCAAAGATGCTAAGTGTACTAACTTAATGTAGTGATGTAATCTAGCCTAAGTAATAACTACGGGTTGTCTGTGACGACAGTCTACTCTACCCCTAGATAAGGTTACTTGAAGATTCTACTTTCTACTAAAAAAACGTAATGCCCTGGTACTAAATCATTAGCCTAACCTACTCAATACAGTTAAATGGAGACGCAATCATTCCAGAGTGTGGTACGCACAGCAGTAGTTCAGCGACGGAATTGTTAAAATACATAATGAGAGGTAATGATGCGTGGGGATGATGAGTTGTTAGTTGACCAGGAGGGAAATGCAATGAGGTAATTATATTTAAATGAGGGTTAGTATTACAATGGCTAGGGGTTAGAGGGTTAGTGCTACTGGCAGGGATCGGCTGGCTACCTTCTCTGGGTAGGTGCCAGGATCACTCTGCAATTGAATGCGACACTGTACCTCGGGCACAGGTGTCAAGGAGAGCATGTGGCTCTTTTGTTAGTATGTTAATGACGTCCCTTCTTCTTCTTCTTCTTATTCCTCCAGGACCTGGCTATACCAGTCCTTGGAGTAGACGGAGGCACCGACTCTGGGGAAAGGCCAGAAACGCCGGCAGGAGCAGAGGCAGTGGGTAAGCATGAGGGATTGCAGGGAGAACAAACCCCTACTTCGGTATCTGCAGCAACCGTCGTAGGGGTGGAACCTACTGCAGGGGAGGCCCTCACTCCGGCTGCTGCGACAGCCGTCGTGATGGGAAAACTCCAGGCGGACTCCTGGTCGGGCAGTTCCGTGGTTTTGCCAGAGGATGTACAAAGGTAAGGTCTGCCGGCACTAGACTCGGGGGCCAGGCGCAGAAGTCAAGTTCGGTGGTGGCTCTACGTCCAGGCTGGACGGAGCTTGGCACTGCTCAGTGCTGCCAAGTGGTACTGGCAGAGAGTTGAGGTCGACTGGACCTGTGGCGGGTACCGGAGGTGCAATACCTCTCAGCGTGCCCTTGGTTATGGGAGACAGAGGGTCCTGTCTCTTTTGGAAGGCTAAGCCTTGTGGAAAATGGACATTGTCCGCTGCTGGTAGTCGGCTAGGGCACCTAGGCCAATTCATGGAGTGCCCTATTACGTTGCAGGTTTTGCAACGGAACTGTGAATGGTCAATCTCCCTCCTTGGTAGCGGGGGAGACGTTTGGTGGACGTACTTCCTGGAGGAAGTAGAACTTCGATGACTCCTTGCTTTGGAGTGATTCGTTGTGGGGTTAGGACCCCTAGGCTTTTGGAATGCGAGGGAGACTTCATGTCTTGCCCTAGGAGGGAGGTCGTAACCTCCTGGAATGTAGCTTGCAACTGCAAGGGTACGAATTCTGGAAAAATGAGGTCTGGTGACCCTCAATTGGACGGTCGGAAGGATCAGCTTGATATGGTTGATACCTTCGATGGTGATTAAATGACGTCTATCGACGGTTGCCCCCTCGGGGGATTCGGTCTTCCCGTATCAGGGAGATTTGAGCGCCAGAGTCGTCGTAGGCTCTGACGTGGCTTGGCTGGATAATGGCTTTGGAGGGGTGCGACGGTTATAGGCCCTTAGCTGGGGGTCCTAGAGAAGAAGGATTGGTGACGGCCATTGCGATGGCAGGAATATTAAAATTTGCGCACCCTCCATAGTTGGCAGACATGTGACCTTGCGGGCCACAGTCTCGGCAGAACGTGTTCCAGAACCTTCTTCCGTGGCACTGGATGATAAGACCGAGATGGCCCCCACAGGTTGCGAATCTGTGGAGTCACCAAGGCTGGCAGTGTGCTCTGGCACAGGTGAAACGTCCTCTGTTGGATCACCCTCGGAAACAAGTCCCGTTCAACTGGTGGGCTTACCTCTTCCATAGGGGAGGAGGTAGGCGGTAAAGTGGTAAGAGGCTGAGATGGTGCGGAAGAAACTTCGGGCTCTGACACTGGGTCAGGGCCAGGTTCGCAAATAGACAAGATGTCGGGGACATCGGAGGCACTAGCCTCTGAACCTAGAATTGAGGTGTGGTTATCTGGCATGCTGCAGGTGTCCGGTGCATCTGGTAGTGGGAGCTGCGTCCAGGAGATACGGCTTTAGTAGATCTCGGCCCAATATCACCTGATTAAAAACATTCATGAAATTGGTCAACTACGCCCAGGCGGCACAATGTGGTTTCCCTGGTCTCCTGGTCCAGAAAGGGCATTTCCACATTCAGAAGGACCGAAGGAACAGAATAGAGGTTACCGTCAATCCATTCAAACTGAATTTCTTCGTTCGTCTGGATTTTGGCACCCCTAGGCAATGCCTTTCTGGAAATAAGGGAGACCTGGGCTTCGGTGTCGGCCATGACTTGTACCCACTGATAGGCCGTAGGAGACTGTCATCAGGCAGGGCTACATGGTAGCCTTGGAGAAGTTCACCCTGGAAGCTCTCCTCCCAAGGTAGAGACCGGACTTGGCACTGGTCGGTAATCCACAGCATGCCCACGCACACAACAAGTGGTGCAGAACCTCCGCAACCAACTTCTTACCGGGAGTCCAGCTCATGGTCTGGGGCTTGGAAACTAGCAGAGAGATTGCGTCATCTAGGAGAGCTAGCTCATGCTTTCTCTCTTCTTCTCTTTCTTTCTTCTCTGCTTCTCTGGCTATCCTCTCTGCTCTCTTTCTTTTCTCTCTGCTTCTGCGGCTTTCCTCTCTGCTTCTCTTTCTTCCTTTCCCTGCTGGCGCGCAGCAGCCTGCTGCGTCTTTATCCACTGGGCAAGGGATGGTCCAGTGTAACCAGCCTCCCTGCCCAGAGTTATGAGGGCTCCGAGCTTCTCTAGCTCTCTGGCAAAGAAGTCGCGGGAAGCAGGGGAAGACATTTCCCTTAGGCTACAGTAGAGGCTCGGAAGAAAATGAAAATAATGGCCAGGAAAGGGTACTGATGGAATAGGAGTGCCTACTGTGGAAAGTGGCACTCACTTGGAAAATGGGTTCTGCAATGTGGTAATGAAAAGTGGAAAGACTGGGTGCTCAGTGGCACTTTGTGAATGGCACCTTCTGCTGAGGTGAAAAAATCGAATGAAGTGTGCTGTGTACGTCACACTTACGGGCGTTCCCAACTTGGGAGACGTTGGAAATGGGCTACTACCTGTACGTCTGTACAGGTGCGCGGCACTTATGAGGAGGCGTTCCTTGGGTTGGTCCGAAGGATCACTGATCCTTGTACCACGGACATTAATGAATTGGGCGTTCCATAAGGATGGACACGCAGGTTTGTCAGCACTTAGGGCTGGTATTGCGGCGCTTCGGGAGGCGTTCCCTTTGTTGAGTGTTCCGAAGGATCACTGACCATTGTACATGGACACACTAAGTTACTTGGGCGTTCCGTAAGGACGGACACGCAGGTTTAATGGCTATCTGTACGGCCTGTACAGGTGCAAATGGCACTTATGGAGGCTGGAGCACTGGTATCGTGCTGGTGTGTCCCGGACACTACATGCAGTATACTTAAATATACTGAAGTGAAATGGCACTGCTCATGGCAGAGGTAATAGTGGAGGAGAGAAAGTAAAAGGTGGGAGTACTTCAGCAGCCAGTCGATGGACAGTGTCAAGAATTAGTGGCACTGTGAAATGGTAAGACCTGGCGTGCACTGGTGGTGGCCAGTCCTAAACTGTAACGACTTCCCTGTCTGGAAGTAATGAATGGCGTGGCACACTGTGCGAATTGTGCTTGCGGTATACGCAAGTCTTTTGTGATAAAAGAAAATGAAAAGACCACTCGGGCAACGACAGGTAATGGAAATTTTAGGAATGCTCAGTCCCTCGCTGAAGTACTCGGTAAATGAAATAAATAAATGCTTGCAAACTGCAATGGACACAGGCGCGTACGTATCACGCTCAGTGTAAATGAAAGACACAAGAGACTAAAATAATGTTAGTTCTGCATGCTATAATTAATGGTAAGATGTAGTACTCTTGGCTTCGTGAATACTGTGTTCTGGTTTTCTCTCTCTCTCTCTCTCTCTTTCTCTCTCTCGGAGAGGGTGAAAAAATGATATATGAATGAACTCCCTTATATTGAATTGAACTACTAATGTTAGTTTAAAATGACGCAACTTGCGTTAAATGATTTACTTACGTTAACGTTTTTAATGAAAGAATTGCTTTTGGATAACGTTTTATGAAAATGATAACGCGCTCGTGGTGAACGATTTTTACGTTAATGTTAGCGGCTTGCGCTTATGAAATGATTTGCGTTTCAATATGAATTTTACAAAGACGCGTTTTTACGTTAACAATTCTTGTGATTTACTCTACTTGAGATTTACGTTAACTTTATGTAAGATTACTAGGTCCCTGTGAACAGTGAAATGACGGTAAGGATTTAAAACGATGTTAGCAAACAATTGTGAATGAGGCAACGTTAAGTGCGAAGTGAAATGAAATTTTCGCTCAGCGCGCGAGTCAGCGATGCCGAGGTGAAAAACGTGAAGGAGCTGGGTAGCGCTGCTAGCGCGCAGCATGTCGTTCAAAACAGCTGATTCATCTGTAAAAATGCGAAGGCAATTTACAACACAAAATTCTACTTTCTTATTCAAGGCGAATTACGTTAATTTCTCTGGCAGAACGATAGATACTAGTACAGACATTGATATTATTTACGTTAAAACTTCGTGACTTACGTTACTTTGCTTAAATTGTTTAGATAATGTTGAAAGAGAAAACAAACATGGCTGCCGCTGTGAATGAGACGAAGGCTGGTTGAGACCGCGCAGGCGCGAGAGAGCGCGAAGCTGAATTAGCCGAGAGGTAAGCGGTTACCAGCACTTGGAATGAAAACTAAGTTAAAAATGAATACCCATAACATTATCACAGGACACAAAGAATTGTACACTTCTTTTGCCGTAACTATTAGTAAAACATCCTAACTAGCTAGGCTTTCAAACACAGCAATAAACCCTGGCAAAGCACTTCCTAGTTTGATCTGGTCCTTTCTGGCATCTATCTGCCCACGTGTTAGTGTAAGCTCCTACGAGGACAGCACAAAGTAACAGAGAATTCGCGGGGCAAATTGTTTGCTCGCCGCTAAAATAAAGCACTGGCGCGTTCGCCGTTACAATAATAAGATTTCTACCTACGCTCTTTGACCACTTCAACAATAAAAATACTTTAAACGTACCTTAAGCTAACAGTTGGTTATAGAATAATCAATATTAAAGAATTGGAATACCCTTACTGTGAGTCAGTGTGTCTTCTTTCCCTGCAAGTGTGCTTGATTTACGTTTTGTAAAATAATTTACAGTTTACGTTTTACAACGGATAACGCGATTTACAAGCTTTTTTTTTTTTTTTAAGCAAGCTAGATTCAATCCAGGCAAGATTCGCCAATTTTACGTATATAGCGGCCTTGAGAGAGGCTAGATACGTAAACGGAAGTAAATTAGGGATTTCAAGAGGGAATTGCTTTAACTTACCGTAAACTGAGTTATTATTAATTTCTTTAGAGGGAAGGTCGCCAGAAAACTCAGCTCGTTTACTTAACAAACTATTTATTTACAAAAAGGCCCGTGCTGGCCTGGAGAAAAGTTAAATGATATTGGCCCCCACGTTGGGGCTTATAGTCTCATTCAATTCAAGCTGATTTTCATTCACTTGGGTAAATGCACACTTGCGGGCAGAGAGACGGCACGTGACTCATGGAATCTGAAAAGAATCCCAGATTAAACAAGATAAAGGAAAAATGACTTCTTGCTTTGATTAAGGCTGATTAATTCTCTAACATTGGGGAAGGTAAACTCGAATGGTTCACTGAGGTATGCACGAAAGCTTGGTCTTTAACAAGTCACAAAGGGGAGCACGTGGCCCGATGAGGACAAGGGCTTTTGATGTAGAAGGGGTAAAA
>NC_087205.1:73293072-73303072 GCF_015104395.2 Macrobrachium nipponense
ATTACATGAACCGCTTAAAGACAAGTGACGATAAAAAGCTCTCAACAGAATCTTGATTTTGTCTTATTTTTCCTTAACTTTTTAATACGCAGTTGCTAGCGTGAATAATATTAAGCTATGATAAGTGGAAAAGCTGCAACATTAGACTTTTCTAAAACAAATGAATTGATCTTTGTCATTTACAACGAAACTAACGATGCTGAGTATAAGTTCACAAGAACACTTTCTGATTTATGATTCCTTTGTGAATTTCAAGTTTGGGTTTAAAAATCCGCTGGTAACAGGTAGCAAGTTCAGTTCAAAGACCCTCGTCCAGAATTAATGAGATTGTGTCTTGTATACATGCATAGTTGTCCCAAATGTAGTTTAGGAGTCTGTGTCGGTTGTATTAACAGACTTTCGAACGTACGCTTTGATTCCCATACGGGTGGCAGCCAACGCACCGGATGTAATTTGAATAAAAAAGATTTTTCCGTCATCCGTAATCATGCTTACTCATGTAATCCCTCACTTAATTACTCTTATTTAAAAATTCTATCCCAGTTACCACATAACCAACTCTACCTCATTTAACATTCCGTTCTGTCTCGTCTTTTCACACCCATTCGAACAATCTGCCATTTAATCCTTCGTATCTTGTTTTATTTATTCATTTTGTGTGTGTGTGTGTGTGGGGGGGGGGGGGGGGGAGATGTTCAAGGTCCTAAGTAATACATGAGTTTTTTTTTTTATTTGCTCCTCTTGTGAATCTTGTCTTGATCACTTTTTTGATGACCACAGGAGCCCAGTTTAGACTATCACGTACTATTCTACTAGTACTTGTGAGAAGACCATGTCCAAGCCATACCCATCTGTTCACCATTAGCTTTTCTGCACATGGAGTTTCTGTAATTTCCTCGTGGTATCATTTCTCATTCTATCGTGCTGTCTGACTCCTAATTCTTCTTATGGCCTGCCCACACTAGCAGGCATGCCCGTCGGGCACCTCCAGCTGTTTATATTTTTCTCTCGTTTCTGAAGCAGTGTTACCAGACAATCGTTCTGGCTTAGTACTCATTTGGTCAGTATAGTGGAACGGGATATGGGAACAGTGTTTACCCGTCGGGCAGTCCCCGATAGTGTGGACAAAGCCTTAGACATCTATTTACAAATCAACAAAATCTAGTAGTTATAGTTTTATTGTTGTACCATGACTGATGTTCGAACATCAATACAGGATGTACTAGACTTACCTCAAATTAATTTCCAAATTTATTCAGCCTGGTCTTTATTTCATTTGTCCTTTTATTCTTTTTTGCTAAATTCAGACTCAAGGATCCTGTACTGTATCTCACCTTAAGATTCAACCTTGCTAAATCTTCACCCCATCTAATTTTATTTCGTCCCTATTGTGCATAGTCTGTTCTCATTGCTGCCGTTTTTCTCTGATTTATTTTGGGTCCCGTCTCCATAGATATATGATGCAATTTATCAACTTTTTCTTTCCCATCGTTATCCCTACATTAAGGGGTCGGTTGCCTGATGCACTTTCTCCACTGCCTTCTATCAAAGGCATCATTAGGCATGGTTTCTTGTTTGGCAAAGGGGGTTTTTACGACCGCATGCCCTTGCTGTCATCAACCACAATTATTGGCAGTGGGCCTCGCCATTTACTAAAAAGTAAGACTACAAGGCAGCAGTTTTCACAGTTATTGGCGGTGGGCCTAGCCTTTTACTAAAAAGTAAGACTGCAAGGCAGCAGCTGTCCTTTTAGTCGCCTTTTACGACACGCATGTCCTACTGTGGTAGTATTCTTACACCCCTATCACAGGATCATATGATGCAATTTATTAATGGATTTGTATAAATCTTGTGGTGCATTGCTCATTTGAGGAGCTTCATCTGCACATTCTGTCGTTACTATAATCTAAATCTTTTATTTCATCTTGGGCCATTTTCTGTGAGAAAGGCAGACCAGTGGTGAAATAACATCCCCTTGTAACAACCCACTATTTACTGCACATTCACTTGACAAGACCTCATCAACAATAACCTTGCATCCACTTCGTTCATTGATAATTTTATTTAGTTTTACACAACTAACAGGGATGACGTAATGACGCAAGAATTTCCTTAATATTTGTCTGTGGATGCTGTCAGATACCTTTTCTTAATCATCGAAAGCCATCAGAAGGGGATTTTTAAATTACTTGCACAGCCATGCAGTGCATCTTATTACCAACATTTCATTGATGAAATTCCTGCCTTGTAGAATCAGCACACTGAATTTTTTTTTTCATTAACACGAGATAAATGTAATAACTGTAAGTGTATACATTCAGTCAAGTCACCTGCATTAGGTCCCTTTGCTATGACTTCCAGCTTTCAATCATCAGGCTTCCTTTCTAAATATGTATATGGTGTCATTTCGGTTTCAGCTGCAATCATCCTATCATAGCCTAGTGTTTTCCCATCTCTCAAGATTCTTTATCACTGATTTCACCCCTAATCCTGTGAATCCATTCATTAAGTACATTCAGATTTTCTTGTGGTAAATCACTTTAATAATATTCCTGATATCTCTTATTTGTGACTTCTCAAACGTTTTTGCCCAATGTTGTCTGTCTTCTAAAGATTTATATATAATATATATATATATATATATATATATATATATATATATATATTATATACGTATATAATATATATATATATATATATATATATATTGTATATATATATATATATATATATATATATATATATATATATATATATACGTGTGTGCGTGTGTGTGTGTGCGTGTATGTAACAGTTTGCGATTGTTTTGTGAGTATATGAATCTCCATACATGTATACACATGTATAACACAGACATATCGCATGAATAGATGCCTATTTCGTGAAAAGGTCGAAGAATGTGGCACAATGAGGAAATCAGCGAGTAAGTAGACCAGCAACCAATGGAAATCCAGAGCTAAGAAAAATAAAAAGAAGAAAATTTGCCCCAACTAAAATGGTAGCCGTTAGGCCTATGAAATGTGAGACATTAAAGAAAGTGCAATTGACTCTTGAAGAGGCTAAATGTCTTTTTTTTAATTACATGTGGACCTGAAGTTTGGAGCATAACAAGCACTTCTGATTCAGAGGACCGTACTCCCCAGCCACTTAATGACGGAAATAATGTTCAAGTATGCCGTAAATTCCTTCTTTTAATACTCCCGCAGCTTACCTCGCCCGAGTGGCAACATTTCCCTCATATCTTATTTTTCCACGGGAGTTTCTCTCTCTCTCTCTCTCTCTCTCTCTCTCTCTCTCTATTTTGGAGTTACATCTTGTGATAATATTCCATTTGATAGAGATTATTGCATTCTGTCGTATACGTGCCTGTTTGTTTACCTGTCTGTCTTTCAGCATGAAAATACGTACCCGTATCGTGTGAGTGGACAAAAAACTCTCTCTCTTTTGAGAATTTGTCATAAAAAAACGTTCCATATGAGAGGGTTTGATAGAGATTCATTCTCTCTCTCTCTCTCTCTCTCTCTCTCTCTCTCTCTCTCTCTCTCCGTGTGTTATTTATAAAAAAAATATTTAAGGCGAAGCATAAGAAGGCGAGAAAGTAAAATAGTAAGAGGATAGAAAAGGAGAACTTGTCGAAATGCAAGTGGGAGAAATGAAAGAGGAACGGAGAAGGGCAAATAAGAAATGAGAAACGGGAAGCGAAAAAGACATTAAAAGGAAAAGAGAGGAGAGGAGTGGAAAGGAGAGGAGAGGAGAGGAGAGAGCCTAAAACGAATCCCCAGCAAGCAAAAATGAGCCGCGTCACCTCTGAAATATATGACAGTCTAATGCTTTATGCCCTCCCAGATTACAGTGAGCAGCTCTCACCGCCCCTCGCATTTGAACAGGATATTTGGTCGAAATAGTCTTTTACTATTCCCCTTCACCATACTAAACCCTCCTCGTCTGCGTGTGAGTATGTACGAGTATGTACGTGTATGTGTGTATGTGCGTCTGTGCATGGTTATGCCTTCATATAAATTACCCTCGCTCAGTTTATGTTGGAAAATATATTTTGGCTGGACCAGATATCTCTCTCTCTCTCTCTCTCTCTCTCTCTCTCTCTCTCTCTCTCTCTCTCTCTCTCGTGATTCTTTATCTCCGAGTAAAATGGTCGAGTTACGCTCTGTAACATATTTTACCTTAGAGGAAAACATAGATTCCAAACCATTGACTGACTTTATAATTTAGATTTCACAATGCGTGATGAGATATATATATATATATAGATATATATATACTATATATATATATATATATATATATATATATATATATATATATATATATATATATATATATCTATATATATATATATATATATATACTTTCTACTGGTCACTTTTTTTTACCCAGTAGTTATCTATTGTTTTTATATTAAACATAATACCCTCTTAACTTTTCGGTAATAAAAAAATTTTTACACCTTATATGTGTGTATGCACATATATATTAGAAATGTATCGGATGCCTGAAAATAGGATTTGTGGGTGTGGTTATAAATTTTTAACATTTGTGCATGTGGCTGCGGATATCAATCTTTTAAATTCGCGGATGCTGATGGAGATGCAGACATTTGATGACCATACCGTCACGGATGTGGATACTTTGTAAATCTAAATAATTTAGATATATTTAATTGTTAAAGATGATTTTCAGCTAAATATTTCAAAATTATATGTTACCACATAATATTTGATGTACTAATTGAAAGTAGAAACATAAGTTATGTCATGTATGATTGTGTATACTTTCACCTGAATGTACAAACATAATAGCGATACACGAACTTCTTAGTTGTCTTAGCACAAGGTTATTTCACGTTCAATGCATGATAAGGGTAACTTAACTCAAACCCATTCTTTCGTATTAGAGAGAGTATTTCCTAAAAAAATGCAATACCTGCCTTTCTGATTACGACTGCTGTAAGTGACATAAAAGTACTTAAACAAATATGCTTTAAAACAAATATGCTATAACAGAGTTATTTATAAAGTATATAATGTGTAATTGTCTATCATGTATTCTGTATATTAAAACAAAAAAGGCAAATTTAGCAACAATAACAAAAATCTTTTAGCTGCAATCTATGAGTGTGAACTATTGACCACTAAGCAGGAGGTGATATCCACCATATCCACATTCTCATACTGCGGATATGGATGCGGATTTTGCACGCAGTGCTAATGCGGAAGTTAAGAAATTATTAGTGCGGATGCAGGTTTACAAAAATTGCGGATAATCCGCGGATGCGTGTGTGGATATCTGATACATCTCATATATATAAATATATACCGTGATTTTATATATAATTAAGCAACAAATGTTGTATATATATATATATATATATATATATATATATATATATATATATATATATATGCCGTGATTTTATATATATAATTCAGCCCCAAATTTCGTTTAGTATGCAGTCCATGCTACTTCGAGACCCGGCGGTACCGATCCATTTATCACTTATAATTCCCCTTCGGAGATCATTCCCTCATCGGGGATATCCTCGAAGTAGCCTGGATTGGATATTAAACGACATTTGTAGCTTAATGGATTATATATATATATATATATATATATATATATTATATATATATATATATATATATATATGTGTGTGTGTGTATACATACATACATACATGCATACATACATACTAGATCGTTTAGATTTAAAATCTTTCGGTTGGGGTTCTTATTTGTGATACCTACAGAATTGGTATAAACGCCAGTCTTTCACCAGTGTTTTGTAAAATGATTTCAGCACTATTCCCCTGCTTGGCTATCAGTAGTTTCTCAGGATCTTAATCTCTTGAAAACGTTTGCTGCAAGTGGGTTATTTGGCCATCTTCGCAAGCTCTGTCTCTATTGGGTACTTTCAGTGAGTGCCCCCAAAGAACTGATGCGTACTGGGGGTCGCTGAGCAGAGCATCAACCACTTTTATTTATTTATTCATTTTCGTTTTTAGGTTCCACTATGTCACGTTGTCCAGTATTTGAGCCTTTCCTTCTCTATAATGTAAGAACAGTGTTTGAATAGTCCTGCGGACGTTTGGATTAAAGCCAGCTGCTCATGCTTTTGGAGAGGCGGGAAAGCTGCTTTTAAAACACATTCCATCCCTTTTGCTTTATGAGCTGTGTTGCTGCTTTTGCATGTTTGTATGTGTA
Source organism: Macrobrachium nipponense (assembly GCF_015104395.2). NCBI lineage: Eukaryota > Metazoa > Arthropoda > Malacostraca > Decapoda > Palaemonidae > Macrobrachium > Macrobrachium nipponense. Next base: position 73,299,291 of record NC_087205.1, read on the forward strand.
TATGTATGTAGGTATTTATTTAATTCTTTTGTCAGTTTATTTTTATTCACATAATTTTATACTCACGTGCAGCCTGCTTTATGGAATGGAACCATGCTTTGTTGTTCCGTTTCCGTTTTTATTTGTTTGTGGTGAATATTTACTAATAATAATAATAATAATAATAATAATAATAATAATTATAATAATAATAACAACAACAACAACAACATAGCTCATATATCTAGTACATTTCTAGGCCATTCGCATAATTATCCCGGTAGACATATACTTCAATTTCATCAGTTACTATCTATAGAGGTTCCTCTGCCTCTTTTCCTAATATGGTCTGTGGTTCCCCTTTTCTAACATTTTCCTTATTACGTCCTTTATATCCCTCACTCGACATTTACTTGCCGGAGACGTGAATTTTTACTGGAATTAACATTCACTTCTAACTCTCTCCTCCCACAGAGGCTTTCAAACTTTTTCATTCGTCGGAACTTCTCATGGACAGCTCCAATAAACACTGTATCATCTGCTAGCCTCATCATCTCCCATTCACAAATTCCCCTCTTATCTCTCAAAGTTCACCAACTTCTTCCATCAGTTCTTCCATAGGATGGTTAAATAGATAGGAATATGTAGGCATCTCTTAGCTCATACTTACTTGCACAGCAGAACAGTCACAATTTTTATCCATCAACTTCAGTTTTCTGGTAGATATGTTATTGTTGGGTATAAACAAACACACACTACACACAATATATTTATATATACTATATAACCATATACATATATATGTATTGTGTATATACTGTATATATATCAATATATATATCAGGAGCTAATTTAAACAAGATGGTATCTAGCGGAGAGGTCCTGTTATTAATTGTATTAATGCAGAGAACAAATGTGCATGTGGGTTAAGTTTGATATTTACATCCGTATCAGCTGTAATAAATATATCTGAATTTGACAGGTGCATGTATGTATGCACGACAAAAGACTCGTCCTTTTCGTGGGCGGGTCGGCAACGTGACCTCCTTCTGATAATCTGGATGCAGGCTTGAATTCTGCAACGGACATAAGAATTACCTGATATTTTTACATTTAGATCTATGGCTTTGTAGTGACAAGCTATAAAATAAAAATGGGAAAAATTCGAGGAGTTAGAAGGGTATAAATGCGAGTGTGTGAGTATATGCCAAGTAGTTTCACGAGAGAACAATATGAGCCCGTTCGATTGAAATCTATTGACTCTGTTGACCTAAGCGATGTATCAGCGACCTTGTACTACAGTGTCGACTGTATTGGGTCGTTGCCTCATCCAAAAGTACAAACGAATTGCTTGTTCCCGAATCAGATTCGAGTTTTTGAATTAAGAGTTGATACAAACAAGGAGAAAGCCAAAATAGCAAGTAATAACAGCCGCAATCGCAACGGTAACAACCTTGAACCCTAAAAACCGCTAATACAATAACAATAATAACTACAGAACAAGAAGAAAGAACACCCTTCATGAAAATAAGGAACAACCAGAGGACCCCCAACAACCAACAACCAAATCCCTTCCGCATCCGCGAGCCCGCCTGGACATTATCCCTCCATAAATTAGGCAGCGGCATTCTAAAAAGACTGCGTCATTAATATCGAACATTGACAGGGTACGAAGTTTTCAAGTTTTAGTCTGAATCTTCTCAAACTACAAATTGATATACAGGTCTCAGGAAGTAGGAAAAATACCTCTCAATAAATCACGTGGAGAAGTCAGGCTCTGAGGAACAGGAGAGCGTGGGAGAGACAGCGAGGTTTAGTCTGCCCTTTCTTAAATAATATCGACGATATGAGAGAGATACAGAGATGGAAGGACGTGACAGAAATTCTGTATTTGAGATTACCAATAGAGAAAGAGAGAGACATAGAGAAAGGCCATGTGTCCTTACGTAAATGATTATTATAAAAATAACTGGTAAACAAAAAATGAGATACAAAACGAAAGTTTCTTGACACATATTCCTTAAGATAAAGAAAGGAGAGACACAGATAGATGGACTTACTTAGAGAAAAGACAAACAAGACATGCGTAAATACAGAAGAAAATTTTAACGGCAGTGAGATAACGGAGCAAAGATCTCACAGCTACACTGCTCACCTGGCTTCATTACGCTTGCACGATAAAGATTTTTCCCATAAATACCTATGAAACACTTTGGATCCATTCATAAGGTTTGAGCAAACTTGGGTCTACGCTACACAATGGAATTCTCAAGTAAATTTTGTCATTTCTGGGCTAATAGTTGTGGAGATTACCAGAAAAAAGCATATATATATATATATATATATATATATAATATATATATATATATATATATATATATATATATTAACAACCTTTCTATCAACGCGCATGCCCTCTTTGAACAAAACGCCTCATTGGCGTGATTGGTATGGTCTTGGCCTGCCACCTCGGTGGCCGCGAGTTCGATTCTCGGGCATTCCACTGAGGGGTTAGAGATGGGTATTTCTGGTGATACAAGTTCACTCTCGACGTGGTTCGGAAGTCACGTAAAGCCTGGTTCCGTGCTGAATAACCACTGGCTCCATGCAACTTAAAACACCATACAATCAAACAAACCATTTGAACAAAAGGTAATTTCCTTTAAGTTGGTGCTATATTTAGGTTGAAAAGGTAATAAATTTTATGAAAATTATATATATATATATTCTATATATAAATATATATATATATATATATTATATATATATATAAATTAGGTCGAGTCTCAACTCAGGACACAATCTCGAAGGCGAAGAAAAAAAAGACACCATTGTTACATTACATTATTTTATTGTGCCGACGTTTCACGACAGTTGCTCTCGTTGCATTTTCAAGACTGCAATGATTAAAGCCCATCTTACAAAAAGTCACATTAAAACAACGATACATACACAAATTATTAGAGAATTCAAAACAGGAGGAATAGGAACAGGACATACTTAAGCAGCAGAAGTAGACTAAGTTTACTCAAGACCCAGCAAGAGTAGGAAAGGACGAGAGAAGGAAAACAAAAACAAGTTCAAAAAGCTTAATGATATACATCAGATGGACTGTAGCAGCATCAAAATTTGATGATATACTATAGCAGCATTACAATAGACAAAAGTCATGCAAACCAAAAGTAACAAAAATAAACGTGATATTAAAAGAAAATCACACTAAAGCAAAGGCAAATGGCTCACAATTATTTATTCCAAAATAAATTAGGAAATTCTCAAATTTTGGAACAAACGTCATTTTTCAGAAAATAATATATTTGATTTGTTACATCATCTATTCTTGTGTTACGAAACTGATAATTTATTACATTCCATACCATAATGTTGTAAACTATGTCTCTGTAAATCACCACATAATTTACATCTACTGTTTTCATCATCAATGTATTCCCAAGAATATTTATATCCCAATAGTAACTTCATTATTAAAGTATCTAGTTTAGATCATGCCCTGCCATATACAATATTGTTATTCTCGGACACAAACAAATAGTGTCTCATACTGCCACTACCATCGTGTAAAATTTGTCTAATTTCAGCCGCTTCGTACAAAGACTTCTTTATTTTTAGCCCTTTCTTTATTCTGCCGAGAGTCATTGTGAGTTCCATATCAATATTATTTTTATTTGTCGCATCCTATGCCAAACTATCAGCCGTCTCATTCAAGTGAATACCGGCGTTAGATGGAACCCAGAAAATCTTAAGAAAATGCCCTTGATCGTGTATTGCATATACAAGTTCTG
>NC_087205.1:73313072-73353072 GCF_015104395.2 Macrobrachium nipponense
GGCCAGAGGAAGAACTGGATGTAATATGGTAAAGCCCTTTATTATGAGGATAGAAGCCATTAGGGAGAGTATGAGATAAAAGAGGAAAAAATAAATGTTAGAGAAATGATGAAAAAAGTAGGGATAATGTAGGAGGAGAAATTACAGGAAACGTAAATAAGTTATTAGAAGCTATCGCTTTTAAAAAAAGTTCTATTTATTGCAGCCACCGAGAAAAAAGAATTTAGGGCAAGCAATGGATGTTTGGAGAATGTGAAATAGTTGCTGTTGATGTCACGTTGCCCGGTACTAGCCACTTTTCATTCCATCTTTCAAGTTTTTGTTCACACACACAAAACAAATTGTATTGTATCATACAGTACAATAACAAAACTACATAGAAAGTACGTTTAGAGCCTACAAACCTCCGCCAAGGGTGAATAAGCTGAGCTCTTCCCCTCCCCAGAAGGTCCCTTAGTCAGATCCACATCCCTCATAGAACTTTGAGCTTAATCTCTTGTTGCCAGTCACGAGGTCGAATATTGGTAAAAGGTAGTAATAATTCACGTATGACTTTAAAAAATACTTATTAAAAACATATCTCCTGTGTAGGATGTAAAAACAATAAATAAACTAAATACTCTGCATAACGAGATGTCCTTGCAAGTGACATCATGCTGTTTTTGAATAATAACATCGTGCATTTTTTTAATAATACAAATCAAATTTATTATTTAATGTTTAGAATTAGTATAATTTCAAGGTAGCAATGTATTAATGATTTATGGAGATGTCTTCTTATAGCCTCATTAATTTCACAGCAAATATTCCTATTTTGTTCCTACAAAACCTTCCTCTTTAAACGAATTTTCTGCTCTCTCCTCAAGGAGATAATGTTCTGAACATTTTTTAGGACTCGATGTAGATTAAAGTTAACGCAACACATTTCACCAGAAGCTAGAAGACAAGTGGGAAAAGATAGAGAGAGCTTTGTGATTTACGGTTATACATACCACGACTTCTTCGTTTTCTTCAGCTCTCTCCCCTTCTTCTTTTACCTGGAAGCCATATTTCAAAGAGAGAGAGAGAGAGAGAGAGAGAGAGAGCTTTTTTGAGGAGCATACTTGTGCCATAAACGCTGATATACAAGCCGTAATAAGAAGATTTCAAGAATCCGCAAAACATTTCATTTTTATGATTTACGTTACGAGCGCAGGGACGCCCTCCGGTAACAGATGGACTCCAAAGCAAAATAAAAGAAGGCTGCTGCCGTCCGTCATGGACTTCCCTGAACTCGAAAGCGCGCACTTTATGTTAGCCTCATTTCTGGTGGGTGGCGCTCAAGGTATCCCCGGTGAAATATGTTTAAACTGATTTCTGGCGAGTGTCACGTCAAGATATCCCGGGCGCCTTCTTTCCGGTGGCCTCACTTACGGTGGGTGGGTGGCGAGTCGAGATCTATCCTGAGCGCCCTCAATATCTTAGCCTCACTCTGGTGGGTGGCTCATCAGAAGACCTCAGAGTACCTCAGTATGTTAACCTCACTTCTGACGGGTAGCGTTTGCAGATAATCATGTTCTCTTCACTCTGGTGGGTGACGCAGGAAGATAACTGTGCTCCTCTACACATGTTAACCTGTTTGCATCCGTTATCCCAAGCGACACTTTATGTTAACCTTATTTCTGACGGATAGCTTCTTCAGTGCCCCCTTTATTTTAACCACGGTTTGGTGGATGGGACTTCAAGATACTCCAAACACTTTATATATATTAATTTCATCCTGATGGATGTCAATTCAAGATAATCTCGATCGACATCTGTATATTAACCTTACTTTAGAAGGGTATGACCCTCACTTTGTTGTAGCTTGTCGAACGTTTTTATCTTAGCGTATTTTGTGAGTTGTTTGTTGAGGTCCTTCTGTTTGCTGTCTGGTGGGCGCTTAGTTAAAATATACGGAACAACCACAGACTTGTATGTTAACCTCACCTACGACGAAGAATCCTCATCCTATTAACCTTCCAGATTCCGTAGTGGGATAGTGCTGTCAGTGCATCTCATGCAGTCCACTGTAGGCATTACTTAAGGATCTTTGCAGCGTCCCCTCGGCCCTTAGCTTCAACTCCTTCCATTCTTTTACTGTTCCATTTTCCTTTCCAAACTCTTGACACATTTGAGTCATAGTGCAACTGCGGGGTATTCCTCCTGTTACGCCTCTCAAACCTTATTACTGTCAATTTCCATTTCAGCCCTGAATGACCTCATAGGTCTCAGCGCTTGGTCTTTGGCCTAAATCCTATATTTTACTCTTTTCTTTGGCAGGTGACACATCAAAATATGCCAAGTGCCCACTGTGTGTTATTAATATAACGCATTTTGGAATCATTAGTCACTCTCACAATATATTAAACCTCACTGGTAGGTCGATTCCGTAGGAGGTTAGTGCTGTCGGTGCACCTCGTGTGTAGGCATTACTTACTGTTCTATGTAGCTGCAACCCCATTCGTTCCTTTTACTGTACCACCGCTCATACCCTCTTTCTTCCATATTACTTTCCACTCTCTTCTAACATTTGATTCGTGGTGCAACAGCGAGGTTTTTCTCCTGTTACGCCTTTCAAACCTTATACTGTCAATTTCCGTTTCAGCCTTTCTCCTAAATTCCATATTCAAGTTAATTCGATCTGTTGGGTGGATCAGTTGTGAGCCGTTTGTATGTTAACCCCGCTTTTTGTGAGTGGCTTTTGGGGTCCTGTCGTAATGTTAACATAGCTATCATTTGCAGATAGCTGAGAATCCTCGCTATACTACCTCAGTATTCTGGGTTACTCACTGAATGCTCTATGCATGTTAACCTCACTTTGGTGGGTGGCTTTACGAGGGCACCCTTTATATATTAAACCCACTTGTGGTGATGGGTGGCTCATTGAACGTCCTCTTTACGTTCGCATTGCTCGATGTGTGGCTCCTGAAACAGTCCATTCTAACTTATAGAGCGTGGGTTGCTGGGCTCCGTTTGTGCGTTCATCTCACTTTTTGAGGGTGGCACATCGAGATACGTATACCTCCCTTCCCCTCCCTCCTCCCCTAAATGAAATATCCCCTGATACCATCACATGAAGCATCGCTTGCATTTCGTAAATAAATGATGGAGCAGATTTAAGGATGCTGCGTTACTGCATAATTTAAGATCAAGCAAGAGAAATATTTACTTAACATTACTGGGAGAGATGAGCGCTTCTGCAAACAGGTAAATCTGTTTTTAAATATTTGTGCCTTGCTGGGAAAGTCATGGAATTACTCGGATTTTTTTATTTACGAATACCCGGACATACACACATATACATATACACGCATATAGATACATACATTATATATATATTATACACACATATATGTGTGTGTGTGTGTGTGTGTGCTCAACAAAATGTTCTTACTTAATCATATGTGGTTATGATTATTTTCAACGTAATACTTTTTACCAGCAATATCTCTTGGACATTTTGTGTTTATTTTTATTCAATGTTTTCTACTTTATCAAAAATGCAAAAGAACTGAAAAAGAAAATATGAAGCGAAACATCACTAGTACTAAAGAAAATAAAGAGAGCTGAGAGAGGAGAGAGAGAGAGAGAGAGAGAGAGAGAGAGAGAAATCTTATGAATATATTATGAATGGTTTCACCCCAGAGGGGTGAGGATCATCTAGTCGAAGTCTTTCCGTGTTGATGGTATGTATTTTGACAGAGCGGTGAGCGGTCATCTCTAGTACTTTTTTCTCTCTTTCTCTTTCCATCCTAGCTGCGAATCACAACAGTCGACTAGCAACTCCGTTTATGTCAATATGGACAAACTGCTTTTTAGGGAATGCGCCCATTCGCTCAATCGCACCCGTTTTAGCAATCGATTGCTGGTCCCTCTGTTTGTGAGCTGGTGCTTGCACTACGCCCCAAGGCCAGAGAGAGAGTGAGAGAGAGAGAACTATGTAGGTGTCTGGTTTAAACTTTTTAATCAGTCTATGCAATAGCATTGCATTTTTAATAAATTGAAAATTAGATAGTGAGATTAATCTAGTTACATCAACGGTAATTTTTAATTACTATGAATAAATCTACAGGAGCATTTTCACTTTTAAGTTTCCGCTTCCCACTCAATAATATTCATTTTTTATCAGTAATGCTTTTGAAAATGAGGAAGAAATCAGTTTAATTTAAAAAGATAATGAGGATTTGGTGGATTAAGACCAGAACACTGAAAATCAATAAATGTGTCGGAAGGCATTTAGCTGTGGTTGTTGCATAAAGTCCAAAAATACTTCTCATATTCTGCGTTGGATTATCGTTCTCCTTACTATTTTGCTCTTGTCAGCTCCTGAACTTCACCATTAATTTCCATTAACTCAAACTGCATTTTTATTCAGCAGATGCCTTGTTAGTTATTACGTGCTTAATTTTGTATTATCAAATTACATAATTCATTTTGCATGCACTTTTGAATGTTAATAAATGCATAAGCGTATTTGTGTGTGTAAGATGTGTGAATTCTGCACACATACACGCACGCACACTATATATTTGTATGTATGATATATATAAATATCATATATATATATTTATATATACTATTTATATATATATATATATATAGGAATTAATCATTAATCTGGACGATTCAAGACAAGTTTGTTTATGATGGTATGATGAAAAAGACGTTACAGAAAAGGTAAAACAAGGAAAGTGACAGGAACTTTACAAAATGTTTAGGGAATAGAAGTCCCATGTAAGTTAAGTTTAGGATGTTGAATGCAAGTGGCAGAAAAAAGGGAGGAAGCTCCCCCCGCCCCCTTTTCTTTTTCTACTACATGAGGAGCAAGCAAAGCTCCAAGTGTGAAACGTGTAGATAGTGCGAAGGTGTGGTAAAAAAGTTAATTGCGAAAGTATGGCTGTATTTTGTATTTTCGGTTGACTTTGTTCAAATGGTGAGACGAGAGGATCATAGATTCGGTCATAACATAGAGTAATTTCTGCATTCAGTCTCATAAAAGGGTAGTGCCGTCAGTGCACCTCATGCAGTGCATTGCAAGCGTCATTAATGTTCTCTGCAGCGTCCCTTCGGTCCCTAGCTGCAACTCCTTTCATTCCTTGTACTATACCTTTTTTCATATCCTCTCTCTTCCATCTTACTCCATCTTCTCCTAACAATTGATTCATTGCGCAACTGCGAGGTTATCCTAATGTTACACCTTTCAAACCTTCTTACTCTCAATTTTCGTTTCAGTGCCGAATGAACTCATAGGTCCCAGCGCTTGGCCTGTGGCCTTAATTCTATACTCTTCTATTGAACTTTATTACCACGTGCTTGGAGGAAACATTCGAAAGTGCTTTTGTGCGTGGTGCTCTTTTGGCTCCTATCTGGGTATACGAATGAACTGATAATGCGGTTGCTTTCTGCAGAAATTTTCGTTCTTAAGTTAGCAGATAGTGGATTAACGTAGCAGTTTGCCACATCCTGTTACGGTGAGCTACGCACTGGTGATTAGATAATCAAAGTTAGACAACGGTGGATCAGGTCTGCTGTAATGGTTGACCACCAGGAAAGGCCAATCACCGTAAGCAAACAAGCCTCTTGGACATTCTTAGAGCAAATCATGGGGCTAAAAACTCATTTGAAATAATTACATATATTATTATATATATATATATATATATATATGTATATATATATATATATATATATATATCAAGTATAAAACGCCCATTAAAACACTCTTGATTTAGAGCTAAGGACCAAATTTCGGTGGACTGACAGAGGAAGTTACATTTGCGAAATATATAGTGGGACATATGCCCTTAGGTGATGCCTGATGCCTGGAATCATCGCTAAGCCGACGTTGGTTCTCTCAGTTGTCTTAATCCTCTTCATCGTTGCTTTAAGGAAGATATTGTCTACATGACCAGAGTCCCAGGCTCCATTTGGAAAGGTTGATCCTATTATCTTGTTTTATCAGTGAAGACTACCATCAGACATTTTTATCGACAGCTGCTTTTGTATAAAATTCGGGATGAGTTCCGCTCCATGGTATGGTTTGTGTTATTTATATGATGGAAAATTGCAAAGAGAGAGAGAGAGAGAGAGAGAGAGAGAGAGAGAGAGAGACTTAGGCCAGCATCAACATCAAAGACGAGCTCGCCTAGTAAATAACTGAATTAACAAACTTATTGTTATAAGACGCGCACACAATTGCTTAAAATTACGGATGATGGGGCTTTTTGTTATTGCTGTAAAAAGATGAGTCTGAAGTCATTGCAAAATTCAAGTCAATCCGATATCGATGTAAAATAATGAACAACTAATTAACAATTGAAAGTAACACTTTTAAATACACAGAGGGAGAAGGAAGAAAGATGAAACGCGGAGGAATAAGGATAAACCTAATTAGAGCCTTCTTTGTCCTTTTTCCTTCTCTTTCACTTTTCACTTGAAACGATGAATAGCAATTAATTACGAGCCCCTGCAGTGACTGACGTTTTCGTAATGACAAATTAAGGCAGAGTTGGAGCAAAATTTAATTTAAAGTCATTAAAAGACAATTTGGTATAAGTTTCGGTGACCAAGAGGACTGAATAATGGTAATGACGTTATGACGTCAGTGAAGGACCCTCATCAGACCTCACTTTTTCCCCTCTTGTTTCCGGGTAAACGTTATATTTTCAGTTAATATTCCACTGATTAATAATTAGAGAAAGAAACTTTTGTCTTCGTTTATAATGATCTGATAGTTAGGTAATGAGAGAGTACTTGGAAGAATTGGAAATTGGGGCGTTTTTCTACAACATAGATTTCTTTCTTAAATTAGGATATTAAATTATTTAATGCAATAGTTTTCTGTCGTAACTACTGTCATTTCAAGGAACGTACGTATAGTAGTAAGGGAAGTATGAGTAACTAAATGACTGAAGTAGGAAATGTAAAGAATTCCTCACATTACTTGCTTATATGTTCAAATCCAAAGAGAAAGTATGCTGTTAACCATTCTGAAGAGTACAATTTTTTTCCTATTTTTACATTCATTTAGTGTACTGTATTACGTGAGTACTTTAGATGATGGCTAATTCTGCAGGCATCAACTGCAGGATTGCCAAAACCAGATGGTATCTTTACCTTACTAAAAATTGAAGCTTAGGACCGTTGCCTAAAAACTTAAAGTTAAGGCAGTCACGAAAAATACTTGTATTTCCTAAAACCTGGATTTCAGTTCAGATTCTGGTAATCAAATCAGCAAGAATCTATGGTGTTTACGGTTTTGTCTTACAAATTAGAAATTTCCTCCAGCCAGTTGACACCGACAGATATTTCAAAACGTGCATGTGCCTTAAAGTGCATTCTCACATGCATAAATATATAGAATAGCTGTTTTCCATATTTAGGAAGTTAAGATAGGAAATAGAATCCTCAGATGATAAGTAAGACAATGAATAGTGGAAAAAAATAGTTTAGAATCTCCCTCTGAGAAAAAAATCAGTTTTATTGTTCCCTATATTTTAAAGACCGTTATGATTTATTCTTTTATAAGTAATCTTGTCAAATGGAGCATAGAATATTTATGACATTTGAAGTCTCATCTGCCCCTTCTTTTGATGTAAAAGTAGTTTACGAGCGTACTTATAAGAAAAGAAAAAGTGTGATAGTTGATCTCCGAAGTGAAGTAATTGTACTGAAACGAGAGAAAAAAAATAATAAAAAACTATCAACTCTAACTGTATGATCAAGGTTAACATAATTACGAAAAGACAGTTGGATAATTGTCATCATACAGATTATTATTCAGATAACTATTGAACTGAAAAACGAAGGGGAAATTGTTGACCATTTTACCTTGTATAAGAGAGAGAGAGAGAGAGAGAGAGAGAGAGAGAGAGAGAGCTTTAGTCCTTTTGCAAAAATACAGTGTCCTTTGTTGGTTTGTTTTGCTACAGAACATTTTTTTACCTTAATTTCTTTGCTACATAAAACTGATGATTTATTTGTGAGTCATATTTCTGGAACTGTCCTAGTGCAACAATCTCTCTCTCTCTCTCTCTCTCTCTCTCTCTCTCTCTCTCTCTCTCTCTCTCTCTCTCTCTCCTGTCCTATCTTTTTGTCCAGTTCAATATTCTATTCAACTTTTTCATATTCAAAGTCCGTTTATATCTTGCTCACCGAAACCATATACATCTAACGTCAATGTATTTCAAAACTGCCAAACATTTCTGCGGCCTCTCCAGGTTAAATGATCAGTTTTTAGAAAGCTGACGATATTAGTGAATCCAGTAAAATGCAAGCCTAACAATCAGTGTAATTAAGATGATTGTTGTTGAGAACTTTTCTGTGGCTATGATGAAGAGGAAGTGAATACCGTCATCTCTGTAACATTCAATACAGGGAGTGAAAAACTGAATCCTTTGTTTTTGGAACTGTATTAGTTGTTGTTTTTCACTGAATGAACCATTGAATAATTTGATATGATATAAATGATTGTTCAATGCGGAAAGGTGGAAAATTGGCGTGCTGTTATGCAACAGCTATTTTTCAGATCTAAAGTTGCCTTTTGTTTCATTGACTATGAATGTTCTAACTGGACATTTATTCTGCCTACAATGGGGTATTAATGCATAGGATACTAATAAAAAGAAAGGAAAGAAGGGTTAGAATGCTGTTCAGAATTTCAGGCCTGAGTACGTCTGATCCCATTTATATCATTGAGAGTTAGAACAGATGGTAATAAGGAAATAAAAGAAGAGTGCATACACCCGGAGCTTGATGTCCAAATCGTTGACTTAAGTATGAAAACGGTCAATAATTTGGCTGTGCCAGGATTAATATATACTGCAAAAATAGTAGACTGGACTAATAAAAACCTAGAAAACATGGACAGAAAAGCAAAAAAAACTGATGACCATCAGTAAGACAATACATCTAAGAGAAGTGTGGCAATGCTCTGCTTAGCACAGAGAGTGGATGAAGAGAAATAAAGTGTTTAGGACTATATATATATATTCACCGAGAAAGGAACATTAGGGCAGCAGCAATAACCATTTGAAGGTCATGAAAAGCATAAAGAAAGGAAACAAACCGTGCATATCCATTAACAGAGGCAGAATCGGACTGAAGCTGGAGATAGTATAGTTGGCAAAGGCTGACTAGAGGAAGACTGATCTGTACAAAATGAAATACGTGGCCATATATCTTCATCATATCTGTGCCACAAATGTGAACTGAATATGGAAACCATCAACCATGCCATAAGTTGATTCCAGACATTAGCTCAAAATATATTCAAGAACAGGCACTGGAAAAACTGCAAGGAAAATAGCTTACCGTGTACAAACAATTGGTATAACTGCTTACCCGCAAAAGTAATATAGCTGACCATGTGATATAGGTTCAAAGACCAGGCTTAATTTTGACAAATAAAGAAACCTTGAAAGGAGCTATCATATATGGAGCCATGTCATTGGGTACAAGAGTTAAGAACAACGAATAATTACAGAAATGTCCCAAGATCTAAAAGATGGAAAGAAAGAGACCATGGCCGGCTCAAGTGGAAGTAGTACCCTTCGCTCTGGGAGCAGTGGGAGTAACGAAAGAGGACCTCAGGAGGATCTGGAGAAGAAATAAACCGAATATGCTCCAGCGAAGTGTGCTGATGGCCAGAGCATGCATAATTAGAAGAGTGTAGAATCCTAAGAAAACAGGGTAGTGAAGGTCAGATCGCCAGGAGGAAGGTTGCAACGTGGATGCAGACACGGCGATACCAACCTGGCAAGGTTGTCAAACAATAACAATAATAGTGCCAATACTTGCATTGCAGCGTATGCATTTCAGAACATCTAATATATCATTATTTTCACACTTGTGCCCCCTAGTATATTCGCTGTTGATAAGCAACGATTATAATGCTTCGTCTATGCTCATATCAAGTTCTTTCAATTACAGAAGTTAATTTGATGTTCCCTTTAAGTCATTAAACGAGTAATGTAGGTTACAAATGGGCGTCTAGACAGGTGAAGGTTAATTGAATATTTGTCTGTGCAACTTAGACTATTTGATATTTTATTATGATTTTGAGCTTGTCATTTTATGCTAGTTAAATTAGTCCGGTGCTAGCAGCCGACGCCTGATTATTCTACTAATAGCAAATGCCAAGTTTCAAAATCAGAATTAAATCATATGAATATGAACTAGTCTGACTTTAATAGACAAATATTGAATCGACCTTTATCTGTCTAGACTCTTATGTTGCAATCCATATTATTCCTTGAAACTTGAAGGGAAAACGAAAATATCTTCTGTAATGATGTAGACTTGAAAATGTCTTTTAAGTTATAATTGTTCGTGTATTACTGAAGCAGTCTGACTGATCTTCTTATGAAAAGTATATTATAATTGTATACATAAAGCCTAATTTTCAAGGCTTGAAACGTCACAAAACAGGGACATATGTGTTAACAATGTTGTTTTAATTCCTATGTTATGTTAGAAATAATTAATCAGTTATATTAAATAACATCGTGTATTACATTCAAACAACCCCGCTGCCCAGATAGAAGAGAAAGGTGTCTTAAAAATTCCTTATGTCGCCAGTTACTGTAACAGGTCGTAGAAGTGTGGTGTGAGTGGCGAGGGGTTACAATTAGGCTCGAGAAGCTGCCAGAAAAGAGAATAAGGAAATTTTACTAAATGGACATTTTCCTATAGTCGCATTCCGTATTTGCTATAACAACGGATGAAATAGAAATTACACCCCGAAATCATTACAAGCTTTTTTATTTGTATGCTTCTGATTATCTTTATGCCTTATTTTTCCGGATTATCTTTAAGCTTTATTTTTCAAAAGTAGTAGTTACGTTGCTACTGAAAACCAAAAGACGACTGTGAATTTTTTCTCAAGGTTAATAATAAGGATAATATAGATTTATAACCTATGCACATAGATGATTTTGCGAATCAATGAGTTAATAAGCGTTATGACGTAGGGTACGCCCTTTATACAGAGAAATATTAACCTAGAAAACAGATTTGATAAAGGGGGTCACCAATACTCAGCTTTTTTTTTTTTTTTTTTTTTTTTTTTTTTTTTTTTTTTACTGCACTGCTACTTGGATAGTGGAAAATTTACTTGTTGAGAGAAAAGTGCTTTAAAACACGTGAATGTAATGTTGTCTGGTCGTTAGTTATATTCCTGCAAGATTAGTAACGAAGCGTAACGTCAGGTGAGATCGACTCTCTCATCTGCCATGTGCATTGTTTGCCTGAATTCCCATCTTCTCCAGCTTATTTCAAATAGATTAAAGAGGGAAACTTCCCAATAAATGAGATTTTACGAAGACCAGAGGCAAAATAAGGAAAGTAAAGTATATCTGGTGAACTTTAGACTCCACAAGGAAGGTATGACTACATTTCTGGAAGCCCCAGTAAAAGCAACCCGTAAAAATATTCTAGTTTATATTTTTATGATCAGATTTCATTTTATGTACACTAGTATTACATATTTAAGTGCCTTATCCTCAAGAATAAAGCCATGATAACAAAGTACGAAAGAAGGAGACGAGAAGCAGAACTGAGCAAAGAGAGGCGAGAAGGAGAACTGAGCAAAGACAATTTGTCCTAAAATTGTATTATACTTATATCAAAGCCACAGGGTACACGGCTACCGCCGCCTTGTTACTTTCTGGTTTACAAAATTGCACGCATACCTCAAGAGGACTTTGCTGGCCGCCAAGATTCAAACGTGGGACAAAAGCATAAGTAATGTGGGAACATATGAATATGCTTGCTTGGGGAGGCAATTTTGTGTGTTCTCGCTGGACTTGATTTTTCTTTCTTTGTTTTTGAATTCCTTATTTTTTGCGTTTATAATTCTTAGGTAAACAATATGTTTTGTAACAAAATTCTGAATGCAAAGACATTTCACCAAGCAAACTAGATAATCAGTTAGTTTCTGATATTTTCCATTCATATAAAATATTTTCCAGTAATGTAAGATATTCTAGAGTTTTTAGAGGAAAGAACATGTTTTCTTATAATCATTCGTAATATTTATATTTTTATGTGAAAATTATAAGCTAGTAAGCTTGCCAATTTTTCAAGGCGGCTTCATAACCAGCACAGCAAATGCAACTAGACTACTTGTATCAATGGCATAATAATATCTAATTATAATATATTAATATATATTATAATTATATATATATATTATATATAATTATATTATATATATATATTGTGTATTTATAGTCAGCATTGCAGATGCAACTAGAATATACGAAATAAATGTTCAGAATTATATATATACTAGTATATACATGTGTGTGTTTGTTTGTTTGTTTGTTTGCACGCCCAAACAACAAAGTGGAAGTTGAAAGTAAAGACGATGTAATGGAAACGAAAGTGGGGAGAGTTTAAATCCATCGCTTCTTCTCGGGAAGTGCACTTGTAGCCGTCAGTCACGCCATTGTGCCATTATGAACTCGATATACCTTGCCTGAAAATTTCATTCACACTCTGCCCCGAGTGGCCGCCGGCTTATTCCTTGAGGAAGACGCAGCTTATGTATTATGTGCCGTTGCCACTGATCCATTATGAAAGCGCCGCTTACCCAAATGTGCCGTTGTCATTGATCCATTTGTCTTCGTCTGTCCCGGCTATTTCTCTTGGAAGTTGGATTGGCATTAAGACACTGGATGACATGTTACCTTATTTTTTTCATAGCATTGTGATAGAGATGGGCAGGCATGGCCAAATCAACACCGGGTATTGCAAAGGATAGATTAAACTTGGATTATTCAGGGAGTCATCTATAAGGTTCTCTATTCTATAACGTGACCGTCGATTGCAGTGTTCCCAAAAGATGGCTCTGCTTAATTTGCTTTGGACATTGATTTGCCATGAAATTGCTGATAGTTATCTACGTACAAGTAACCAACACAATTCCTGTCGATCATTTCATTATGGCAAAGATAAACTGAAGTTACACCACCTTGGTTCATTAAAACGAACACGAACATGAAACCCAAACAGCAAAAATTGAAATTGAAAATGCAGAGAAGTTCTGATGACATGATCGATAAAAGAAAATAAAAAGTCACACATAATTGTTTCGTACCATAGTTTACAGTATCCTAGGGAGATTAAATGGAAACAAAGATGAAATTAGATGTAATTGCGATTGTCAGTTACTCCACGTGGATGATGGACTTACTCATAAAGATAATGAATGACATTCCATTAACATACCCTGTTCATTTGGAGAGAGAGAGAGAGAGAGATAGAGAGAGAGAGAGAGAGAGAGAGAGAGAGAGAGAGAGATCGCAAAATATACCTATCATCAGTCTCTCAGATATGCTTTTGTGTATGTGTTACGAAAAAAATAATATATTTAATGAAATTAAGTTAAATTTCCGAAATTCTGTTACATAATGTGAATCTTGAACATTATTTCTTTTACGTGTTATTATTGATGTTGGTGTCTTTGTTATTTATGTTGAGTGAGAAACGGCATAACACTCATCATTTCGTTTAAAAAGAACCCCAGTATCTCTGTTAAAATACCGACATTTTGAGAAATGAATAAGCTTTGCAGAACTTCTGTAGTTATGACAGTTTAAATTTACACTATTTAACCTTAATGAAGTGATGAGTAGCAAATGGTACGCTAAAGTATTTGAACTCATGCATACAAGCACGTGCGCGCCTATGTGCTTCCAGTAAGCATATCAAAGGCACGTATAGTACTTCAGACGTTACGATTGCCAAAATTCAGTAAAATCCAGCATTGGGCACATCAGCGATTGCCGGTGAAATGAATATCCTTGAAGACGTTGCGTCGACCCAGTGTTTTATATAGGCAAGGAAAAAAAAAAAAGAGTTAATAGGCAGAAAAAGCTTTAAAGATGGCTTCCCGATCATCACTTTCTATGTTGGCAGTCGGCCCTTAAATCATAGGAATGTATTCGCCAGGCAGGCGCAGGGGGTACCCCTCCCATGCCGGAACCCCATCCCAACCGGTCCGCCGGAGCACCACCGGGGCAAAAACCTCGCTATCGACCTTTTAAAATTAATAGCACATAAAGCTTTCGCAGCCTTCACTTCGGCCGGGAGATAAAACTGGACTTTCGTTATGTTTAAGCTCCTTTTCGTTCTCCACTTCCTTTATTTTGTTTATTTATTTTGTTTTATGCTCTCTGCGCTCAGGGGATTTAGTTTTCAAATCAGTTTGTTTTCAGAATAGTTCAGTTGCTCCATGAGCAAAAGTCTCAAAAATGAGCACGTTTCCAGACGTTCACTGATCCGGTGAATGAATGTAATCATCGCCATTTCATATTTGAATCGACAGATGATACATCAGAGAGTTATTCTGTCTTCGTAATAACCCAGTAGTTGCCTGCTACGAAGTGAAGAGACTGGAAGTCTTCGGGCTTTTCCTTCTTTCATGTATCTGATGCCAATCCTCTAGAAACTGGTTACTGATTACACCATGTTCGTTATTCATAATCCTCATTACTAAGAGAAGAACAATATCAATATTACTCATAGCCGTCTAATACTTGAAAGAATGCATTCATGTTGCATGAACAGATGAGGCTTAATGGAAGTAAATTTAAATATCAAAGTTGGCGTCGAAACAATGGCCCTCATCGCTTCTTTGGGGGGATTTTCCATCCCAAAGCAACCAAACCGTTAAGAGGATTTCAAATTGTATTCCTCGAATTCATAACGAAAAATATGCAAAGAAAAGTAAAGTTATTATCCAAAAAATTCACATCAAAATTTTTACCGATGATGAATCATGGAAAATGCATAGAACCCCTCGGCTTCACAACGTAGATATAATTCAAGAAAGAGAAGTCAATTTTTGAAACTAAGTCTCGCACAAAAACATAACACAGTTCTTTTCAGTATTCTGCTTTTTCATTTCCAGAGGCTTATGGTACTCTTACATTAGTTGCTGTTAAGTTTTTCCTGATCTGGGCTTTTGTATTTTATAGTATAACTAAAACCCAAAGTCCTTGTTTTGCAGGAAATTTCAGTCAATAGAAAAATTAATTCTCTGTACTACTAATTTCCATTTTTTATTAGAGTTGTTTGCAGATGATAAAACACATCCGTAGGTAAAGATCCTAGTCACTTCTGATTTTCATTCTATAAGCTATGAGACTTCTATATATTTCATCCCATAGGTTTTTTTTATTTACATCTACTGATGGTAATTTTTCTGCATTAAAAAGCGTTAATGTATCTTTCGCTAAGAAGCCCTTAGAATCTCCATTCATAAGACACAAATGAAAGCAATATTAATTTAAATCCTAGTTAAAATATTCTCGACCCTACTCTTCGTTATATTTTCGAAAGGGATTTGAAAATGAAGCTCAAAATTCTCAGCAATTCTTTGTTAATGTCTTATAGTTATTCTAAAGATCAACCTCAAGTGTAATGATCTTTGTATCTGTATAGGTGGTTGCTATATATGCATATTTATATGATCTATCTATCTGTATATAAATATATTTATTATAATATCAAAACTCTCAGTTCTATATAAATAAATTTCAGCTACATTAAATTTTACACTTTCCTCTCAATTTTTCAAGCAAGGGCTTCACAAAATACATTTTATAAACAATCCTAACTTTTTTATATCAGTTTTTATGTTGTATGGCGTACTTTTACAATTAATGCTATACAATGCAACTTACAAATCATATTGATTCTTGTTAGATTACTGCTAATTATATTGATAAAATAACGTACACACACACACACACACACACACACACATATATATATATATATATATATATATATATATATATGTGTGTGTGTGTGTGTGTGTGTGTGTGTGTGTATGTATGTGTATAAAAATTTATTTATATGGAACTGAGAGTTTTAATGTTCAAGAATACACTCCAAGATGAATGATAATCAGGCATTTTTACCACTACGTATATTCTTATGATCTTTATAGAGTTTTTTATGCGGAGAAATTCATATTTACCAAATATGATCATGTTATAAACTATTATAATAACTTCGTCAAATTAAATGTATTTTCCCATAGCAGAATTGAATGGTTTAGTTTTAGACTAAACTCGCCCTTTTCTGCCGTTCAGGAGTAGTAAAACGTTAGATTCGAAGCAAATGACGGAAGTGAGAACGATGGAACACTGTTTCCTGTTCAGAGCGTTGATGTCACAATTAGATGTGAATCGACTTTAGATTGAGGTCACAGATCGGGACTTCAGGACAATATCTGTGTCCTCATGAGGACTTGATATGTGAATCAACAAATATTCGTTATATACCTACTGCACATTCAAGTAAATCTGGTCGAATTTGATATATGTTTTACTTCTCAAATTTTAAGAAAACTCTGGTGGTGTATCACTTGAAAAGAAAACATGACATGCTTCTTAATAAAGAACGCCGACATATACTTCAGGAAATCATTATTCTTTTAACACTTGAACTTGAAGCAACCGTCGTATATTACTTTGCAAGTTTCCCCTTCTGTTTGATGTTGTTGGAACGCAGTTTACAACTTAGGGTCAGGTTAACCATTCATCAACGCAAAGAAAAGCAACAAAGGGGGTTGGTTGTATGTAGACTAGAGGTTTAAGAGTGATTAATCGGTCATCTTCGGATTATATTATATCATTTAATAACAGTGATCAGCGCTGTGATGATTAGACTGAGCTGCAATCATGTTAGAGTTCAGAAAACGTTGTTGTAGGCTTTGTTATTTCAGATAAGTTTCTGGATGGCGGACGTGATCAATTGGCATTAGTTCCGTTTTCAAGTTTCTTCAAAACCTTTTCTCTTATTTCTTCAAATTGAGCCAGCATATAAACTGACAAACTTAAACTGAACATGCGTGCAGACTGAACAGACTTGAACTGAGAAAGCCTGCAAATTGGACAATCTTACATTGAGCAAGCACACAGATTGGAAAAGCATGCAAATTGATCAGACTTAAATTGAGCAAGCATGTAAAATGGACAAATATAAATTGATCAAGAATGCATTGGACAAATGTAAATTGAAAAAGCATGCAAATTGGACAAACGTGAATTGAGCAAACTCGAGATCGGACAGAATTAAGTTGAGGAAGCATGCAAATTGGATAAACGTAAATTGAGCCGGCATGCAAATTGGAAAAACTGGACTTGAGCAAGCAAGCAAATTGAACAAAGTTGAATTGAGCAATCAATCAAATAGGACAAACTTAAATTGAGCAAGAAATCAAATTGAAAATGTAGAAATTGAGCAAGCAAGCAAATCGGACAAACTTAAATTGAGCAAGAAATCAAATTGAAAATGTTGAAATTGAGCAAGCAAGCAAATCGGACAAACTTAAATTGAACAAGAAAGCCAATTGAAAATGTTGAAATTGAGCAAGCAAGCAAATTGGACAAACTTAAATTGAGCAAGAAAGCAAATTGAAAAAGTTGAAACTGAGGCAAGCAAGCAAACTGGACAAACTTAAATTGAGCAAGCATTCAAATCGGACAACTTATTGATAAGTAAAGCCAATGGAAAATGTTAAAATTGAGCAAGCAAGCAAATTGGACAAACTTAAATTGAGCAAGACATCAAATTGAAAATGTTGAAATTGAGCAAGCAAGCAAATTGGACAAACTTAAATTGAGCAAGAAATCAAATTGAAAATGTTGAAATTGAGCAAGCAAGCAAATCGGACAAACTTAAATTGAACAAGAAAGCCGATTGAAAATGTTGAAATTGAGCAAGCAAGCAAATTGGACAAACTTAAATTGAACAAGAAATCAAATTGAAAATGTTGAAATTGAGCAAGCAAGCAAATTGGACATTAAATGTGAACAAGAAAGCAAATTGAAAATGTTGAAATTGAGCAAGCAAGCAAATTGGACAAACTTAAATTGAACAAGAAATCAAATTGAAAGTGTTGAAATTGAGCAAGCAAGCAAGTTGGACAACCTTAAATTGAACAAGAAAGCAAATTGAAAATGTTGAAATTGAGCAATCAAGCAAGTTGGACAAACTTAAATTGAACAAGAAAGCAAATGGAAAATGTTGAAATTGAGCAAGCAAGCAAGCAAATTGGACAAACTTAAATTGACCAAAACAGAAAGTTGGAAAACCCTAAATTGAGCAAGCAAGGAAATTGAAAAAGTTGAAGTTGAGCAAGCAAGCAAACTGGACAAACTTGATTTGAGCAAGCATGCAAATTAGACAAACTTAAATTGAGTAAGCAAGCAAATTTGAAAAACGAATTGAGCAAACAAGCAATTTGGAAAAACCTAAATTGAGCCAACAAGCAACTTGGAAAAGCCTAAATGAGCAAGCAAGCAAATTGGACAAAAGTAAATTAAGCAAGCATGCAAATTGGACAAACGTTAATTGAGCAAGCATGCAAATTGGGCAGAATTAAATTGAGCAAGTATGCCAATTGAATACAAAAAATTGAACAAGCATGTTGATTGGACAGACTTTAATTGAGGAAACCTAAAACTAGAGAAACTTAAACTGAGTAAGCATGCAAATTAGACAAAGGGAGCAAACATGCAAATTGGATACATTTAAATTGACCAAGCATGCATATTGGACAAACTTGAACAGCCATTTCCTCCCAGAAAATAGAGTACCTACGTGTGAAAGAATAGTAATCAAACACAGGGAGTGAACATATGAATGCCAACAAAGTAACGACTTGTTGAAAATATGATATATATGATGCGTCATATTATGTAAGAAGGAGAAGAATCATAAGTATGTCTAGGAGCTAACTAAGAAGATATTATTCAAGAGTCTTACATAAGCCATTGAAGTTTAAAACTTATGCTGATGTACTCTAGTAAGTTATACAGTTGTATGGATAAGTTTAAGTGCGTAATTCCATTTACTGAAGAGCTCTCGAATATCATAGATGAATCTCAGTCGAAATAATAGAGGTCGTTGGTTAATTTCCTCTTGACTTCGTAATGGTAAGTGATGAACAGGCGCAACCCTTATCAAGAATTCGTGGAAACAGATAAAGCGTTGAATGGAGGTCGAAGATAACAAGATTTGTTGTGATAACAATTTATTTGCTTGCATGCGTTACCCTTGTATGGTTGTTAATTATTTACACTTCCAATTATTGATGTTGCATTTTCCAATATCTGCTGTATATAGCTTAAAAAGAATATTATGTATATGTACGTACGCACTCAGTCACTTACACACATACACACACATATAGATATTACAGTTATATGCACACCAACACACACACACACACACACACACACATATATATATATATATATATATATATATATATACATATACATATGATGTATGTGTATATATATGGATAGATAGATAGATAGTTTGTGTGTATGTTAAGCAAGGCAAATTTGTACAAATACATGCATAGTAATTTGACGACTAATCAGTCATGTATTTGAGCATGCTTGAATGCACATACTAATGATTACACGTTGCCGAGGCAATAATTCATAACTTTAATTTCATAAAAAAATTTTGATGAACAAATACTCTTTTCATTTTAAATGTAAGTTACTTTTGATATATTCATGTTAAGCATTTCCATATTCTCCTGCACACATATTCTTTTATCACAGTTGTATCAAGTGAATGGATATTAATTAAATTAATCTATTTGAGGTCGTTATTTATGTAAAGTGTAATCTGGGTAATCTGCTTTCAGGTATCAATAAGTGACTCTAGAGCCTAGACTCATAAAATGGTTGTTTATAAATAACTCATTCTATTTATATAACAGTTTTATAGAAGGATAACTCTTTTATGGACGATGCGGTAGTTACATAACCCCTTAGATATTTTCAGAGATATTATTCAGTGAGCCAATCCCACCTCATGAGTATTTGAATAATCTCTCTCTCTCTCTCTCTCTCTCTCTCTCTCTCTCTCTCTCTCTCTCTCAGAGCACCTTTTCCGCTTGGCTCCTATCTCTCACCCAATTTATACAGCTGCAGCATCGTAAGAGTTTAGAGATCTATTCTCATTAAGTTGTATTCTTCTCATCAAGCTTCGTAAATCAGCAGTTCGCGCGGGGGTGTTTTTCAGTTCGGGAAATGAATTAATCGCCGTCGCTCTCCAATAACCTCAACCTTCCTCCTTGTTCCTCATCATCCGTGGCTTTGGTCTCGACACAGAATCTCGATCGCTTTTGTACTCGACCTCAGTTGTTCTCTCGCTTCGGCTATTTGAAGGGAAAGTTTGTTTTTCCTCACGTGGACTGATTCCCTGTCGGTCGGATGTGGCAGTCTGATGGCTAATGAATTGGGCAGTATTACCGGTCTCGTTCAGGCTTATGTTATTGAAGCAGCTCACGTTTGTTCACCTTTGTTTTATATATGTTTGGGGATATATATATATATATATAGTGTGTGTGTGTGTGTGTGTGTGTGTGTGTGTGTTTGTGTGTGTGTGTGTGTTTGGTAGCACTCGGGTTTACTTTATTGTGTTCACGACCTGCGAATGGCAACAGATAGTACTGGAGAAAGTCATCCAGGTCAACTCAAAGGCAGCATACAGCGTGGAAGTAGAAGACGAGAACAAACTTCTGGTTTTTGCTGTAGCAAAAATATGTCAGAATCGTTCCCCAAACCCATTTTAGCTGCGATCGCAGGTGGCAACAGTAAACTAAATGTAAACAAGCGGAAGCATTGAACGCCTTTCCAATTAATGCCAGGTCTTCAAACATCGTATAGCAGTGATTTGTCCGCTTCTGCCCAGTATTGACTAGATATCATTGGACCCAGAGGCGCCTGTGTATGCGTTTGCGAACATACGCGCGTGTATGAGCGCGCGTATATTTGTATGTACTCCTTTGTGTATGCCCTTTAGAGACGGGGCTCCCCTTTGCATTTAAGCGAACCTCCATCACCGGGCAACAGCGCTGATGCTGAAACTAATCCTTAATTTGCAGTAAACAAACGGAATGTGTCACAGACTTCGGAAGCCCCGTGTTCATTCAAGGGTGGGGTGGGCTTTGGACGGGGGAAGTGGAATAGGGTGGATCGCTGAGAGAGAGAGAGAGAGAGAGAGAGAGAGAGAGAGAGACTAAAGAGCTCTTTCCCCCTTTCGAAATGACCTTCTCAAAATGGAAGCAAAACGTAGCGGCGGGGACGGTGCAGTTTACAGTTTCTCTCTGGTAATGGACATAGATAGCGAGCCATTCTCTTTAGAGGAAGCGAGCAAGGAAATGCAAGCATTTATGGTGTGCATTCTGCTATTCATTGCCTTCCCTTCATTAGGGGAAAAGGGTCTGGTACCCTGATTCCCCAAGAAACCAGAAAGGGAAGGATAGAACATACATACATATATATATATATATATAATATATATATATATATATATATATATATATATATATATATTGTATGTATATATATATATATTATTGTATATATGCATACATATTATTCACATATATATAGATGTATACATATATTATATATACATATATATACATTTATTTATTTGTTTATTTGTTTGTGTAATATGTAAAAAAGAAACGTGATATTTTGACTTTACCTCTTTATAGCTTTTTCAACCCTTGCCAAGCCCTTTTCAAAGTTTTTCTTCAAATCCTGCCCTCCTGCTCTTGTCCATCTCTAATCAATTATATTCCTTCTCTAATTTTTTCAGTAACGACGTGTGTAACTTCCACATCTCAAAAGATGGTTTGCGAACCTACTAGCGCTCCTCCTTTGTATTTCAAGGAATCTACAATATGCGCTAGTTGTTCTTTGTCCGGCTATTTTTCATCCCGTCTTAAACAATGCTATTAATCCACCTTTGGGAGTAGACTTACGCAGCCGCAGCGCATTCTAAAGAAAAGTGACTGCCCTTTCATATCAAACTATCATCTCACAGTGGTTACTGTCACTATAGGAAAATTTTTTGAAATTCTGCAAGCTGCTTGTCTTCTAAAAATGTCGTTTATTCAGTAGCATGGATTCCATATACAACGATTAACTATTGCTTTTCTATTCCACCCTAGTCATGTCTGGTCCCATTCACTCCAGATTTTTGAGGAAATCTTATGTTCGTTGTTCTTGTAATATTAGACTTAGGCAGGGTCGGTCATATGGCCTTGTTAGCCATACTTAAGGCTTCACTTCCTCCCTCAGGAAGCTCACGCAAGTTTTTCATCAGACCGGATCAGTTCTGTCGTCGTAGATGTCGCTTTGAAAGAGTTAACTAGGACCGTTTTATAAGGAATTGAAACGTAAATTGAATTAGTTTTAATGAATGCCAACATGTCTTGCACTTCATTTGGGCGATTCAGTTAAATCGTTTACTGAAATAAAGTATGACGGTTCTGACAGACAATAGAGATTTATAATCGCTAGCATCTGACAAGGTTGACAGAGGAAGTTTTGTTGCCATTGATAATAGAGTGATTAATTTATTATTGTAAAGTGACGCTGCATTGACCGTATTTCTTGAACTTAGTGGGTTTCCAGTTAAACTAATGTAGACCAAAAATACAAAACTACAACTACACTATTAAATAGTTTACCTATTGTAGTTGTGGAATCTTCTGATCTTAAATGTTTAATCAAGGAGCAGAATCACTCCTGTTCTCTGGTGACGTCTCCTGAATTCTGGTGCATCGGTTTTATTTCATATTTATTGTTTTATCACCTTTTCCTAACACCTCTCTCTTTCTGCAGGCTGATTTCCCTTTGGAACCCCCTTAGGTTGGTAGTTTTTTGAGTCTGTCCGTAAGGGCTTTTAGCTAAAGATTTAGAGAAAAAAAAAAGAAAAAAACATTTCAAAAATCATAGCTCGTGGCTATCATTCATAGGGACACTGTTACATAATTTATTATTTTTTAAATATATGTAAAGGTAACATAAATACACACACACACACACCATACACACACACACACACACACACACACACATATATATATATATATATATATATATATATATATATATATATATATATATATATATATATATAACATGACTGATTAGTAATGGAGGATTGTCCAAAATATATGTGTGTGTAATATAATATATATATATATATATATATATATATATATATATATATATATATATATATATATATATACGTATATAACATGACTGATTACTAATGGAGGATTGTCCAAATCAAATTTGAAACTAAGCAAAACTGTAAAAGTGACATAATATAATAAAATACTAAAGTTCAAAACAGTAGCTTTCGGCAGCGGAGAGACTGACGGACGGACTGACAGAAAATTATGAGAATATGAAGTTATATAGAAGTATTATGTTTATGAAAGCAAAGCGTAGCATAATAGAAATCATTAAATTGTTAAAAGGAATAAAAACTGGAAAAAGATATTAAGATCCAAAACTGAGATGACAGTAAAATAAAATAACATAGGCCTATATAAAACAAAAGGACCAAAGAACAACCAGCTAAAATACAGACATGCATACTTTCTCTCTCTCTCTCTCTCTCTCTCTCTCTCTCTCTTGGTGAGGAAAGCAGCGGAACCCCTGCCGAAAGCTACTATTTTGAATTTTAGTATTTACTATATCATTGACATTAATGTGGTTATTTTTTTTTTCCATTTACTGCAACTCGCCACTGAGTTAAATATTCTGCATTACATTACATATCATCAGTGTCGTCACTAATTTGATCACCGTCACTAATAGTACATATCGATTAAGCTTTGACGAATTCCAAAACGCACCTTGCACTTCCAACAGCTAGACTAACACTGCTCGAGAGGGCAGTGCTCTCCCCACTTGTAGGCGTGGGCTGACCACTACATTGTCACTGCTAGCAAAATTGAGAACTGCTGAGCTCCAGCAGTTCCATGTATTGTTTCAGTTCATTTTTTGTTTATTTAGAAAAACAAGAGAATGGTAATCATTTTTTAAGGATTATTGATATATATACTCAATTTCTCATATTCATGTATATATTCATAATTCTGAGTATATGAAATCTATGGGGGGGGTGCTGCATTCCACAGAAGCCCATTGATGAGCCGCCACCGAATGGGATCCCTTGAAATGCTTTCAATTATACCCAAAGACAGCAGTGTTGGGAATATATCGCAGCGGTTGCAGTTATCCCCTCTGAACAACATGAGATTTTTACCGCTTTAAGAGACTCGGCGACAATCCTTTCGAAAGTCGAATTAATGTCTCCCCTCAGAGTGAGAGGACGCTGTGAAAAGTTTCTTTTAGTGGGAAGGGTTTTCTTTTAACTTGTCCTTTTGAATTATTTAAATGGTTCCTGTTTCCGCATCTTTTAGTCTCATCAGTCTCTTGGTAAAAATGAGTAAGGAACTCAGTTATGACCAATATCAGTTTTAACTGATAGAGATAACTTTATGAAATATTACGTCAGAATAATTACCATTATTTGACAGTTGATATTACCTGTCATCGTTACAGTGCAATGCAAAGCGTGATTAGGTACAATGATATTTTCCGTAGTCATTCTTGTTTCACAATAATTATAATGAATTAACTTTCGCTGAAAGCACATTTTGAGTATTATTTATTAAAATTTAAAACAAATATTTCTTGGAGAAGATTTTGGATGTTGTTAGTAATTGATAATCATTCTTGATTTTTAGGCTAATTGTCATCGCCTAAATTCTGTCCTTGGCTATTTTTATTAATCGAACTCTTTTTGAAAACTTCAATAAAATTTCATCTTATTTACTCCAGTAAGTTTCTTTTTCATCTGTTTGGTTTTTCCTTTTACCTGTTATTTCATTTATTATTGCAAATCGTTCTGACATTAAGAATTTCACACGAAAGCCATATGATACGATTCATGAAAGTTTTGGTGTAGTATTTTGTGCATCTTTTTCAAAAACTCAACTGAACGCAAATTCAGTTCTAAAGATATAATAAAATCCCTTTGGTGACGAATGCAGCGAAACGCAAGCCTCTAGTTTACTCACTAGAAATAAAAATGAATTTGTAATGGGCATTTATTGAATACTTCTGCTTTAGATATCTCTCTAACACCATGATAAATAGCAATTAAGGATCTCGATCGTGAAAGTAAATTTGTGACGACCACATCAGTTACGGAAACTACGATGTTGAACATGGCTGGGCTGGTATACTGGGATGTGGTATTCCGTAGAGTTTAGTAGATAATGGGAGAGTAATATCGAACTCGTCATATTGCATTTAGAAATTTCCATGGTTAATGATATTAGAGTCTGAAATACGCATCACAATTCAGCTAAATCATTTCCCCAAAAATGCATATATTTCAGGGGCGCACTTCTCTGGAAAAATAGAAAAGTCCATCTCTTTCCCTTTTATTGGTGTCGATTCCACAATAAAATTTGTGGACGGTGAGGATGAAAAGGTAAGTTGGGTGAAGTAATATTCGATGATAAAGGGGAAAGAATTTACGATTAGAAATTAAATGATTTACCCAAGAGACCGAGAAGAGCAGAGACAAATTCCTTATCGTGAAATTCCGGGTGGACTTGATATTACATAATCTACGAGTTTAGTTCTAACAATATGATGAGTCAAGTTTCATTTGTGACTAACTATTATTGTTCAATTAGTTAGATTTTCGTTGCCTTTTCTACTTGTTAGCTCCCTCAGAGGTATTCGTTCTTATGAAAGGATTCTCTGGCAGTGATAATTCAAAAGTCCTCCTATCCCAGGTTCAAATATTATATTGTCTGATTCCGTTGTCTCTCAAATTTTGATAACGGTGATGCTGAGGACGTTGCGTGAATATTGGAATAATGAGGTAAATGAAATTATCTCTTGGTACTTAGACTTCAGTGTTGATTGTCTTTAGTTTGAGTATATTTTGAATGATTCTCTCTCTCTCTCTCTCTCTCTCTTTCTGTATATATATATATATATATATATATATATATATATATATACTATATATATATATATATATATATATATGCGTGTGTGTGTGTGTGTATAATTACATATGTGTATATATGTATGTATGTTGTGTATATAGGTAGGTAAATAGATAGATTTGTATTACAGCACGCACACGGACGTAAAAATTTATGGCTGATTTCAGTGTAATGTAGGATACACACGCAGACATATTTACATGTGTCCAGGTGCTCATTTAAAAGTATTTTTTGAAAAATCCTAGTGCGAAATTTCACAAAATATATCCAAACATTATTTACAGCCATGAATATTAATCTCACCATATAAAGCGAGAGAGAGAGAGAGAGAGAGAGAGAGAGAGAGAGAGAGAGAGAGAGAGAAGTTGGCAACACTGTCCTTGAATCGTGTCCGAATCATTGAAAAGGTGTGAGTAATGTGCACCGTACATGGTCCCCGTACTGTCTTCCATGTACACTACTCGCAGGATGTCCATTTCATATGCCGAAGATGTTACCTTACATAAATCTTGAACGGAAACATATGTATCCCATAATTATCAAAACGACAGATCGGACATGTCGATAAAGTCGTGTAAAAATTTCAGGCCAACTTATCGAGGGCCCCTCTTGAGAGTCTCCACCCTAAACCCCGATACAGTGCATTTAGAAGATACACAAGCGGATAATTTGAGTTAATTCGGATTAGCCTAACGAACAGTGCAAGATCTCGAATGATACGTAGGCGACGAGAGTCGTTGCTTGAAGTCAAACGATAGTAAATCAGAGTGACGGAGACTTCTTGCAATATCTGAGGGCTTTATAACCTAGTCCGGCAGATGGTAAGCAGACAGGCTTAAATTCTCTCTCTCTCTCTCTCTCTCTCTCTCTCTCTCTCAGTGTGTGTGTGTGTTACCGGCAGCTTAACCCTTAAACGCCGGAGTGGTAAATAAAAAAATGACTCCCGTGTGCCGGAGGGGTTTGAGAGTGAGCGCGTAAGCGGAAAAAATATTTTTTTCAAAAAATCACAGCGCGCTTAGTTTTCAAGATTAAGAGTTCATTTTTGGCTCCTTTTTTTGTCATTGCTTGAAGTTTAGTATGCAACCATCAGAAATGAAAAAAATTATCATTATCATATATAAATAATGCGATATATGATAGTGCAAAAACGAAATTTCATATATAATTGTATTCAAATCGCGCTGTGCGCCAAACGGTTAGAGGTAACAAGTTACTTTTTTTTCGTTGTAATGTGCACTAAATTGCGATCATTTTGATATATAACACATTGTAAAACGATAAAAGCAACACAGAGAAAATATTATCACAAAATGATGCATGAATTCGTAGCGCGCGGATGTAAAAAAATAATTTTTTACAAAATTCACCATAAATCGAAATATTGTTATAGAGACTTGCAATTTGTTTCCAAATGAAGGAAAATGATTGAAAATTACGATACTGTAAGAGTTTTAGCTTACAAATGCAGTTTTTGACCATTTCAAACGAGTTAAAGTTGACCGAATGTCGAATTTTTGTTAAGAAATTTTTTTTATATGCAAATATAAAAAAAATGAGAAATGCTACAACCTTCCAATAATTTTTGTTATATTGTGCATGTTTTTCGCGCACATTTTCATATATGAAACTTTAAAAAAAGCGTAATATGAAAAGGCTCAAATATTAGGAGAATGTGACCTACGCGTTTTCCGAGATTTTCGGCCGAGAATCGGCGCAGCGACGGAATAAAAAATATTTTTTTCAAATATTCACCATAAATCGAGATATTGTTCTAGAGACTTGCAATATGTTTTTAAATTGAAGATAAATGATTGAATATTACTAGACTGTAAGATTTTTATGTTACAAATGCGTTTTTTTACCATTTCGGTTGAGTCAAAGTTGACCGATCGTAGTTTTTTCGTACTTATCGTACTTTATATGCAAATATTTCAAAAATGATAAATGCTACAACCTTCCAATATTTTTTGTTATATTGTGCACGTTTTTGCGCACATTTCCATATATAAACCTCTAAAAAAAAGCGTAATATGAAAAGGCACAAATATTAGGAGAATGTGACCTACGCGTTTCCGAGATTTTCGGCCGAGAATCGGCGCGCGGACGGAATAAAAATATTGTTTTCAAATATTCACCATAAATCGAGATATTGTTCTGAGACTTTGCAATATGTTTGTAAATTGAAGATATGATTGAATATTACTAGACTGTAAGATTTTTTATGTTATATATGCGTTTCTTGACCTTTTCGGTTGAGTCAAAGTTGACCGATCGTAGTTTTTTCGTACTTATCGTACTTTATATGCAAATATTTCAAAAATGAGAAATGCTACAACCTTCCAATATTTTTTTTATATTGTGCATGTTTTTGCGCACATTTCCATATATAAACCTTTAAAAAAAAAGCGTAATATGAAAATGCTCAAATATTAGGAGAATGTGACCTACGCGTTTAGGAGATTTTCGGCCGAGAATCGGCGCGCGGAGGGGAAAAAAATATTTTTTCAAAAATTCACCATTAAATCGAGATACTGTTCTAGAGGACTTGCAATTTGTTTTAAAATGAAGATAAATGATTTGAATATTACTAGACTGTAAGATTTTTATTGTTATAAAAGCGTTTTTTTGACCTTTTCGGTTGAGTCAAAGTTTGACCGATCGTAGGTTTTTTTCGTTACTTATCGTACTTTATATGCACAAATATTTCAAAAAATGAGAAAATGCTACAACATTTCCAATATTTTTTGTTATATTTTGCATGTTTATGCGCACATTTCCATATATAAACCTTTAAAAAAAGCGTAATATGAAAAGGCTCAAATATTAGGAGAATGTGACCTACGCGTTTCCGAGATTTCGGCCGAGAATCGTCGCGCGGAGGGGAAAACAATATTTTTTTCAAAAATTCCACCATAAATCGAGATACTGTTCTAAGAGACTGCAATATGTTTTAAAATTAAGATAAATGATTGAATATTACTAGACTGTAAGATTTTTTATGTTATAAAAGCGTTTTTTTGACCTTTTCGGTTGAGTCAAAGTTGACCGATCGTAGTTTTTTTTCGTACTTATCGTACTTTATATGCAAATATTTCAAAAATGATAAATGCTACAACCTTCGAAAATTTTTGTTATATTGTGCATGTTTTTGCGCACATTTCTATATATAAACCTTTTAAAAAAGCGTAATATGAAAAGGCTCAAATATTGGAGAATGTGACCTACGCGTGTCCGGAAGGGGAAAAAAAAAAAGATTTTTTCAAAAATTAGATTTTTCGGCGAGAACGGCGCGCGGAAGGGAAAAAAAAGATTTTTTTCAAAAATTACCATAAATCGAGATACTGTTCTTAGAGACCTTGCAACTTTTGTTTTTTTTAAAATGAAGATTAAATTGATTGAATAATACTAGACTGTCTAAGATTTTTATGTTCTAAAAGCGTTTTTGACTTTTCGGTTGAGTCAAAGTTGACGATCGTAGTTTTTTTTCGTATTATCGTACTTTATATGCAAATATTTCAAAAATGATAAATGCTACAACCTTCCAATATTTTTTGTTATATTGTGCATGTTTTTGCGCACATTTCCATATATCAAACTATAAAATAAGCGTAATATGAAAAGCACAAATATTAGGAGAATGTGACCTACGCGTTTCGGATATTTTCGGCCGAGAATCGGTGCGCGGAGGGAATAAAAATATTTTTTTCAAATATTCACCATAAATCGAGATATTGTTCTAGAGACTTGCAATTTGTTTTAAAGTGAAGGTAAATGATTGAATATTACTAGACTGTAAGTAATTTGCTTACAAAAAAAAATATTTATATATATATATATATATATATATATATATATATATATATATATATATATATATATATATATATATATATATATATATATATAATATATATATATATATATATATATATATATATATATATATATATATATATATATATATATATATATATATATATATATATATATATAATTTTTTTTTATACGTAAAATATATATATTACATTCTTCGATTCTGGTACCAATACAATAAATAAAAGGAATGCAGGTGACACTTCTCTTTTCGCATACAATGAAATGTCTTATTATTATTTTATCATGCACACATTCAGATATATAAAAAATTGTAATAAATATAAAACTAAATATAAAATAAATGCAGAATACTCACTCGTAATCCTGACTCTTCGTTCTATTCTTGTTTTCTCCCTCCTCCATTGAAGAGTCTTGCATTTTTTTCCACTCGACATGACGAGGTACAGGTGGAGGAGGGAGACGCGCGCCCTTACTGCTGATGGACCCGGCGGCCCCGTGCGCCCTCCGCTGTCGGTTTAGGGGGCGCGCTCCAATACATGACCTTAGTGTGGTACTTTCGGTCACACTCCCTATCCTGCAAAGAGCAACTTTGCAGAGACGACAGAAGAACCGGGTCTCTCTCCTTCTGCCATTCATATGGCACACCCGGCACCGTTTTCTGCCTTCGCCCTTCTAAGGCCTCCAGTATGTGTTCCCCTGGCTGCAGCCGACACGCAGGGTCCAGTACCCGACGAGAAGCGGTGGATGTGGCGGGCCGGCAGCAAGAGGGGCGTCGTCAGCAGGGGCGGCGGCCGCAGGGGCGGCGGCAGCAGGGGCAGCGGCAGCAGGGGCGTCGTCAGCAGGGGCGGCGGCAGCAGGGGCATCGTCAGCAGGGGCGTCGTCAGCAGGGGCGTCGTCAGGCAGGCTGGCGGAGGGGGGGGGGTCGAGCGAAGTTGGCCCTCCTATCTGCCCTTTCCTCTAGGGGCAGATCTGCAGCTCGGGGCAGGGGGTCAGTTATGGAAGGCCACTCATCGGGATCGAAGTTGATGAGGGCATTCCCGGCTACCTCTAGGAACTGTATGTGGGTCAACCTCGGAAGATTGTCACCGCGGTACCCACAGTACAGTATGTAGGCATTTTGGAGGGCCAACTGAAGGATGTATTTGAGGAGCTTCTGTGTCCACCTTCTGGTTCTCCTGGCGAAGGGATAGTACTGGATGAGCTGATCAAAGAGATCAACTCCTCCCATGTGCCTGTTGTAGTGCCCAATGACAGTAGGCCGCTCGGTACGAACTCCTCAAACACAACTCGGCCCTGTCGACGTGTCTTCTTCCGCTGTACGATCTCTTCTTGGATGGGTTCATGACTCGTCGTAATCATGGGGACAAGGTCGGACACCCTTCCAACAGATGACGAAGACAGCGCCCTTCCGCCGCCACTCTGTCTCTCCTCTTGCCAGGTGTTGCGGATGACTAGCGAACCTCTTGAGGACATTCGGGGCCCCACGCACCAACCGAAGGGTACCACTGACGTGAACACCTGCTTCATACAGTTCCTGGGCCAGGGATACCGAGTTATAATAATTATCCATAAACAGGTGATATCCCTGGTTACGG
The DNA here is from genome assembly GCF_015104395.2 of Macrobrachium nipponense. Taxonomy (NCBI): domain Eukaryota; kingdom Metazoa; phylum Arthropoda; class Malacostraca; order Decapoda; family Palaemonidae; genus Macrobrachium; species Macrobrachium nipponense. The sequence continues at coordinate 73,344,411 of NC_087205.1, forward strand.
AAACGTCCCACAAGGTTGAATACAGTGTCACGCAGCGTGGAGAAGACCCCGGTATACACTGAAAAGTCCACAACGTATCCAGTGTTGGCCTCGGTAATGAGAAAGAATTTCACACCATATTTCTTTGGTTCTTCTTGGGGTTTATACACTTTTTTTATACTAAGACGTCCTTTGTAAGGCATCATCCCCTCATCCAAAGACAGGTTCTTTCCAGGAATCACGAGATTACTACACCGCTCACGGATATAATCCAACACTGTACGCACTAAAATGAGGCGATCACTGTTATTCCGGGGTATGGCCCTTCGGTTGAAGGCGTTGAAGTACCTGTCCATCGCCAGGAAATTATCACGGGACATAACGCCATGCACATTCGGCATACATAAAAAATAATTTCTCCTCAATATTGCCTGACGTCGACAGCTGGTGTCAAACCAAAATAAATGTGGGAGCCCCAAAAAATGTGCCATGTCAATGGAGTTCAACCCCGCCAGTAATACGACAAGGTCGTCTTCAGCTCATACCGGCAGTACCGAGCGTAGTCCACCGTCTCGTGTACCAGGTATTCCAGCAATTCCTGCGTCAGGAAAAGCTGGATGAACCCCAAAACAGTCAGGGGTACTGGTACGGTCATCCCAGGGGTTGCCGTGAAGGGTGCATGTTAGGAGGGGTGGGGTCCTCCGTCCACCCCTCGTCACTCTCCGACGACCGACCTTCACCTTGGCTGGCGCGACGAGCCGACCTTCTACGTGCCCGTGCGCGCGCCGCGCACGGGTGCGGGCACGATGCACACTACCCCCCCCGTTGGCCCATCACCCTCACTTAGGCCCTCACTTTCTGTATCGTCCTCTGCGATAAAACTTGAGCCCGTATCCCCACCCTCCCCCTCCTCTCAGATTCCCCCTCGTATGCACTGAATTCGAGCTCACTTTCGGGATGTGAGCCTCGAACGGACATTGGGGGCAAATATTCATCCTCACTTTCATCGGGACTGATGTCCTCATCACTCGATGACCATCCGCCATCAAAATGAGGACTTGCGACATGTTCCCGATCAAGCTCCGAAAGATATTCGTCTATGTCCCTTGGTTGGAGGCCTCCCAAATGCCTACGAATGCCCCTAAGGACGCCCACATGCTTCCTAGGGGTAACCAAAGGCATACGATGTGTTCCCGAAACACTTTCAGCCACACGTGGCCGCACAGAACGGCCTTGAGGCGCGGGGTCATGCTGGGTGCTTGGCCCCTCGCCAGCATCCAGGTCCAAAACTCGCCTTACACGATCCCTTCCGACGGGTAAAACGCGCCTTTCGCGGTTCACACGTCGTTGAGACATATCTAGGAATGTCCTGTAGCAATACAAATGCTCAAAGTCTCGCACAAGTCCAGAAAAACACGCTTTTCACGAAAGATCGCTCTCGGATGGTGCGCTACTGATGCTGGCTGGAGCGAGAAGAAGGGATATCGCGCATGCGCACCTGGGTCACGCTTCAAAACAAAACAAGGCCTTGATCCGCGAACTCCCAGCATTCCCCAAGGCGCGTGATTCAAAAGTTTTAGGCTGGTAGGCCTATAAGTATTTTTCCGCGAATTTTAAAAAAACTTTCGTATGTCGACGTAAAATACGTCCAGTCGGCACCCGACAGACAATTTATCTCGACGTATAATACGTCCAGTCGGCGTTTAAGGGTTAATCATATGAGAACCATTCTTAAGATCACACCTATGGATCGGCAAACGATTTCTGGAGAGTATGAATAGGCAAATATTGAGTATGAATAGGCAAATATTGTCGTGAGAATGGCTATATAAGAAAAGAAACTATATGGAAAGAAAAATGTAACATTGTATTTGACTTCTGATACGCTATCAGCAACATCTAGCTTCCTGTCACCTTTTATCGGTGAGAATCTGGGTCCTTTTTTTGGGGGGGAGGGGGTTGTTCCGGGGAAGGCTCTTGTCAAGGGAGGGGTAGGGGGTTGGCCTTTGAATCTAATAGGCGCCAAAGTTGCTAGTTAGGTATGCCAGCTATCGATTGCTGCTTATCTTGTATGTGTAAGGTATCATTTGGCAACGGTAAGTGTTGAATATCTTGCCAACCAACATTTGAATGTGTTCAACTCTATTTCCTGTACAAGGGTGACGTGATATGCTATTCTCCCCCACCCCCTCCCTCCACCCCCCCCATCCCCCTTTATTAAGATGTTGATAGGTTTTGGTGAGCCTACTGTGAAGTATTGATACGGCAGTTTCTTGTTTTATTAATAGTTAATTAATATAGCGCTGTTTCCTTGTAAGCGTGGTTTGTCTGTGACCGTGTAAAAAGGCACAGTGTAACACATTCGTTATTGTTCTTGAATATATATATATATATATATATATATATATATATATTATATATATATATATATATATATATATATATATATATATATATAGGTTCTAATGCTAGATTCAGTGCGGTGTACGGGATACATTGAGGTCAAGATAATGCATTTTGTTGCTGTAAAATGTCTGGCATTGCTTATTTTTAAGGTTAAAAAGTTTATCGTTGAAACTCAGTTTTTAATCACAAAATAAATTTCTACCAGCTTTTATCTTATGGGTCAGAATGTTTTCAGGTAATCTGTTTAGGATAAGAAGTTGGCGAAGTCTTCGATCTACGAAGTTGAGACGCATTGAGAAATTCATGACTAGGAAGCTGGGAGAGGTAGTGGAAAGGAGGCGCCTTGAAAGCCCATATATATATATATATATATATATATATATATATATATATATATATATATATATATATATATATATATATATATATATATATATTATACATATATCATCTTGTGCATGTTTGATGTTATGAATTGGTTGAACTTGCATTCCCAGACAGAACGGTAAACTCTTTTCATGTACACAATGCAATGTGTTTGTTACAGGCGATTGCTTTGTTTCTTTTAGTTTGGAAATCTCATACACTATTTAGTGGTGTGGATTTCGCTCAAGGAAAACGGTCCGTGAAGCGAACTGATTGTAGTTTATAAGAACACCGTAGATAAACAGGACGTACCAAAGCTTCGTTGTTATAGAATGCCAGCCTTGATTTATAGATAAACGGTGACCTGGCGTTGAAAGGCTATTGACTTATCACACAATAAGGAGTAGGAAATGAAATTGTGTACTCGCGTGAAATAACAGGAAGTTACAAATGGCTTTCTTTTTCTTTACTTGTTCTGTGAAATTCAGTCGAAGAAAGAGATTCTATTTTAGAGGAATCGGACTGTGTGGAAAGAGGAAATTTGGGGGAAACTTAATTTACTCAACTGTCTCGAATTTGTAATGATGACCCCTAGAGCGGAAAACGTAAGGTAGTCGAGCAAGGATAGATCGCCTCTCTCTCTCTCTCTCTCTCTCTCTCTCTCTCTCTCTCTCTCTCTCTCTCTCTCTCTCTCTCCTACTTGGCAGCCAAAGTATTCAGTAAAAAAGAATTTAGTTTAGACGTGAACAAGTGGGCAAATATAGAGGAATTACATACAGATGACGGTTTCCCAGAAGAGGAGTTATCAACCATCTCTCAGCATCGAGGGCAAAAACTTGTAAGGTTGTGCGACAACTTTGAGATCAGTGGATGTTTTATGGAGTGATGATAACTGGTGCTAAAAATAAAGCGGCTCACCACTGAAAAGGCATCTCAAATGAGGCGGAAGAGGCAGAGACAAAATTAAATGTACTGAATTTGGTCTCTATAGAAAACCTTGTAGAGATTGCCCAGAATGGAAAGTGTCTTGGGGTCAAATCTTCACAGCCACTCTCAAATATTTGTTCTTTACTCGGTGCCTTATGTTTGCTTTTATGGCCGTAACTTGGCTAAATAACTTCTGTTACATAGCAGCATGAGAGAATTTAGCTTAAAGCTCGTAGTATGGTTAAATGGAACGTGTGATGGCAAGAAAACAAGCTGAAAAGCCATATTCATGATACAACTAATAATTGCTTATTTACTGTTGATGTTAGAATTTTTAATATTAATACTACAAATTCACACATATTCTAATTTATTCGAAGATCGCTGACTTCCTATTTGTAACTTAATCGGAAAATAAAGATATTTTATAAAATTATTCTATTTTTAGGTAAGAGGTAAAGCGAAGTATTCATGTACATTTTTCTGACATTTCTCAACTGATAAAATATATAAGAATTTTTTCTTGTAAATTTACACATTTGTTATTGCCGCCGTTGTCTTCTTTTCTAGTTTTTATTTTTTTCTCTTCCTTTCTTTTTATGGATTATTGCTCGGAAAGTTAATGACCCTATTTGGTTTGCCCCGATTGATTGCTTATATTTCCTATACATATGCGCCACCGGTCTCCCAGTGACAAAGAAATCATTTGAAAGCAATTTCGTCAACTCAGTCAACCGCTGTAACGGTAAATGCATTAATCCATATACATCAGATTGATAACAAACCTCATATACACTTACAATCCTTATATGAAATAAGTAAAGAAAAAAAATGCCCTTTCCCCACACGGAGGGTCAATTGAATGTAATGTAAGGCGCAAGAGGCACCCGACAAGCCAGGTAAGAATGCCCATTGCTCTACATGGGGTATCCGCGCGCTGGCTGAATTTCAAATTCAGAGCCAACCTCGGTACACTGCATCTTTATTAGCAATAAAGGATATTACTAAGGTGATTTACCATTGATAATGGAAATAAAATTCCTCCGGTATATTATTGCATTTTGCGGGATACTCCCCATAGCTTTTCCATAGCAACGATGAGTAGAGGTATGGCATGTTAAGTCGCGTGTCAGACGGAGACAGGATTTGCCTCCCATATTATAAATAAAAAAGGGGGAAAGGGATATGGTCTCCTCCCCATCAATGCTTTTCTTCGCGTTCGCCGCCGTTTTCTGCTCTTCCTTCATCTTTTTCTTCCAGGACTTGTCATATATGTAAACATGATATTAATACTAATTCAGATGTTTCCTTCACAGATTTTCTCTCCCTCCCTCGCGTGACTTCCTTAAGAACGTCAAAGTGAATGCTCACTTCCCCACAATTGCTTTCCCTTTATTCTCTCTTGTAATCCTCAGTTGTAGTAGTTTCCAATTTCCTTAGTGCTTGCAAAGCTTTCTCTTTTCCAGTCCACGAAATGGAAACAGACAGGAGAATTTTAGACGCGTCCAACTCCCTTCGAGTACTTTCATCTTTCTCTTTAGATTTTTGTAAAAGACAATTATTGAGATGGCTCTGCCTGTCCGTCAGCACTTTCTCTGTCCTCCCTCAGATCTTAAAAACTTCTGTGACTAGAGGGCTGCAAACTGAGACGTTGATCATCCACCCTCCAATCATGAAACGCACCAAATTGCAGCCCTCTAGCCTGAGTAGTATTTATTTCATTTAAGGTTCAAGTTAGCCATGATCATGCGTCTGGCACCGCTAAGGGTGTCAACAACACAGGGCACCAACGGGCCGTGGCAGAAAGTTTCATGGGCAGCGGCTGAGAGTTTCACGAGTTGTGGTTGAGAGTTTCATACAGCATTATACGCTGTACAGGAAACTTGATTGCGCCGAAGCATTTTTCCTCATTTTTCTCTTTCGAGCATGATAACGATGGCAACGAGCGTTAAATATACATTGGATATAAAGGACACATCCAAGAATTAAGAAGGACTCGAAATAGCATGCAAGTACTAATGATACAAGCAAAGGCAAAAATAAGCAAGAATATATAAAACACAATTGCCGTCAGTGGCGCAGATTGAGAGACAAACAGGGCTGTTACTCGCCCACTTCTTGTTTTTTCAGACAAACCTTGAGAGAGAGAGAGAAGAGAGAGAGAGAGAGAGAGAGAGAGAATGCAAAACCTCTCATAACTTTTGGTTAGCAGTGGGGAGTACCCCCTCGTTATCAGCAATTGTTTATTAGAGGCCATTTTATTCATAGCAGTCTGCTGTATTTCATTGTGCCTTGCACTAGCAATCCTCATTCCTCTTAGTCAAGAATATTATCTTTTTATATCTCATGAATCCTTTCTGCCCACGGACTAACGCTTTCGGATTCTTTCGGCATTGTCACCGAATGGTCGGGAGATGTTAAAAAAAAAAAAGCATGTAATTATGTGTGAATTTTATGCATCTCATTTGTAAGTGCGTAGGTTTCAGTCGGTTCTTAAATTTTCCCACCTTCAGAGTACCTTATGTGCACGATTGAGTGTTTGTTAAGCCATTTGAATATTTTTACGTTTGTTTATATGCATAGCTGCAGTGTACTTTTCAGTTCTTCTCTACTTGGCGAATTTTTTTATCGAAATTATTCACCTTTTCTGTAATTTATTTGTCTATAAAGCAGTGGAGATGGTTCTGTTGATTTTCCATACACAAAACTCCCAGTACTCAGCTCCGTTCCTTGTGCCTCTGGATAATTCTTATTCTGTGATGTTGCATTTGAATTTTTTGCCTTCTTAATTCCAGATTAATTTCGAAAGCAAAGAAATTATTTTAAATTAACCAAGATGATCATGGGGCTGGGCGTGGTGAATTAATTTGATCTATGATTTGCATCGAAATATCAAATACGAGAAACAATTTTTTTTTCTAAGAGAAGTGGTAAATGAATCAACTAAGCTATATATATATAAAATTAAAGTTTGTGCTTCAACAACAGTTGGTGAAAGTTAATATCTAGTATATAACGTGATAGCGAATGAAAGTTTCTATGTGAGATAAATTTCAAATCTGCTTTTAATCGTTTCTCAGAAAGAAAAAGATGTCTGTCAGATGTGATCGGTATATTGGAGTGAACAGACTTAATTATTGTTGGGCGGAAAGGGAGAAGCGTGGATTATATGAAGTGGTGGATTTTGGGAAAAGGACGCTTGATTACGGAATATGTGTAAATGCAAATAAATGAAGGCATAAGTATGATGAAAAGCATATACGTAAGGAATGGTATATGTGAATGCAAAGCGCGTGTATATATGTATGGGTCATTTGCTTTGTTAGCGAAGTTAAAAGACGAAAACTCAAGTGAAATGCCATCTGATAGATAAATAAGACGCAACTGTTCAATGAATATTCAAAATGGATCTTCAGTGCTTATGTTCTTCCCATGCCACAATCAAGATGAATCCACAAAATGACTCATAGAAAGTGACTTCAAGGGGGGAATAAAAATAGCACTCACCGATACGGTTGCCTTTTTGTGTTTTGCGTTTGTGGGAAATTAAGATTCATAAAGGAATTGGAAGTTGAGTTTCAAATAGTGTTTTATTACATCACATTTCGATAATCCTTATTTTTGTTGTACTAACGTCTGGAGACGTTATACGTGTTACACACACACACACACACACACACACACACACACACACACACACACATATATATATATATATATATATATATATATATATATATATATATATATATATATACACGTATGATAGGTTGTACAAATGTGTGTATGCATTTCCATCTGTATATCCCGAGGCAGACGCGCTCTCCCGCTCCGCGTGGAGATGCATACAGACAGGTGATTAAATTCAGTATGCTCGTTCAAAGGAGGCCGTCAGGGCATATGAAGAGCTGTTAAGGTACGTTTAACAAGTGAATCCTTTCTCTGCTCCTGACATGCATTTGTTATTTCAGGAGGCTGGCTTGATATAGCGCGCCTTTGTTATGGCTGATTCTTTTCGAAATTTTCCTTAGCTCTCCCTCCCAGTCATTCATCGCGAGTGAACTTCGTTCATCTCGAGATACCTGAGAATGTAGCCCTCGTCATACGATTTTGTTAAGCCATAACCTGTCTTATTCTGTGAGATCTTCATTTAAAAGTGACCTATAAACCTTTTCTTTTTTCGTATTCTGCGTTTTTTCGTTACTTGTTCCATTTAATGTTGACCACTGTTATATAATTTTCCTCCACAAGATATATAGGTCTCTTTCGTCTTTACACACACACAAGTACACACACATACGTATGTGTGTGTGTCCTTGTGTGAAGAATTCAGTTCATGTTAGGAAAGACGGGCATCTGAAGATATCTAATAGAAATTATGTTGGAATTATTAAACCAAGTTTCCTCATTAGTCCTCTTTTTTATGTAATCTTTTAATAAAATAAACAACAAAGAAAACCTTTTTTATTTTTATTCGGGTCTTATAAATGTCTGGTAATTACAAAGTTAATATCATCCCAACAAGCGCAACATATGAGTAGGAAAAATTGTATAAGCAAATTTACTCTATTCTATCGAATGCAAAGGTGGGGCCAATACAAAGAGCTGCAGACGTCGCAGGAGTTACCACAGACTGTCCAAGCAGGTGAGATCTGCACCTGCTTGCTACAGGTGATTCCAAGCAATTGGGAACACCAAGAAACACTGGAAAAGGAGAGGATGATATGAAGTAAAAACTGCAGCAGTAATGTCTGACAAACGTCTGCATTTTAAACATTATATATCACGTTGCATGACATTTTCCGTTTATTCTTTACGTAGACGTTCTTTGTAGAGTATTCGAGAATAAAGCTAATAAGATTATATTCCCTAGACGTTGTGGAAGTCCTTAATTATCTTTGTTTTTATTCAAGGTGATATTTTTATTTATACATCGAAAAGAACTGATGCATATGTACACAAATACACACACATTACCACGCAT